>NC_064305.1:88254019-88854019 GCF_023373825.1 Bactrocera dorsalis
GTCCATAGCAGAGCAGCAAGTGCAGACTCTGCTTTGTTCGTGGCAGAAAAATATTTTTTATTTTTTTCAAATTCAAAAATAAAAAAAAATTTTTTGAAGTGAGTAGAGGAAAGTAATAGAAAAAAATTTAAAAATGAGTGCCTAGTAGAGTACAATTAGTCTACTCAATATTAATATATTGCATAGTCGATAAAGTCTTTTCGTATTGCTAATCAAACTTCGGACTTATTTTTTTATATTTATAATGAACTTTAATGAACCAAATATGCACCATTTTGGTCGACCACTTTTTGCCATTTTTCCAATATTTACCTCTAGTACAAAATCTCTTCACACACGCAAAATATATTTGCAGCCTTGCAACCAGTAAAGTTGCCACAAAGACTTGTCATGCAAATTCCGCGGCGATAGCAAATTTTCCAGCAAATTATCGCAGCAATATGTGTTTAGGCCAATATGTGCTACAAAATATACATATACGTGGGCATCCTGAACCCCAAAATCTGCACATTGTCGCCACGACCCGAAAATCTCAAACAAAGACGCCGAAAAATGTTGTAAACGGCTCAACATTGATTGTCAGCGAGAGCGAAACGCTGGCAAAAAGACACAAAAAAACAAAAAATCTTGAAGAAAAAACATTGTACAACAACAAAAAACTTTGTACAACAACAAAAACCTTTGTACAGCAACATAAGTGGCCAAAACTGCAGCACCAAAAACTACATGCGTCAGCAACGGACAGCCGAAATTTAATAACAGCGACAAGTGTGACCTTAAAACTGCTTATCGGCTTTTATGCGGCATGCAGCTTTATAAAACAACAACAACACAAATGCATGTGTGTACAAGTCAAATTTTGCCCCTTTTAAAAGTTGCCAACGTTGCCTGCCACACTGGCGCGCCTACACACTTTGATGTTGCACGTTGTATGTTTGACAGCGGTGTTTTATTTTGATTTTAATTTACAGTTTTCGTATTTTTTTACATTTTTTTATATTTTTTTTAATTTTTTTTTTATTTTTTTTTTAATTTTTTTATATTTTTTATATACCTTTTTGTTGCTTTTTCAACTTTTTTCTTTGTTTTTACATAAGTTTTCGGTTTTGCGGCGTGTTTCTGCATTGTTGCCCTTCAAAAAAGTGTCCTGTTTGCAGCAAAGTGCTTTCAGGTTGGCCCTTCACTTTTCGGTTGTCAAAATTTTTGGATTAAATTTTTTTTTAATTTGTTTTCAATTTTTTTTTAAATTTTTCTTTTCAATTTTTTTATTTAAAAAAATCGTAAAGCGCAAACTCGCGTATTTTTTTCCTCTTATTTTTGCAATTCTTCCAGCTTGTTGCACTTATGCTATGGTTTTTGGTTTTTGTAGGTTTTTTGATAGTTTTCTTGGCTTTTAACGTCATCTCGGTCGCTAGCAATTTTAATAAGCAACTTAGTGATTGCTGCAAATTAAATAATATAGTTTTGGAATACCAATTTGAATGTTTTTTTTTTCAACTTGTTTGATTTTTACTCTCCGCTCATCCATTTTTATACCCTCAAGAGGGTATACTAAGTATACATATCCATCAATTTTTGAGATATCGAACTGAAATTTGTATTATAATCCGAAACAACGGCATCATTTCTCAAGAAATGTTCAGATCAGACTTTTATAGCATATAGCTGTCATATAAACTGAACAATCCATATCGAGTTCTTGCGAGAAAACTTTTTTGTTTGACAATATGTCTCACCGAATCTCAACATGGATCATTGCTCACTATAGCGCTCTGATATCTTAAGGTATGATTCTTATGGGACTTCTATAACATGTAGCTACCAAGCAAAATAACCGATCAAAATCAAGAAAAAATATTTTTTTACCTTAAATTCTACAAAAAATTCGCAAGTTAAGGCTATTATGGCTTCGGCGCAAAGCTAACGTTTTTTATTGTTTATTTTAATTTTTTTTATATTTTTTACCTTTTCTGTTGCATTAAGTTCGCTCTGCAACGGCTTTTATTACTACTTGCAGCATGTCATTACTGCGAAAATATGTATGACCGTATATGGTATCCTTAAGTGTTGCAGTTTTTGTTGCTGTTGTTATTTTTGTTGCTCATGTTGTTTTTGTTACTCTTGTACTGATTATATTGCTGTTCGCCGCGGTTACGCCCTGTAATTGCACGCTTATCGCGCTATCAATTATATGGACTTATACATATACATAAACTTGACCATATAAATACATACATATACATATATATGAATATAGAGATATGTATGTATGTATATATAAGTATGTACATATGTATGCATATAACTGTATGTGCAGAAATAATACACAATAATTGACCGCTTTGGACATACCAATCGCCCCGTATCGATCGCGAGTCGCAGAGGTCGTGCGAAGGGCTTTAATTTTTGGCAGCGAATTGGGCGCACAACAAAATTTACAACCTCGCGTTATATTCGCGAAGCAGCATGTAAATATATTTACAATTATATAGACATATTTACAACAGTACTAAAATGCAACCGAAGGCGGTACCTTCTCATTTTTGAGCATTGTTTAGCAGTCCATCAACAGCTGATTTAATTATTTGTATTGTTGTTGTTTTTTTTTTGATATAGGGCTCAGGTTATGCTGACTTTAGTTACTCATGTGAAACTATATAACAACAATACTGATACTAGCGCAAACAATTTTTTCGCTTAATTTTTCTTACCATCTTTTTGGGCCATTCCTAAGAACCTAAGTAATAAAAGTATAAAGCGACTTGACTTTTCTTGTTCAAATTTTGATAATCTGTCGAGACATCCACTTATGTATGTAAGTACAATGTATCATCTTCAATACCAATAGTGTTGAAGGCTTCGAAAGCTGCGTGCTGCTCTATTTGGCTGCCTCAGCAAGGCGCGTAAAGCAATCCGCGCGCATTCATCTGTAATCGACGCGTCGCTAAGCTAGACACATAGCAGTATGGCGCACAAATTACGACTACATATACAAGTATTACTTAAGCAAGCGCGCTTGCATATGTGCTTGAAGTGATCTATGCGGCGCACTGCCCGACATCCATACCACTTGTGACAGCAATAAATTTCGGCACTTCTGCCACTTCACACACAAGCGCTGCCTACGAAAAGCAAATGCATAGCATTGAGAAAAGCAAACGCTACGCTGCAACATCACTACATACGTAAGGCGGCTACACGCGCGCGTTGAAATAGACACCGAACGTTGGCGCGGACATGAGAGCGGCTGGCGCGTCTCACCTCCGCGCATAGCGGCTAATTTCACAATCAATATCGCCGCGCGCATATCAGTATCGGTAACAAGAGCAACGGCAACAATAATAACACGCAAAATCCAAGCAAAAATAACAAAATCAAAGTTATAACGGCATGCGCGTTATTTAGGAGAATTTATGCCGCACGGCTTGCGCGCACCACAACACAAAACGACGCGCAATACATCACTTGCGTTCAACGCGCTACACAGACGGATGTGGCTGCTGTCGCATCAGCATGCTTGAACTTTCGTAGACTGGGCAAGCGCACAAAATTTGCTTATGAAACGCAAGTCCACTTTGAGGGAGTGTACGCGCATGGCTGATTTTACTTTGAATTTAGCGAAAAATTGGGCGCAACGAATGCGCGCGCAACGTCGCTGAACCCGTGCAACGCTTGACGCTTATCGAATGTATTTACCGCTTCATTAGCGATTTCGTTCGCAGCTAATATCATTAGCGCCGCCATCTAATCTGCGCCGAAATTGCACCAACGCCTCCACCGGCGCCGCCGCCGCCATCACCGCTTGCTGCAGCATCCGCAAAGTATAATCACCGTTAATCCGCGCTTATAGTCAAATATGCAGTTGCGTGTACGTGCAGTTGACCGCTACATGCCGTTGTATATTGGCTGTACAGTTACACGCCACAACGCCGTTGCTAAGTCCAGCGCCAATGATGCGCATCAAAATCAAATCGAAATCTGCATGCAACACGGCCGTACGCCGCATGCATATTCATTTGCATGTGTGTTTGCCTATACAAATGATTTTGCGTTGCAGCTGCGGCAATTTGATTGCCACTTGAGTTTGTTGCCTTTTTGTTTGCCACATTATTTGCTACATGCAACATGCCTATTAACTTGCTGCTCATTTTGCTATGCGCGACAGCATTTTTGCCACAAATTGCCATATAAAGATGCTCGGCGCGGCAGCAACTCGTCTCTTGCTTGTGTTGCGCATCGAAACGCGGCGCAGCGCTTGCTGTTGGCAAAGACACCCGCTGCTGCGTTCGCTCTATGGCTTTGCGCAGCAAAACGACGCGCCGCAAAATCACTGCCTTTGTATGTATATGTGCTGTTATTGTTGTTGCTGCTGCTTCTACTCACAGCGCGGCGATAACTCTAATGCGAAATTGACATGTTGCCGGCAATTGAATGAATGGCAGCCGGACGGACGGATCAGAATGTATGAACGCGCCTTTGCGCGGACGAATTGATGGACATAAGCATAAGAGTCTATACATATGTACATCCTTGGCATTGTACCCTTGTTAAGTTGTATGTATATAGTTAGTTGTACGCTTACCACCAGCTGGAGGCAACCAAAGCGCCTAACTCATAAGAGTATATGCAAGGCTCTTAAGAATCAAAATGTGGTGATAATGAGTTGCACAGTGGGACGCATGATCATTAGATGTGCACAGTTTTGATATATATACTGACATTGTTTTTTGGAAATTTTATTATCATTTGGGATTTTTATCGACAAAAAAGAAGAAGTAAGCTTTTCTATTACCTTCTTTTATTAGACATCCAAACCCTAGGCATCATTCTGTTAATAACCTGTCGTAATGAACCAATAAACAATTCTACTGTTATTTTGAACTTAAACCCTAAATGTAGGCAACGTTTTCTGTACACAAACTAAAAATACAGCAACACAAAAAATCATGGTCTACATTTAGGCATATTTTAGCAAAGTCACACACCTTTTACAAACCGAATTTATTCACTGTATACTGAAACTGAAATATTCACTGACATTGTTTTTGGAAATTTCAATATCATTTGGATTTTTTAGCGACAAAGAAGAAGTACCCTTTTTTATTAGACATCCAAGTGCCAGAAATCATTATGTTAATAAACTGAGGTAATAAGTAAACTATTTCGTTGTTATTTAAAACTGGAACCCTAAATGTAAGCAACGTATACTATACGCAAACCAAAAATACAATAACATTAAAAATCATAGTCTACAATTAGGCATGTTTTAGCGAAGTCACACACCTTTAACAAACCGAATTTATTCACTGTGTAGAATGAACTGACTTTATGTTTGTCTAAATGAAAAAATACTTGAAAGTATTTAATAAGAAATCTGAAAGAAATTGTAGAGGAAACATTGATTTGACTAAAGTAATGTTGACCAAGAAAAGTTATCCATAAAAAATTATGATTACTTCACTGTACAAATATGGCAGGCAAGCGCTAGCGACAAAGACAGCAGCCATCACAAGAGCCTATTATTTAAGTAAACTGTATAGATGCATATGTATGTGTACATCTTAAAAGCCACCAATTTTTATCAAATGTGGCACATCAAATAGCAATAACTACAACAATAGCAAAACACACATATATACGGAAAACAACGGCAAGAAAATCTAAAATAATTACAACAAACATAGCGTTTAAGACTGGCAACAAAGTGCAACAAGTATTCTTCTCCGTTTCTTCTTTTTGTTTTCTTTGCTGTCTCTTATACAAAAGGATTTTTTTTAACTTTCGCGCCAACGAGGTGCAAGAGAAATTCCATATACGCAGTGACGAATTAATATATGCAACTACATGCTAGCAACACAACAACAACAAGGCAACCGGGAAATTTTAATAATAAGAATGTGAAAATCGTTGCAACAACAGCAACAAAAATCGGCAGCAGCAGCAGCGCCTACCATGTGGCGGCAATAAATTTTACGAAATTCTGATTTATTGCGCCGAGCAGACGCGCTCCCGACGCCTCCGTGCTGCGACCAGCAGCTAGCGGTATTTGCTGGCATTCTTTTGCATACGCGCTTGTCGTTTTCTGCTTCTTCGTATTGTGTTGCACTCTGTGTGAGTGTCGGTTTTTTACCATTTTTATTTTAATTTTTTTTAAATTTTTTTTTATATTTTTCTTCAAGCACACCGTGTGTTTTTGGCGGCAGCACTCCTGCTGCTGCCATGCAATTTGTGTTGCGCCTTGTAAGCCGTGAGGCTGATGTGCCGCAGCTGATAATTACATGCATGTGGCAGCAACAGGCAACAAGGATGCAACATACACTTACCAAAACGGCGTCCACCAGCGCTACCACCGGCTAAGCCAGCGCCAATTGTTACAACATGCTACATTTATGTATGTGCAACAAACTTGTTGCAAGCGTACACTTGCCACTTACATATGCGCATTTGCATTCTTAATTGTTACATATGGCAGCGACTGTGTGTAGCGCCATGCGCGTTGTGACAAACCTCTTTCATGCTTTCGCTGCGCGCTGGGGCGTAACTTTTATTGTCGCACGCTTACACGTTAATTGTTCGGATGTAATTGGCTTGCAGCTACAAGGCTTCACTATTTGTTTTATAAAAATGCAGAGATCAACTTGCAGCTGCAGCAAGTGGACAATAAGAGAGTTGATACCAAGATTATTGTGATTTGGTGTAACAGAAGTTTCTTAGAAGACCTCCTGAACTATTTTTGGTGCCAAAGGTTCCGAATCTCCTATTTTTGAGGAAACAACTAGTAGAGTCTTCGAGAATGACTAACACTTCTTTTGGCTGAAACATTTATTTCCGAGCCACTTCTTTTTAAGTGGAAAGTTAATCGTCAAAGCTTGAAAAAACATTTTCTCCACTTACAAGTCGTTGCCTTCAAAGATATACTTGCAACACAGCTAATTTCACACTTAAATCGCACTGAACAAAGTATATTAAGTTAATCACGAAGTTTGTAACATCCAGAAAGACACTTTAGAGACCCATTATAATACACATCCCTAAAAAAAAAGAACTGCGTCACGAGCTCGGTCGATTTAGCCATGTCCGCCTATATGTTAGAGAACTAGTCTCTCAGATTTTGAGATATCGAACTGAAATTTTGCACACGTTCTTTTCTCTTCTCTCACCATATTTTTAGTAAGAAACGCTGATATCAGACTACTATAACATATAGTTGCCATACAAACCGAACGATCAAAATCAAGCTTTTGTATGGAAAAACTTTTTATTTGACAAGCTATCCTCTCAAAAATTAGCATAAATCATTACAAGCAAACCACACTACAATCCTCAAGCCAATTGTCTGGATCGGATCACTATAGCATATAGCTGTCATACAATCTGAACGATTAAACTCAACCACTTGTATAAAAAACTTTTTTATCTGACACGATAGCTTCACGAAATTTTACATAGATCATTTCCTAAGGCAAGGCTACAAGCTCTGCAAAACTTAATCAGATCGGATCAGTATAGCATATAGCTGTCATACAAAGTGAAAGATGAAAATCAACCGCTTGTATAGACAACTTTTTTATCTTACAAGATATCTTCACGAAATTCGGTACAGATTATTCTTAAAGGGCACTGGATAAACTCCGAACAGATCGTTCAGATCAGACCACTATAGCATATAGCTGCCATACAAACTTATTGTGCAAAATCAAATTATTTTTAGTTTTAAAGTATATTAAAACTTAAGTACAGTTAAGTTGTTGTTTTTCCTCGTTTTCTATCGTTTTCTATGAACTTCTGCAAGCCTTACAAAGTTCAGGACCCCAACTACAACAACAAACACATAGAGATGCGCGTATATTCAAGCTTAAAGAACTTAACTCCTCATTTCATTGCGCAATACTGCGTGCCACTGCAGGCGTGGCGCTTAATTAAGCATTAAAAAATGGCAAAATATGGTCGTCGGCAATAAATGTCTGATAGCAAATTGGACAGCGAAGTCTTCAATACGGAGCAGACGCAAACGAAAGACTTAAGCGCCAAACTTGTTTGTGCAACGAGGCATAGCAAAGTGCGCAATTGCTTAAAATCTAGCTGATTTTTTAATAAACGCACAAACACACACACCAGCAACAAATAGATAAGCTAATAGGCACACACACACACACACGTATAAACGTGCATATTTTTATCAATGACAGCAAAATCCATTAAACGCACAACTTAAAAACTGTAGTTGGGAAATTAAAAATTGTGATTGATTGCTAATTACGCCAGGCAAATGCCCACACTAATGCGCAAATGTATGCAGTGAAAAATGTCTGTCCATATGCATACATGCAAGCCGTTTGCTTTTACAAATAAAGGCATTCAAGCGTGTAAACAAACAGTCGCTTAGCTGAGGACTGCGCCACAGGCGCCTGTGACACGTGCATTCAACGGTGCATATACATATATAGATATATAAATATCAGAAACATATATCTATCATATATTTATGGGTATATATGTATATATATTTTCCACTGGCTTATAAAAGCGCATTAAATGCGGAGTGTTGTTGTAAAAGCTTGTAAACAGCTTTTCGCTAGAATCATGGATGCTACAAAAATGGCAATATCAAAAAAACGACGAATAACAACAAAAACATAGCTAAATAAATAAATTGTTGGGTAGTATATAAAAAATGTGGAGAAAGATTAAAATGAAATTTCCATTAATGCCACCGCAGCAACACATACTATGTCTGGCTAGAGACACAAAACACACACACGCACACACACAGTTACGGGCATTGCAGTCGGCGACGCCCCTCCGCTTTCTGCCAGCGCAATTAAATATTTAAATGCCGCCACCATCAATTGAACGGCAACAGCATCAATAATGTTGCATATTTATTAGCCAGTTGTTGTTGCTGGCATTGTTGTTGGCTGCACTTTTCGCTATTTTTTCCACATTTCTTCTTCTTTCAGTAAATAGCCATTAGCTGTCAGTTCGCGCAGCAAAACTAAAAGCGCGCCACGTTGTTGTAATTGTTTTTATTGTTGTATTTCCGTTTCTTTTTGCTTATTTCTTATTTGCGCCGTTGTCTCGGCTGTCATTTGCGCCATTTCAATCGCCTGATATGCAACTCAATTTCCACCATCCTGCCATCAACCATCGCAAAACACTGTCTCTGTGCGGTGTGTTGTTGTTGCACTCAATCAAAAATTCTCCCAACTCGCGTTCAATATTACATATCAGCTGCCGGCTGGCCATGAGCAACACCAAATGCGTATGCTTGTGTGTATGTATGCGCACGCAACACACACACCATTAAGCGGCAATCACTTTATTTCGCCTCGGCTTTCGTGTCGATTTCGTCCATGTCCATCGCTTGATGGTCAATACACTTAACTGTTTTATGAAAACGGCCCAAAGCTGTCACTTTAAGCTATTAGCAATTGTTGCATTTGCATTGCTTTTGTTGTTGTGCGTGGTGCATGATGGAAATATTGTAGTTGTTATCGCCAGCACTTGCTGTTGGCTTTGTTGTTGCTTTATTCAACACACTCGCTTGTTTGTCGTTGGCGCGTAAATTCACTCAACAAATTTCCCACTTAATATCGGTGTACATCTCATTGAGGTCTTTTGCCTAAGAGGCTGCACCAGTTAAGGTGTTGAACGATAACAAACAACTGTTGGTGTTTCCCGCTTTTTAGTTTTGTGGTAGGTGGCGTGTGGTGTTGGTGAACTTTTTGCTTTGAACTACTTCAACCCAGTATGTTTATATGTATATGAGACCTTAAAATTTTTTGGCTTTATGTGAATGGAATGGCTTCAAATTTTTATACGCACCGAGACCCTCGATTCGGCAGCATTCTTTAAAGTAATTTGACAAATAAGTTTTAAGTGTTACAACAACATTTTCTTAAACAAGAACTTATATGTTCATATACAAAAATTACAATAAAAAATTATTTTGAAAAAAAAAATTAAATTAATTAATTACTGGAAGAAAAATATATATTTATATACCGTAAACAGAATATATTAACTTGCCGTCTGTATATACGCGAACTTGCGCGTCAGTTTCTGAGATATCACTTTAAAATTTTGCACACATTATTTTCTCCCCTAGACGCTGCTCATTTGTCGGAATTGCCAATATCGAACCACTTTAGCATATAGCTGCTATAGAAGTTGATCGGTCGAAATCAAGTCTTTGTATGAAAAACTTTTTTATTTTACAAGATATCGTCACGAAATTTTGCTCGGATTATTGTTCAAGACAATTGTATGATCTCCGAAAAAAATTGTTTGTATCGAACCTCTATAGCATATAGCTGCCATACAAGTAGATCGGATAATATCAAGTCTTTGTATGGAAAACTTTTTTATTCGGCAATATATCGTCACGAAATTTTATAAGGATTATTATCCAAGTCAACAATACAATCTCAGTATAAATGGTTCATATCGGATCACTTTAGCATATAGCTGCCATACAAGTTGATCGGTCATAATGAGGTCCTTGTATGAAAAACTTTTTTATTTGACAAGATATCGTCACGAAATTGTGCACATATTGCGGTCAATAGCTAAAATTTCCATAAAAATTGTTCAGATCGGTTGATTATAACATATAACTGTCATACAAACTAAACGATCAAAATCAAGACAAAGTTCTTTTCTTAGCCTTCAAGCCTCCCAAAAATATACATGTGCAGGGTATTATAGCTTGTCTGCAACTAAAGTCGACGTTCTCCTTGCTTTTTCTCTTATATGAGCTCACATCTGAGTTGCTTGTACATCTTATTTAATTTAAATTAAAAATTAAATTTCCAATAATCTTAAATTCCGCAATCAATTTTTCTCCATTTATACTTACTCTTTAATATTTTATTACTATTCATATATATTTAATTAACCATTCCTTTATGCGCACCTTCATTTTACCATTCCCACTTGGTTCCACGTCTGCATAAATCATAAATTAATTTCTCATTACATAACGCTCCACTCAACTTGGTTCTGCACTTAATTTGCATTGAAACTCCAGGCGCGCTAATCAACGATTTGCCGCTATTTCACATGCGACTATTTTTAGCGCGCAACGCGCACTTGGCTGCCGTAGCGAGCAGCCGCAGTGGCAAGGATGTGCGCCCGGATATGTGGACGTGTCTAACAATCAGTGAATTTCCGGCATTTTATTTCTTAATTACGCGCGAACGCACTCGAACGCGGAGTCGGCCAACACCAGCACCAGCATCAGCACCAGCAGAACCATAATCTTGGCAACAGCTCATTTGTAAACACACACACAAACGCGCGTATACTTATCAGCTCGGGCACAAATTGGCATTTGTAATATATGCCAGTTACTTTGCATATACACACATATATACAGATATATGTATGTATGTGCAGCTAGAAATGCGAAAAGCGCCTATCGCTGTTTTTACTCCACAAACGACGTCCACATCTATAAATTATACGATCTTATAACTATAAAGCGCCTATCTGCATCCAATCGCGCCAAACGACCATTGACAGCTGCGGCGCAACGCGACGGCGGCGGTGTAGCTGGGCCGCGGCTGAGGAGCGATCAAAGTTGGCAAGTCGCATCCGCAATGTCGGTTGAACTAACTCATTTCATCGCTGTGAGTGTATGTGCACGTGTGTGTGTCTTATCACAATGCTACGCGAATTCTTAAGCAAATGGCATTTGGTGATGAAGAGGCTCCATGCAACAAGCGGCACATGCTTGTATGCGTAGCAGTGAACACTCACACACGCACACAATCAAGTGGACAGCGCGCTTGGCAAATTAAGTCAGCGTCTAAGTGAGGCATGCAACAAACGGCGTACGGCATGCGGCATGCAACATTCGTACACAGTGATTAGACTGTTACATGTCCACTTTAGTTGCTGTCTTTTCAATATTACCACTGCGTTTGCCTGTTGCAAGCATCTTCAGCTGCACACACTGTCGCTCTATTTACTTCAATTTCTTTATTTTGTTCTCATTTTTACTCTTTTTTTTTGTTTTTTGTTATTGTTAGTCTTATTCACTTTTTTTCTGGTATCTGGTACACTTTGCCGTCCACATAATTGCGGTCGCGCTGCACTCCTAACGATCGATGCCACTATCGCTGCCGCCGCGCACTGCTTCGCCTATCGTCGGCAACAGCATCGGTCTCATCTTCAACATCGGTGCCACATTAACTGCACACACTCTGCATTTATTGCTCTGCTTTCTGTCTCCATTTGGCTGGTTCATTGTTCGCTGCGGTATGGCTGTGCCTCTGACTGGCCATTCGTCAGCACGCCTGCGTATTTCCAATCACTGAGTGGGGACATTGCTTAACAAAAGTGATTAAATGCCTTACTGTGTTTCGCGTGGGTTTCGTTGGTGGTAGCGAAATGTTTCGGCGCTTTTGTTGCTTTATCCGCTGATGTTGTATGTTCAATAATATTTTAATGTTTTTTTTATATTTTTTTTTACATTTTGTTTTTTGTATTTTTTTTTACGTTTAGCATTTTTGCAATATTTGCTAAGTAAGTTTTTCTTCAAAACATTAAAAAATGATTTTACTAAGGTATGAAGGGCTTGTTGACCCGATCTCTCGAATAATTAAGTAATTTTTTGATTTAAAAGAAGAATTAGAGGAAAATAAATGGCTTTTCTTGAGCTATTAGTCCTCTTTCTTCTCTAATTCGTCTTTTAGATAAAAAAAAAATAATTATTTATTCGAGAGCAAAGAGAGAGCAAACTCAGCAAAAATTCTTAAAATTTTTAAAATGGTTTTATGCTAAAACAAAAACAACAACAAAAAATTCACATTTCAATAATTTCGGTTACGGGGAGAGCATTTTGAGATCAAAAATCTAGAGCTAAGCAGAAGGAGGTCTCTTTTGCAAACAAAGAAATCGATTATTTAAGAATTTCTGGTATTTTTGTGGTATCTACGTTCTGTTCGACAGATTTTACGAGCTTTTATTTTAGCTGGGAATTAAAAAATTATCAGCGTAACGAGATCTATTAGCCATGTCAGTAGTTTCGTATATAGGCGAACTACGAGTTTCTCATTTTTTAAGATATCTTTCTGAAACCCTGATTTGAAACTTTGTACACGTTCTTTTCTCCTCATTTTTTGGTTATCGGACTACTATAGTCTATAGCAGCTATAATTTGACCCATCAAAATCATATTCTTTATGGAAAAATGTTTTATTTAACAAGATATCTGCACGAAATTCACCATTGATCATTTTCCAAGATAGCGCTATAAGCTTCGAAGAAATTGTACACATTGGACCACTATAGCATATAGCTGCCATACAAACTGACTGATCAAACTCATGAAAAATATTTTTTTTTTAACTTTTTATGTCATAAAAAATGCACCTATAAAGGGTATTATGGCTCTGTTGCAGCCTAAGTCAACGTTTTTGTTGGTTTTTAATGATTTCAATATTTTTTAAATTTTTTAGTATTATTTTTTTCGCTCATATTCCTTGATCAACAAACTGTTGCAAGTTTCTGATGCTCTAAAAGGGAGTTTTAAAAGTATTTCCAATTGATACAAGCCTACTCATCTTAAAAACTCCAGTCCCCATCATATATGCATATACAGAGTGCCAACTATATAACCCCTCCAGCAACTGCTGCACTAAGTGCAAATCTTCGGTCACATTCACCAACATTATCCCACAATAAATGTCGCCAGCGAGGCATTTGCATAATTGGTTGCAGTAGCCAATCAAGCCATTATCGTTTGTACCCTTCAGCATGCAGCAACCTACATGTTTAAGCATGTGCTGAGAGCTCTTAACTTCTGCTATTTCGTCGATGCGATTTCTGTTTTTCTTTATTTTTATTTTTTTATTGAAACACAGACATTTTCTACAATTTGTGGCAGCGCAAAATTGCACATTTATTGCGCTGCCGTGGCTTGCAGGTATTCTCAGCTGTCCGAGCGCCAGCTTGCAGGTTCTTATACGCTTTTTCGTATATATACATACATATGTATATACTAATCAATTGTATTAGCGAGCGCCGCTACACGCTGATGGCTTCATTAGTTTGATGCATTGCATTGGCTGACAAAGTTCATCAGCGGGTCATTTATTAAGCATTTGTGTCAACACTACCCTCTGTGCTGCATGTAGCGACTTAGCTACGTTAAACATAACAACTCATATGTGTATGGGTGTGAGTGTGGTGAGCGCTTTAGATACTCTGCTGTCAACACACTACAATTAAGTGGCTCCATAGATCATATTGAACAACATCAAGGTTGTTGAGTTGTTGCTGGTGTTGTTGATATTGTTGTTGTTGTGATTATTTTTATTGTTGCGGCTACTGAAGTTAGCCGCTGTAGAATTGCGCTTGACTTTGGATTTATTTGCCGCATAAATCGAAGCATAAATCAAGCTAAACATTGTCAACGCAAGCATTTTTCTTGCTACTGCATGCATGTGTGCATACTTACATACATATGTACATATATGTATATACATATATGGTACCTTTTTAGGCGCGTGCGTGTGCTAGAGCGCAACAATAAGGCTGGAAAAACGTCAGCTACCATTTTTTATTGTTGTTGTTGACATTTTCTTTGTTGTTGTCGTTTTTTTATTTTTTTAATTTTTTACCTTTTCGATGTGCCCTGTCACTGTCACTGTTTATTGCTGCCGTCGCTCTATTACCGACAGCCCACCCATGCAATCAACAGCAGCGCCTTAACAGCGCGCTGTCAAATCACTGTTACCGTCGCTGTCCAAAACTTAGACCACAGCGCTGCTGTATTTGACTGATTTCGTCTTTCATTTCTATGCAGACAGCGCACACACACTTACTCACATATACATATGTATATTTATATATATATATTTATATGTAAGGTATAATATTCATTACTTCTAACTACTTAACATCTAATTTTTTTTGTGTTTTTTAACACACTTACCACACAATATTTTATTATGACCCCGCCAAGCCGCTTGAGGAAAAAATCAATTAACAGCAACGCACACACACACACTGTCTCTAATAAAATGTGCGCTCGATAATAATTCAATCACATATGCATGACTAGCTGACAGTAATATTAGCAACAACAACAACTACAATAAAGTCGCACCAAATCGCAAACAACGAGAGCAATCAAGAAGCAATCATAAAATACGCTTTAACCATAAGTTATCGAGAGTGTGTACAAGAAATACCAGCAAAGCAAAAAAAAAAAGTTGAAGAAAAAATAAAAATAAACTGAATTCGAGCAAACAACCAACGAACTCAGCGCAAACAAAAGACTTAAGCAACGAACGTGACTGCGCGCCGACACTTTGAAGGTCAAACAATCACATTTTTTTTTTTACTTCTTTAAATTTTTCACGTTGTAAGGTGTTTATTATTGATTTTCGCTCTTGTTTTCAACTTCTTATTATGCTTTGCTTCACATTATTCGCGTCTGTTATGTAAGTAAGTCTTGTTAAAGTCTGTATTGGCTCTAATTGCGTGCTGGGACACATTGTCACTTAATTGGTATAAAAACGCCGACCTCGTTTGGCCTTTGTGGCGTATACATGCGCGCATATTTGGCGTGTATGTCTGACTGTGTGTGTATACCCAATGGACTTCTTAAATACCAAATGACACAGTTTTTCATTTGTACTTGCCACAACTATTTAATTTCTTTGATTATAAAAGATTTTCTGAGTTATTTAATTGAAATTCTTTTCCTTCTCGCTTACAGGGTGCTGAGCGCAAAACACGCGATGAAGAGCGACGCGCTGCCAAGCGTAAAATGACCGCCACAGGACGCAAGAAGCTCGATGAGCTGTATCATCCGGTTACCGATCGTTCGGAGTTCTATACAATGCAGGATTTGCAAAAGCCACCGGTACTATTCTCGCCCGCCGATGATATGGAAAAGGTGAGTAGCGGAAAATCGATTATTGTAAATTTATATAATTATAGTTATTGTAAATAGTTAACAGTATTGATGAAAAGCACAAATATGTGTCTGAAAGTAAAGTTAAAACTTTATAGCATACTTTTGAGAGCAGAATAATAAAGTTAAAATATGTATGTAGCATAGTTTTCGACGTAATTTAAATTTGCTGTTTTAATCCAAACCTCAGATAGGGGCGTAAAAGTAAAGTATAACATTTTTAGTATACTTTTGGGCGCAAAAGTTACAGTATGCAGCATAGTTTTCGGCGCAATTGAAATTACACGTTGAATTTCGACTAATTTTCTTAATATTTGCTGCTTAGAATACAAAAACACAATATTTATGATAGAATAAAATTTTTACTGTTACATTTTTTATTTTATTTTTATTATAGAAATTTTATGTTTTATAATTTTTTTATTTTTATTTTATAATTTTTAAGTTTTTTCCGGTATTTTTTTATTTTTATTATATATATTATATTGTTTACCGTTATATTTCTTTAAAGTAATTTGTTAACTAATCAATTATATATTTTACTTTTCTTTACAGAGCTTTTATGGCCATGAGACTGATTCACTGACCGGCGCACCAGATCTCAAAGGCACATCACCATTCTTGTTGCATGGCCAAAAAGTGGCGGCGCCAACACTCAAATTCCACAATCATTTTCCGCCCGACGTGCAGACGTGAGTATATGTAAAAATCGTTGCGCTTTTATGTGCTCGAATTTGAGCGAGCGCGTGAGCGATGGGCGCATTGTCAAACGCCCATAAACAGGAAAAAAATAACTGAATGCTGAATTTTCTCTAAAAGACAAGTTTTCCTTATGAACTTCATGTTCTCGACACTTGAAATCATTTGTGGCTTAATACTCTTAGATTCATATTAAGTTAAAAACATTTGCAGGCTGTTTTTTCTTCACTTCGAACATTAGTAAAGCATATCGAAACTTAACTGTTAATAAGCTAAAAGTTGTAGACGGAAAAAGCACCCTATAAATAATATTTATTGCTTTAATTAATATATATTTACATATATTCACATTCGCTTTTGCCTTCCTCTTACAGCGATAAGAAGGACCACCTGCTGGATCAAGGTCTAGTACCCAGTGCCATGGGCGATTTTGTGCCACCAATGAAGCGCGGACGCATGACACCGCCCACCAGCGAACGCGTTATGCTGTTCGTGCGACAGGAGAACGAGGAAATCTATACGCCGCTGCATGTGGTGCCGCCCACCACTATTGGCCTCTTGAATGCGGTAAGCCTACTTTTGTATTTTTGTTTACGAACTATACCTCACTCCTCACCACCTCCCAACCAAAAGTTACCTACTACTTAATATAGTACTAGACATTTGGTATTAGCATTCTTTCATTAATTAATTTTAGTTGCAACACAAAAACTCATTTTAAACTAAATTTATTAAATTTATTAAAAACAAAAAAAAACAAAATACTGCTAACCGGGTAATATATACTATATAAAGCAATAGTCACAGGGTGGTCAAGAAGTGAAAAAGCACAATTATGATTTTTTTTAGTTTTATTAAAATTTATTGATGAGAAGAGGGAGCTTTTTTAAGGCAGACGCGGCTTTTCAAAACCCTTCTAAATTTTTTATTTAAAGCTAGAAAGTAATGTTTTTTATATTAGAAAATTTTTCAAAAAAAAAATTGCTTATTGATTTTAGAGTATTTTCAAACAATAAACTCAAAAAATTCAAATCATTTTTTTTAAAGGAAATATTTTTTGTTTTTGAAATTAAAGAAAATATTTTTTGTTTTCGAAATTATAGAAAATATTTTTTATTTCTGAAAATTTTAAAATATTTTCCTCCAAACAAATATGTATATTAGATCAATAGGGTTCGAAGTTCTAATTAATTAGTTCTATTTAATCAATCAATTCATACGACCAGCTTCATGCTTGAACGTTAGGGAAAATTGCATTTCTCGATTATTTTTTTATGGTTTACTTTGGCTCTGCTAATCAACTAGCAAATAATAAAAAAATAACTACAAAATAATAATTAATTATTAATAATCATTCATAAACGTCATTCAATGTTAACTTAAACATAAAAACAACAAATAAATAGCTGCAATATGAAATTAATGCACAAACACACCCACCCAACACTTTGTGGTATAATAGCAAGTACAATAACAACTACAACCGCAACACAAAAGTGAAAAATGCAAATCTCAGGCAATTAATCATTGCAATCAAAGCATCACTACAACCAAAACAACAATAACAACAACAAGCATAACAACAACAACACCACAAATAAGCACCTAATGACCAACAAAGAGTAAATTGTTGAAATTAAAACCGCAACTACAGCAGCAACAACAACAACAGCAATGTCTACATAGTGTTGTTTAATTAATAATTTATAATTATCGGCTACAACAACAACAGTAATAACCGCAAGCGCAGAAAAACTAAATGCAAAATAAATATAAACAACAACACTAAGCTGACAATAATCTATTTGCTCGCTCAATAAATATGATTTTTTCATACATAGCACAGACACACACACACACACATACACTGCGCACACGCGCACCAATAGTTCGCATACCGAGTAGTTAGTTTGAAGAACATTTGGTCGTTTTCGAAGACACTTCACTAAACTAGTTAATAAAAATGAAAATTTTATGCGAATTCCATATGCAAATGGCGGCACAGCACAACAACTACTGTACACCAGGATCAGCATATTGACGAACGCTGATCGACGAGCGACGAACAACGATTTGATGTTCGTATGTTTAATGACTTCTCAGAGCAAATAACTTAGCTGTAAAATATTAATTAATTAAAGTGCAGCGAAAAAAAGTTGGCGATTCAAAATAATGCCAATGAATATCAGTTACTTAGTTGATATTTCATACCTTTTTATATAATGCATCAAATATATGTGTGTGTGCATGTACGTATGTGTGTGATTGTTGTGTATAACATGCAAGTATGGCGACGGCTAAGATCGATCATTAATTCCATGTAAGTTGCATGTTTGAATGCTTCATTGCTCCGCCCATTCATTACCTCATGACATTCCATACAAACATACAAATATATTTAGAAGCGATAAAATTCAAAGAAATTATACGAAGACAGTTTGTTTTTTAAATATAAACTATGAGGATAATATAATATTTATATATTTAATTTTAAAATAATGCAAAGATCATGTATTATGATTAAAAGCATAAAGATAAATGTGTAAAATATACTTAAAAAAGTTAAAATTGTTTGAAAGTGTAAAAAAAGAGTGTGTTATTTTAATAAAATTTATAATAAAAAATATATTTGACATTTTATTAAGAGAGAAAAAAAATATCCGTTATTAAAATCGCTTTGATTCCTCCATAATCCATTATTTCAAAACTGTTCAAGGCAAAAATGTCACCACTCAAAATTTTAATTTTTTATTTTTAAGTTTTATAGGAAAAACGAAATTGAATTAAATTTTAAAAATATTCCTCATAATCCGTTATTTCAAACGACTCAAAATTTTAATTTTTTATTTTTAAGTTTTCTAAGAAAAACGAAATTAAATTTAAAAAATATTTAAAAATTCCTTTAAATGTATTTAAATTTTTTTCACTTGAATCACACTGTTCTTTAAAAAAATTATTAGTTTTTTTTACCCAAAATAAATAAAGTTCGTAGTTTTGAATTATATATTATTTAAATTTTTTTTTTATTATTTATCTAATAAATATAAAATTAAAAAATCCTTTAAATAAATTTAATTTTTATTTTTTGCATCACCCTGTCTTATAAAAAGTTAATTTTTTTCACCTAAAATAAATTAAGTTCGACATTTGAAATTATTTATTATTTTCATCACTTTTTCTTAATTTTTTGTAATAAGAATAAGATTAAATTGAATGAAAAAGCACTAAAAATCGCCTCAAATATATTTAATATTTATTTTTGGCACTTGGATCCCACTGTGTATGGCAACTATTGGAAAAAATTTATTTATTCTTTTATCTAAAATAAATAAAGTTCGACATGTGCAATTATACATACAGTAATTTTCATTTTTTAATAAATTAAATCCATATTTAAAAAAATAATTTAAAAAAATATTTTAAAATCTTTTACATACATATGTATATTTAATTTAATTTTTTTGCATCACCCTGTTCTATAAAAATATTTTTAATTTTTTTTTTCATTTAATTTTTTGCTTATTTTTTCTTATAAAAATGAAATGAAATTAAATTTAAAAATATTTAAGAAATTTATTGAATATATTTAATTTTTTTAATTTATTTTTTTTTATTTTTTTTTATTTATTTTTTTCCTAATTTTTGTAATAAATATGACTTTAAATTAAATTTAAAAAAAATATATTTTAAAAATACTTTAAATAATTTTTTTCACTTGAGACACCCTGTCCTATAACATTTTTTCTCAACTAAAATAAATAAAGTTCGAAACTTGGAATTATGCTTTCATTCTCAACGGAAGTTCACGAAATAGTTTCTGTCTCGGTAGCTTTCATGCCCTCACTCATTGCATACATACATACGACATCTCCATCTCACGCATACACTCCACAAAACATGATCACACATTGACACAGTACACCGTTATAATCTGGCCTATGAAATTACACAATGTACATAAATACAATAAAATTCAAATGTTTCTTGCTAGCTCGTAAAATCTATTCGAAAAGCTTTCATAGTAGCAAAAGCTCACAATTGGCATGTCGAATTTGATTATGATTTTATTTATCGGAATTACCTTAAAGGTATGCTTAAAAAAACTGTATCTTCAAAATAGTTTTGTATTATAACAGCGCTTCAAATTAGAGCAAAAAAACAGTGTCTACTTTTAGGCTGCATTTGTAAAAAATTAGCTTGGGCGAAAACAAATGAAATTGGCAATATTTCTATTTCAATAAAAATAAAATATCAAAAATAATATAAATTATAAAAAAAAACTTATTATAAATTATTTTAAAAAATTATATAAAAAATTTGATATTAGTTAAAATGAGTTTTTGTTCGTTGTTTAGTAAGAAACACAGCACAAACATTGTTTGTTAGAAAAAAGTAAAAAAACAAAAATATTATTTACAATGTTTACGAAATTAGCAGTTAACATACAACAAATCAAAAGCAAAGAAAAGAAACAAAAACAAAATACAAACATCATTTTTCTCTCATTTCTCAATTACAGATTGAAAGTAAATACAAAATCTCAACAGCGAGTATAAATAATATTTATCGTACAAATAAGAAAGGGTAAGTAGACATGAATACATACATACCTACATAGTGCAACAACTAGCAAAATTAGTTTAGTCACAAAAAAACCACAAAAAAAAACAAAAAAGCTCAACAACCCAACAGTCATTAAGTACAAAATACCAAACATACAAACCCCAAACCCACATACATACATATCTACAATGCCACAAAGCACGCATGACATATTTGTGTAGTGAAATATAGTTTATTGGAACCTTTTATTTTCACAAAAACAACACTCAACGAGCGAAAATTTAAGTAGCAAAAATTTATTAAAAATATACCGCACCAATACACCGTCCTCAGCATCTCATTCAATGTGTTTTGCACCTCAAATAAAAACCGTATTTTATTATTTTAACTTTACCGTTAATATTGCGCGCGTAAACTTAACGATTTATGTAATTAAAAATAATTAAAAATCTAACCATATAGTGGGTATGCTAAATATATCTTTTACACATCACCGCTATTAATTTATTTTGCCATAATCTCGAATAATATAAAGTATTTGCATAATTATTATGTCATAAAAATTTAATGGTTAAATAATTGCATTTGTGAAATAGACTTCAGGCGAGGGTTTCTAGTTTCTAGTTTCATTTCGCACTTAACGATTTTACGCTCATTTAATGTAATTAACGACTAATACTAGGGTCTAACCACCGGATGATATTAATCTATGTGACAGCTGAATAATTGTTTTAATAAAAAATATATATTTATTCTATGCTTACACCTCGTTGGAAAGGTTAGGCGTACGTTGAAAGTGGCTTAAGTCATTTTTTTTAAATATTTTATTAAGGAAAAATGCAAGGGATGTTGAGACGTCTCACCCTGATTTTAATCGCAACCGAAAGTCAGTATTTAAATTGAAAGCAAAACTTCGAGCTTGCCTCAAAAGCTTCATAAACTACTTATTTGATTCACTACGTACTTGATTTCGTCATCTCATTTGCACTTGTCTCGCTTTGGCAAGACTGTACTGTAAGCATCCATGATCATCACGGTATGATACACTGGAGAAAGTATCGATAGTGACGCCATAGAGTCCTTCACGGTATGATTCACCTGAGAAGGTATCGGTCTGTTAATTTTAGCATCACATGCAGGTATCCTAAAGGATGACTACTCCTCATGGACCTAGTAACTGAACTCCACTTTGGTATCGCAAAGGACGAAAACTGGTCTATGCGTGGCTCACTGGCCCACTAGGCTCCACAAACGTGTTAGAAAAAATAATTATATCTCAAAAGTGTGGTTGAAACCTCCTGCTTCGTCTGTATTTTTTTTGTTTTGCTTAATCGGATGTATGAATATTTGAGAAAGGTAACTTCAATTTCTTACCTTTAAGTAATGCTGCTAGGAGATCAGGAAATTGTCTCAATTTTTGAAGCCTCAGCTCTCCTTTAATCGAAAGCAAAACTGCAGAACATCATCCAAAAGCCAAAAGCAAACAATCCATAAGCCCCGTTCCGTATTTTTTATCCGTTCAAGGACTGTCAACTCGGCTGAATTCTTTTTCTACTACAACAACCATCCATAAGTCATTACTGATTTGTCTCTGATGACGATCTTCATAAGGAATTGTAAAATTGAGGCATATTATGACTTCATACACCTACACTTTAAGCTAATTTTTTATAGAAATATTCAAATTTTTGTCTCAAAATATTTCTTAGCAAATTCGTATTTTTCTTACGCGGACGGTTTCTTAAACAAATAGTTCTCATTTTTTAAACGAAAATTCTCAAATCAGACCTTTAGTAGAGCTTTCCACATATCATATTACTTGGTAAAAGATAGCGCCATCTAGCGGCACGCTTTTCTCAAGCTTTGCGTCAATGAACTTATCACCTTAATTAACATATTTTTAATTGCTATATAATTTTTGATAAAAAAAGTTCGAACAAAATTCAATCTGTTGAAGAAAAATCTTAAAGAATTTTCTTATAAAAATATAAGCAACATTTTTTTTTTTTTTTGAAGCATAATGCTTCTCATGTAAAGCTCTTCAAATAATATCGCGATTTTATTAAACCACATATTGAACAAAGTGTCAGATTTAATTTTGTTATACAACAGAATCTAGATATATATAGATGAGGTAAATTAGTATATTATAGATTTTATATACATATATAGTATAGTATATAATTTCTATTGCGCTGGGAACATTTTAGCGACCTTCATCAACTCAAAATTTTGTCTTGTGTCTTAGCGTTTGGCTAGCTAGTAATATGTACGTATCAATCCCATGCCGAACCCCCAATATATGCCCACTATCCAAAAGTTATCTTATCTATAAATTATGAAATATAAACAATATAAAATATTATTTTTAATTCATCGACATGTTTTCTAATCAAATGCATTTTTCTCTTCTATTTCTCTTTCTACACTCTCTGTAGGATTACTGCGAAAATTGATGACGACATGATTTCGTATTATTGCAATGAAGATATATTTCTGCTGGAAGTGCAACAGATCGAAGATGATTTATATGACATAACATTAACGGAGTTACCCAATCATTGAGCGTATGAAGAAGTTTAAATAAATGTAGAATAAAATAGCAACAACAATTGTGTATGCGAGGCAATAGCAAGAGCAGCAATAAGTAAATACACACACACACAAAAACGCATGTTTGTAAGACAAGTGGCAGCTAAGCAAAAACAAGAAGCTGCGAATTAGATAAACTCAGCGCACATTGTTATTGTATTTGTTTAAAGAAGCTGATGTGTTAAGTGTTTTTTTTATAAAGATGATGACAACAACAATAACTTGGACAGAAATGCACAAAGCAATGGACACAATATATATTATGGTAGATAAGCAATTGCAAATTAAACAAAAACAACAAAAAACAACAAAAAAATATACAAGAGCATATATACACTTAAATATGTTTTTTCATGCTAATATTATTAACTAAGTATAACGGAAAAAGTAAGCAGCAGGCGAAGTAAAAATGTAAGAGTTTACACATTTACAAAAACAAAGTAGTCGAGCGTAAAAAGAGAGAGAGAGTAAATAAAATCTAATAAATAATGCTAAGTGTTAGCTTTCGCGTGAGGCAAGGCAACACTGAGAAATTTGCAAATTGGCTAAATATTAGTAGAAATTTAGTAGCTAAAAAGTGGTAAGGGCGACAAATGACAAAAAATCAATTGCAAAAACAATGAAAGTTTAACTCCTTTTTATGTTTTACTTACTTTAAGTAACTAGTGTGCGTGGAAATTTAATTGTGTTTATATTTTTATTAAGTAAATAAGTTTAACTTAAGTACACACACGCTTAATTGAGAATCGAAAATAATTTTCCACAAAAAAAAAATAAAAAAAAAATTAAAATATGAAATATGAAATAAATTATTACAGCTCATGTAAAGGAAATTCAATAAAATTCTTCAACTTTTTCCAACCATTTCGTCAGAAATTAAGAAAATTCCAAAATTCTAAAAAAATCTCAAAATCATTTTCCAAAAAAACAGTCATTGTTTCGCCGCCACATCGCTTCCAAGTTAATAGTATGTTTTGTAATCCTTTCAGTAAGCGTTAAATAAGTATAGTTTAACTAAGTAAATACAAACTATGTAGACATACGACAGCAAATGCAACAAACATATGTAAGTATGTATGTATGTAGTTAAAGTAACCAATACAATGCGCCATAAAGCTTTCACACATCTCAAAGCTGTCACCCCATGAAAGCTTGCCGCAAGAGCTTTACATACTTACTTTGTGCAACTGCGTATGCAATGCAACATTTCAGTGCTTTTGAATCGCCTTAGTTAAATGCGAACATTACATTAAGAAGCAAATCAAAATGAAAAACAAAAAATGCATAATTATAAAATTCTCAAAACCTTTTACTTTAGCCGTAATTTATGCGTGTAGCATTTCGAACAAACGCTTGAGTTCAGCGTGCAGTTAAAAATTTCACTTTTTTGTATATTTTTGCCTTTCTTTACTCAACTCAACGTAGTACTTAAAGTTTTTTTCTAATTTTGTATACCTAAATAAGTTTAGTTTTACTTAAGTAAGCTACTTTAAACTATACTCAAACAATGTTTTTTATTATATAACTATTATTATTATTATTTTTATTACTATTATCAATTGCTATATATAAATTTTGATAAATAAAATTCGAACAAAATTCGATCTGTTGAACAAAAATATCTTAAAGAATTTTCTTATAAAAATATAAAGCAACATTTTTTGGTTGATAAAGCAAGCTTTTAGACTTTTCATTAAAGTGTAAAGCTACTCATGTAAAGCTCTTCAAATACCTTACTCTTTTGAGAAATATTTATTGTGCTTTGAGCAATTGAAAGTTTTCAAAATGATTGTGAAAAGGCTTCATAAAAAAAGTACACCGTTTGAAAGCTTTGAAGTTCAGTGAATTTTTTTAGCGAAAGCTTGACTGTAGAAAGCTTAAAAGTAACCCAACTATGGACAATTTATGATAACGTTTGTCTAGAAAAAGGTAACTAAACTCAATTCAAGCTGATAAGTTAATTCTAATAGCAAAAATTAATTAAATTACTGTGATTCTAAAATTTCACAAAAGCTTTCGTATATATGTTTCGGCATAACTTTTTAATAATAAAGTAAAAATAATAAAAAAGTAATAAAGCTTTCGAATATATGTTTTGATATTAATTTTTAAAAATAAAAATAAAAAAAGCTTTCGTATATATGTTTTGACATAAATTGTTAAAAAATAACAGTAAAATTCTCTTATTTCTAAAACTAGCTGCAATAAAGAAATAAATAAGCTTTAATTACTCCACATAACACTTATAATTTTAAAAATTTTTAGAAACTTGCAAAAAGCACAAAGCACTTCAGCACGAACACGTTAAATCTCTATAGAAAATTTTGAAGGCTTTGCAATTTGTAATTAAAAATAGTAAGAAACCATTTTACATCAAAAAGAAAAGATTTTTTGAAGCTTTACCTTCACATGTCGCAAAAGCTTTGAAATAAAAAAATTAAATTCAACATTTTTCTAAAGCTTTACTTTAACATGTCGAAAAAGCTTTGCAATAAAAAATTACATTCAAACTTTTTTAAGAGCTTTCGTCAACATGCCGCAAAAGCTTTGCAATAAAAAAATGAAGTTCAACTTTTTTTTAAAGCTTTATTGCAACATCCCACAAAAGCTTTGCAATACAAAAATTAAATTCAACCTTTTTTTAAAGCTTTGCTTCAACATTCCAAAAAAGCTTTGCAATAAAAAAAATTAAGTTCAACCTTTTTTTGTAACTTTAAAACGAAAGCTTTCTTCACCTAACTTCCACAGAAAATCAATTATACGTAAAATGTTTAAACTTTTGCGTCAAGCTTTTGCGTCAAGCTTTCACTTTGTCAGCGGAGCTTTGAAAATTAGTAAAGTTTTTTCAACGCCAATAAGTATATCGAACTCAACTGCAATAACTTATGTTTAAATACTTAAGAAAACAGTAAATTTTTTTATCAAACGCGGTTTAAATGAGAAGCAAAAGATTAAATTTTTTTAAGAAAGAAAATTAATTTAAGTTAGCTGTGCATTTTTTGTTAAAAACATGAAAATATATAACCTATAAAAGCACATCGGACGTTGTAAGCGTAGAGAAATACAATATTTGAGCGGAGCAGAAAAAGCTCAGTTGAAATTTTATACACAAATGATTAATGGAACTAAGAGAGCGTTAAGAGCATGTGATGCCAGTGAGACAAAATTTAGTGAAGACAAAATTATCAAAATTAAAATCTAAATTAAAAGATACCACCAATTGAACGATGAATAGAAAATCTATTATTAAAAAAAAAATATTATTAAATATTAGAAGCTTTAAAACACAGAATTTCTGTTTTCTTTTTTTAACTTTCAATAAAAGCAATTTAGCATCAAAACTTAATAAAATTAAGCTTTACATGTTTGTACATAAATTATTATAATTTTTACTTTTATATTTTTGCCTTTGGCTTGAATTCTCTAAATAAACTTTTGAAAATCTACATAAAGCTTTTAACTTTTTCGAACATTTGTATAATTATATGCATTTAATATAAAGTAAATACTGCTAATTAATGCAACAACAGTTAATTAATAACAATAACAACATGAAACCAATCGAGTTATTCTTGCCGTACAATAAATAGCACAAATACAAGCAAATAAATTTGCGCTATGAAACGATTTCAAGCATAAATATTGCTACATACTTAATATACAGTAATAAATAAATAATTCTTACAAAATATTAAAACTTAATATTTAAGGCACACGAACAACAATTATACACGCATATCGCACCGAAATTGTTGTGTGTGTTTTACATGTATTTGTAATAAGATATAAGCGTAAATAATTTATTACAATAAACAAAAACAAAAACAAGAAAACAAAAGTTAAAAATAATGTATACATAATATTTCCGTATTTTTTTCACAAAATACCGCAAACGTTTATAATTGTTTCTTCCCTCCATTGGCAGAATTGTACGCGCCACTTGTAATAATGTAATCTTTAATTAGTTTTAGTAAAAAGCCAACAACAAACAA
Source organism: Bactrocera dorsalis (assembly GCF_023373825.1). Taxonomy (NCBI): domain Eukaryota; kingdom Metazoa; phylum Arthropoda; class Insecta; order Diptera; family Tephritidae; genus Bactrocera; species Bactrocera dorsalis. Next base: position 88,281,794 of record NC_064305.1, read on the forward strand.
CTCAAATGTTAAAACAACAATAAGCAACAGCGAAAAAAAAATTATTTATGAGAGCGAAACTGCAAAAGTTCTCCAAAATCATATCTAAAATCTATTAAGTGTTAAGAGAGCGCAGTAGAAGAGCGCAATACAGACAACTGCGTCATTGCAAGCGTGGATAAGAGCATGCAGAGAGCATGCATAAGGAACAATTGTTGAAATTCTAAATTTATTACTTATTATATTATTATATATTATATTATTACTATTGTGTAGTTTCTACTGTAAGCATATTTTACAAGAAAATATTTTTATTAAACATAAATAAGTAAAAAAAAGAACAACTGTTTGTTTTCATTTGGCGTTTTGCATAAAACTGAATTATTTAAAACAAAAACGCATTGAAAAAAATTACTTCATTAAGCAGTCTCCCTCCCCGGCTGGTGAACATCAAATAATCGAAGTTTCTGCTTTCAAAAGGTGATCCATTTCGAGGTTCTTTACTTTTTTTTAAAGAGAAAACACAGAAACATCAAATTTAATGAGGAATGCTTATTATCATTCGAATGAACATTCCTTTGCATTTATTATTTGAAGATTGTCTCTTTCAAATGTTGGCCCCGGCTTCGTCTTAGATGGTCCATTCATCTGGACCAATTTTCGATGACTCGTTCGAGCATTCCGATTGGTAACTAGCGAATGACGCGCGTGATGATAGACTTTAGACCTTACATATCTAAACAAAAAAAGTCTAACGGAGTGATATCACACGATCTTGGTGGTCATTCAATCCGAAAACGAGTAATTACTTGCTCACAGGCGTCGTCTTGTGAAACCAAATATCGCCGAGCTCACGAGCTTCAATTTCAGGCATCAAATATTCGATTATCGTGGGGCGATAATGGTCGCCATCTACGGTAACGTTCTCATCGGTATTATTTTAGAAGAACTATGGACCAATTACCACCGACCCACAAACCACACCAAACCGTGTTTTTCTGGATGAAATGTCAGTTCTTGAATCTCTTCAGGTTGCTCTTTGTCCAAATAGGGAAATTTTGCTTGTTTACATACACATTGAGCCAAAAATGAGCCTCATCGCTGAACAAAATTTGACTCGAAAACGTTGGATCTCCTTGGAACTTACAAGATCCGAAAATTTGAAATCGATCCGGAAAATAGTTCCGGATATATAATATAAGCGTATTTGTAAAAATTTTTTATCCCAAAACTTTTCAAGGCATTTTTCTCGAAACACTGTTTACAGAGTCGGTTAGGAAATTTTCTTCGAAACAGTTGGACCGATCTACTTGAAATTTACAAACAACCTTTTTATTTTTCAAACAATGATCGAAGGAATAATATTTCGATTTTTAACTTCCTTTACAATTAAAAATCTTTCACAAAATATAATTATTCTTCAGAAAGCCGTTTTTTCGTCCAAAATTAAAATGTTGATTAATTCTTCAATCATTACTTCTATTAGTCAATAGTTATAATAAATATTGAGATAATTTTAAGCCGAAAAGTCTGTTCTCCGATATCCTTTTTCGGAGCGCCTAATAGGGATCGTCCACCGGACTAAGGGAGTTCAAAAATTTTCAAATTGGATTACTGATTATTAAAGTACAGAAAATTTGGTGAATGTACGTTATTTTTATTAATTTATTAAGTAAAAAGCACGTCTGAAAAAATCAATGAAATTTGCTAATGTTAATATCTCTCAATAGGGAAGACGACATCTTCTCTTATCTTAAAATTATCTGATCAACTGTTGTTCTCCATACCTCAAATAGTTCTTAAAGCTTCTATGGATCGAATTTCAGAAAGAGTGCTGTAAGTAATGTAAAATTACTGCGAAAGGCTAACGCCTCCTACCAAGAGCCTTGTTTTACATTATACAAGTACTCGTATATTCGAGGTAAATTATAAAAAGAAATTGTAGTCTTCAGCTGGGTTATCTTCGCTCTCATCAAAAAATATATATGTGCAAGCAACAACAAATTTATCTAGTTGAGACCAATTGAGGCAAAACCACGCTCTATTAGATTCATGCCAGTTGCTTGGTCGATTCAACACTATCCAAGCACTAGCGCATCAAAGGCACAGCCACCTCTACTCCACATAAATATCACCACTTCAGCATTCATTAATACCGAAGCGCACGAAAGTTGAATTGAATTGTATTTTCCAAGCGCATCCCATATATTATGAAATGTCATTATACGTTATATTATTAATTTCTTTCATTGCATTTTGTGATTCATAAAAACCTGTGCAATATTTAATTGTCCGTTTCTATTGTCTTTGGCGTTGAAATGAGTGCAGATGTGACAGGATATGCACGTGTGGCAAGTACAAAAAACACCAAGCTACAATGCTAAGTAATTCACAAACACACGTACACATGCACGCTGTAATTATACATTTATGCGCTGGCTGTTATTCATTCACGCATGCGCGTCCATACATATTTCCGTATGTGGCCACTTAAATACTTACAAGCGATTACTTTGTCGCTAAGTAATGAATAATGAATGGGCCACATTCCCATAATGTTTTATTGATGAACTGCCACGCAACGGCGGCGGCGGCGTCGTTGCCACACTAAAAGATAGTTGGGCATTTATGTATGTAGTTATGTGTACGTGTGACTGCTGGTCCCTCAGCGTCCAGCATCTTTCACAGCATTTTCACTATTTATTTACACTTATATTATATATGGTACATATTATATATATATTTATGTATATGCGTATGTGTTTGTGACATCACTTTGTGGCGATTTTCCCACATTTCAGCTTTGTCCAGCCCAGCAGGTGAAATTGGCTAAGATTTATATGCTTATTATAACACGGGATACATAGGATGAAGATGAGTACTTAGCTGCCATTTTCAACGGCGTAAAACACTCGGGTTGTAGGTCCACGTCCAGCACACAGTAAAGAAAATATAGCAGCCGTAGCTGATAGTGTGAACGAAAACCGTCGAGAGTCGATTCGGCGCCGTTCGCAGCAACTCGGACTTACGTATGGAACGACTTAGCGCATTTTACGACGAAATCTTTAATTGAAAGCGTACAAAACTCGGCTTGTGAAAGAACTGAAGTCGTTCGACTTTCCCAAAAGACATCGCTTCACTCTATGGGCCCATAAAACTCGAAAGAAGATCCGAGGCTTTCGAGCCATATTTTGTTCAGCGATGAGACCCATTTCTGGCTCAAATGTTGGTGTCGTTTGTTGGCCTGTGGAATCATCAGTCCATACTTCATAATTAAACTTAATCGTCAATGGCGACCGTTATTGCGCCATAATAACCGGCTATTTGGTGCCTGAAATTGAAGCTCGTGATCTCGGCGACATTTCAAGAAGAAGAAGTCACTTCCCACATATCGCATCAATCAATGAATTTATTGAGAGAAAACTTCGGTTAGCAGCTACTTTTACGTTAAGACGGTCGATTGGCCACCCAGATCTCGTGATATCACAGCGTTGGTCCTTCTGTGGGAATATATAAAGTCTATCGTCTAGCCCGCTTCGATTCCGTCCTTGAAGCAAAACATGACGAGTGTCATTCGCCAGTTACCAGTCGAAATGCTCGAACGAGTCATCGAAAATTGGACTCAACGGAAGGACCATCTGAGACATGGCCGCGGCCAACATTTGAAAGAGATAGTCTTCAGAAAATAAGTGCGAAAGAATTTTATTTCGAATGATAATAAACATTCCTCCTTTAATTTGAAGTTTTTATGTTTTTTCCTTAAAAAAGTAGGAATCTGAAAATGGATCACACTTTATAGAAACGTAACATCCGAATATATTGGTTAAATCGGATCACTAAAGCCTTTTGATGGTATGCAAACTGACGGATTCAACTGCATCGATCCAAACTTTTTCATTTGACAAAGTTTTTTGCTCTAACGCTAATTTGGTTTCCGTTAATATTACCACTGGGATGTTGGCTTCATCACTCACCACAGTCATGCACACGCATGCGCTCAAGCAATTTCTTCAACGCTGACCATAACAATTAATAAGATTTCAACAGCACAATTTACTTTTACCTTTTTTGTACGCGAGCAATTTAGGAGCGTCATTTTAGCACGACAGCCGTACATTAATTCCACTTTTTTGCTGCAGACTACCGACTAGCAACAGCCATACGGTCTGAGGGTGTCACGAAGCACCAAAACAAAATAAAAAGCAACACGGTAGCCAGCGCGGTAAGAAGATGCCATGACGGCAGGAGACGCTCAGAAGAAACAAAAATGTTTAGGCCAAATATATAGTATATATATATGTATATAATATATGTATATTGTATGTATGTATAATATATACAAAAATATATATGTGAGAGCCTGCGAATATTGTAACCGCACATCAGTTTTCCAATAAGCACGCATTGTTCGTTTTCCTCTGCTTTTTAAGTCTGCCCGCTCATCGAATTTCAAATCGCGCCTCGTCTAATACGCTCCCAAATGACTTGCCGCGCTGGATCGACCGTAATGAGCCAAGACACTGACAGCAATGTGCGCGCGCTTGCACGTGCAGGCACTTCCTGCACCGCGCACACATCGCATGCCCCCTCCCAGCGATAGCGCGTGCAATTTGCTGCCACAAACACACACACACACACCAGCGCCGTTAGCCGCTCAAACCACTCCCAATTAATTTATTAATTTATGTGCTTTTAATTTCATAAATTATTACCTGAGCGATATTCGTCGGCATTACAACAAGTGACAACAACGGTAATAAGCCACCGCAATGTGCACCGCCCCGCGCTGCTGTCATAAATGCCACAAAATGCAATCTCTTCACTAAGCGCTCAACTTTTGACTGGTGACGGCGCGCAAAGCCACCAAAGCAATGTAGTGGCTGCATGTGCTTGCGCTGTTGTGGTTTTTGTTGTTTTGATAGCCATTGTTGCATTTACTGTCATTAACGTGATTTGACGCTGGCGTCAACATTTCCAGCCGCGGAATGCGGTTGAGTGCATTCGACTTTTCACCATCGCAAATCCCAACCAGCGACCATCAGACGGGCCGAAGCGCGATCACCAATTATAATTGAATCCAAATGAATTGCCCGGCGAATCCCGTAACTGGCAGCCACAACAGCAACAGCAGCGGCAGTAGTTGGGGCGATTGCTGGCGCAAGGGCCGCGGGGTGTCGGGCAAAAGCACACCGTGAATGGAGTCATTAAATGCGACAATTTCATTTTTAATGATGCGACAATGCGACAGTGTGACAATTGCAGTCGCACACAATCTTACAACAACATACATACATAGATATTTCAGCGTTCCAAGGTGCTGATAGTCAGTCAAACGGTTAAGCGCGCTAACTGTAGTTAATCGGTTGTATTTTCGCATCGCTCGCATTTTTCAACACAATTTTAATTGCTTACAACAAATATGCCTCAAAATGGGAATATGTGTGACCTAACAGAAGAATATAAAAAAGGTTTATTTTCAACTCGAAAACAGTAACAATAAATACAGAAAACCCTTGCACGGAAGGATATACTTGTAGTTGGAAGGTCTGCGCTAAAAGCCAGCAAACTAATGGCACGTAGAAAATGTTTACCAGTTTTAATTTTCTTTGGCATCAAATCACTCAATGGGACATTAGGTATTTATACTTATGTATATATGTTTAATTAGTAACCTAACTAGCCGTTATACATTTAACAAAATCAAGCAGTGCAGACCTCTATAGGTGTATTAACGTAAAGCTAGGAAAGATATGTACCATCATGTGAAATGTATCAGCCATTTTCATCATCATACTTAAAAAATTTTCTGGAACCACTAGCACACTAGATATCGTATATAAAGTCAAGTAGTTGTTATAAGATACTCAAGCTTATTTAAATTCGTCTGCTAAATGTATTTTGCTAAGTTGGTAAAACTGTCCTTAATTACTAAGCCAAATATGAGCGCGATCTGACAACCAATTTGTTGACAGCCATCAAAGATGGTTGAGAGATCGTTGAAAACATGCCTTGTTCTTAACGACCTTTGACATTTTCAACTAATGAAAATATTAAATAAACCATATTGGTGTTTGAAAATCGTCAAGTAAGTGTTAGAAACGTGGGAAGAGACCGCGACATCTTTCGTGAGTCCGTTCGAATGATTTTGGTGAATATTTTGTGTACGAAATGTTTTGTTGCTCGACTTGTCCCGATAAAGCTGATTGTTTTTTAAAAAGAGTATCGATAACAGGTCCCTTTGGACACTTTTAATCATGCGAATTCCGATCCCACATTCTTGAAGAGTATTATAACTGCCGATGAGCCATGGGTTTATGAGTTCCACATGAAAACAAGTCAACAATCATCGGAATGGAGAAAAGCCGCTCTAAAATCAAAGTGATGCTCTTGTTTTTCCAATATTCGTTATTTGGTGCATCATGAATTTGTTCCGGAGGGACAGATGATAAGTAAGGAGTTCTATTTGGTCGTATTGAAGCGTTTCCGTGAGAACATCCGTCGAAAACGGCCGTAATTGTGGAAGAACAATTCATGTATTTTACACGATGAGAATTCACCTTCGCATCGAGTCAGCAAGGGGGGAATTTGGTAATTTGAGTAGCCAGTCATTTAGAAAAACTATCTAGAACTCACTCACGACTAACTAAAAACATCGATTAGTAGCGAAGTCTATAACTGGCATGTGTTAATTATCAAACGATCGCCACTTGAAGTTAACCCCGTCATTGCATATTTCAACGCCTAAAACGAGCCATGCAATTTTATGGAAAAATAAACTGCTGTGTCAATGGTATCATAGTAAAATTATGTTGGTATATATTGTGACAAAAAAGTACCCGGACATTGTAAAGAAAACGCAAAATATTAATACACTTCCTCGAAAAAATTTTGAAAAGCAATTTTGAGAAGCCTTCAGCTTCTTCAGCGAATTTTGTTTTATCTCTTCAATCGACTGAAAACGAGTTCCTCGAAGCGGCAATTTCAGTTTGGAGAACAAGTGGTTTAAATTCGGTCACAGTCGTACTCTTTTTGAAAAAACTTTATCGGGAAGAGTTGAACAAGAACGCATTTCATACCCAAAATATCCACCAAAATCATTCGAACGGCCTCACGCGACAGTTTTCAGGCCCCATAAGTATTCATCACTTTTTTAATATTTTAATTAGTTGAAGAGGTCGAATGTCGTCCAGAACGAGTCATGTTTTCAACGATCTCTCAACGATCTTTGAACGCTTCGTACCACTCGTAAACTTGTGTTTTCGACAAAACTAAATCACCATAAGCCTTCTCCAACATTCGCAACGATTTCGCGCGCGAAATTTGGTTTCGTTTTTCTCCCTCTATTCCGAAGATTGCTGATTTATTTGGATGTTAAGCTCATCGGATATAGTCCGTAATTTGGTCGTTTTTGATCTGCTAAAATTCTACTTTGAGTCAGACTTAAAAAAAAATTGTTTACAAGTACACACTTTAATCGAAAAATACTGTTTCGAGAAAAGCCAGTTTAAGGATAAACTGATGAAGCTGATTGAACTGAGCGGTTACTGTTTAGAAGACTGTAGCTCAAAACCCGCACTAGATATCGATGATGAATATTTCATAGAAGCTGTGCGTAACTTAAGTATTGCCATATTTGCTTAAATAAAATCTTCAATAAAAAGTCATAACATTTTTTTTAATTGTTTAATTGTCTTTGCATTATACTTTATTCTTTTTATTTGGTATTAATTTTACCATTTCTCCTTTTGTTGTGTGTTTTATATTCATTTATGTATTTGCGAATTTAAATTTAATGCTAATTACAATTTAAATATTATTTGCTGTTGTTTACCCATAAATAATTTTAAATCTGTTTATTAATTTCTTTGCTTTGTTTTTAAGAATTTGCGTTTGTTTTACATACTTAACTGTATTTGTTACAATTAAATTACCTAATTTTATATGAGTGTGTATTGAAAAGTGATTTATTGAAAAATTCATATATATATATATGTATATATATTTATGTATGTATATATTTATTTACGTTTAATTTGTTCAATATATGAAATGCTTATTGGATATTGGTGATTTTGCTTGCGGGTTTCGGGTGGTTTTGGTTTTTCACTTGATTTATGTAGTTCGCTCTTCATGCGTACATATATATGTATGTATATATGTATGTATAGCAATGAGATTTTAGGTTATATTATTTGAGAATCTAAGAATTTCGTTCATGTTTTTATTTTTAGTGGTTTTTTGGTTTTCTTTTGAATACGAAACATTTGTTTTTATTAGTTTTTTGTTGTATTTGCCTTTAAAACTTATTACAAAATGTTTTTATTGCAATTATTTTATACCTTTTAGTTTCTTTTTTTTTTAATTTACACAAATAAATATATATGTATGTAAATCCGTTAGTAGTTGGTGATTAATGCCTGCTGAGTTTTTAAGTGTGGTTGAGAATTCTTGCTTGAGTTGCCATTAGTAATTATAATAGAATGATTTTTGTAGAGGCTATGACGCCATCAGAGTGTTTGCTTTCGATTTTCTAAAAAAAAAATATTTTCGAATTTTTTGACTTCCGGTTCTTTTCCAAAAAAAAAGGATTTCCGATTTTTTGACTTCCGATTTTCTCCAAAAAAATATTTTCGAATTTTTTAACTTTCGATTCTTTCCCAAAAAAAAGTTTTCGAATTTTTTGACTTTCGATTCTTTCCCAAAAAAAAAAAAAAAATATTTTTGAAATTTTTTAACATACTTTTTACTTTTTTTAATATTTTGTGCTGTCAGTAGAGTGTTTGAAAAGTTTTAGAAAGTTGTTTACCGTTATAGTTGGGTAAAGATGTAGCCAATTTATTTGCATCAATTGTTTATTGGTCACATCACATATTCGCCTAGTCTTTATATGTTAATTTACTTAATTAATTTTTTTGTCAATTTTAATTAATTTATTTTTTTGTCAATTTTAATTACTAATTTTTTTCTGTTTCCTTTGTTAATTTACTTAATTAATTTTTTTTGCCAATTTTAATTAATTAATTTTTTATTAATTTTAATTAATTTTTTTTTTTTATTTTTTTCTTTTATAATTTTATGTGCTAAATCTAATAACAGTTTAATTTTTTTTATTTTTGCTCGACTTACGAGTGTTAGTCATGTACTCGGTTGTACATGTGTCAATCAATTCCTTTTTTCATATATAATACATTGCGTGCTGGTGTGTGTGTGGTTGCTTCTAATTCTAATGTATGCATATTTTCGAAATACAACAACACAGATTATATGTACTTTTAAAGTTTTTGTTCATTGTGTGGTAGAAAAAAGCTACTTTTTTGTCGTTTTGTTTTTTTTTGTGGAAAAATAAATATTTTTAGATTGTATTTTATAATTTTAGGCAACATTTTTAATGATTTACATTCAAAGTTAAAAATAAGAAGTAGACAAAAGTGATAAAACTGAAATAAGTAAAAATTATTGAAAATATATTCTAAATTTGAGCTATCATTAATGAAATAAAAGTGAGGGTTTTTGAGAATTATAATTATTTTTTTTTTTTTTTGTTTTATTTTACTTCTGACTTTTTCTTGTTTTTTTTTGTTATTTTTCTAATATTAATACACTTTTTATGTTGTTGTTGTTGTTATTATGTAGTTTTAATATTTAGCACGTACACATTTTATTTGCGCTTTGGCAGTGAATTCAAGTATATTTGCGTTTATGTGTGTGTTTTTATTTGCTGATAATTCGCAAATTTGCTTCTATGTTTTACTATTATTTTTCTAGATAATTTTTGAACGAATACTGAAATTAAAAAGTGCTCAATGAAATCAAATATGAAATTATTAACCAGTTAAAATTGAGAGTAATCCAACCAAATTCTTCTTTTTGTCATTTTTTCAGGCTGAAAGCGAAGTAGATGCTCCAGGCGACGTGGCTTAACCACATTATCTGAAAGCTCCGCGTCTCACCGTTAGAATTACCATAGTGACTTTGGCACGAGACCTCATAGTTCTTGCTCCGAACTTTCTTAGTTTTGAAGCTATATGATTGCCAAATTTCCAAATGGTTGAATATTATGTCCAAATCTACTATTTTTCAGATTTCACCGCATCTTGAGGCTGACCCAAAGGATAACGAATTATCATCGATCATCTCTTTGGCAATTTTAAACCCACTTGCAATACTGTACGTGCGATTGCTATTATGACAAAATCTATACGATCATATGAAACTGCACTAGTTTAGTTAGGATAGGTACAGAATTCGCACACTTTCGAGAAAGATATGTCTCTCTAGCATGATTTCCATAATCTAATGTTCCAGAAAATATTTAAGAAAGGTACCACTCAAGCATTCAGGAAGAAGCTGCAACCATATGCTGATGGCAACGTCAACATGATGATAATTAAAGGAAAATATTAGGTCGTTCACTAAGTAATTTCGTATGATGACAATAGCAGATCTTATTGAATTTTTTCACAGCCAATTTCACACTTAACCGTTTTACCGTTATATATTGAAGCAGCTGATATAGTAAGCCGTGTTTGTAAAAAAAATATCTTAAATTATTTAAAATAGCGCACAAAGTCGAAGATTAATTTTGAAGCTTGACATATGGGAACCCGTTTTTACAGAACGAAAATTGCTTTGTTGCATTAACGACTGTGTTTCGCTTATCAAACGTCACAGAGGTAATACATTTTAGAAGCGTATTGTTGCTGGCGACGAAAAGTGGGTTGTTTACAAGAATGTAAAGAGTCAGAGATCTTGGAAAAATCACTTCAAACAACTTTCAAGGCGAATAGTAAGCAAAAAAAAAATAGTAAGCAAAAAAAAGCAACAATATCATGACTACCTATAAAGTGTATTGTAATCAGCTGGACATATTGAGTGCTGCACTTAAATAGAAGAGACCAGAATCCATCAATAGAAAAGGTGTAGTGTTCCATTAGAATAATGCGAGACCGCATAAAAGTCGCCTTGTCAAAAGCTTTTGCAGTTTGAATGACATGTGTTACCACACCCAGCATATTCTCCAGACTAGGTACCTTCGAACCATAACTTCTTCCAGTCTTTGCAAAATTTTTTGGTTGGGAAAACCGACGCTTCAAATCAGCATGTAAAAAACTCAGCTTTTTGCCCGGAAGTATCAAAAATGTTATGATCTCGTCTGAAAAATAGATCAAATTACAGAATAAATATTTTCATAAAAAGCTTTACAGAATATGAAATCGTGAACGACCCAATATATTTAAAATGTATTTACATTTATGTAACAAGAACGATATTTTTTCTAGCCTTAAAACCAGCTAGAATTGCAGCACTCCCTTGCATACAACAATAATATAATTATAATAAATAAAAATTATAAAAATAAAAGAAAAAAAACGAAATATGTTACTTTTTGTAGAAATTGAAATGAAATGAATATATTTCAAGAAATTTTCCTAAATAAATTATAATAAAATAAATATTAATTGTAATTATTAATTTCACAATTTTATTTTTGGTTTGCGTTTTTGGTATGAAGTTTGTAATTTTTTTATGCATTAATGGCTTTTAAGTGTTTTTGTTTTATTTATGATTTTTTTTTTTTAATTTTTTATCATTATTTGGCTAAATTTTTTGCACTACTTGACTTAGGCAAACCATTAAATTCATAAATATATATAATTACTAATAAATACATTTACATACATTTTCACTTTGCTATAACTAAGTATTCATGTACCTTTATTTACTATGCTCATTTATATTTTTATAAAAAACAAATCATATATAATTACAATAATACAATCGTATAATGCGTACATATACATATAGTAGGTACAGTAATTATTATAATTATATTTGTAATTATTTCATATTGACTACATCATAATCATCATTCATTATGCATTATGCATTATTTAGTAGCACAATTTAGTTTTGGAAATTAAAAACCATCATCATCATAAGTATTTACAAAATGCTTTCGATGTAAAAATTCATTTGTTTTTGTTGTTGTTGTTGTGGCTAATGTTGCGGTTGCTGTTTTTGTTGCTGTGATTGCTGTTGTTGCCACGCACCAAATGCGTGAAGCCAAGTTTTCGTGAAACTATAACTCTCACTTTTTTAATGAAAACAAAAATCAAAAAACCGCTTATTTTGTTTTTTTAAGTTAACAACAACAAAAATGTAACGCTAACAAACAAGTTACCTTGCAGGCATTGTAAAAAAAATATGCACACAAATATGCATGTGTATAACAGATAAATTTATAACTAGCTCGGAATTCTTTGTAACTTTAATTTCTTTAATTTATAAACTAAGTAACATAAATTGTTTAGTCGTAAATAATTATTGGAATTATAAGATTTCGCTTTCGTTTCAATTCAATTTTTCTTTTGTAATACGCACAAGGTGGAATGGCACTTAGCAAATGAAAAACAATTTTTTTTATAAAGAAAAAAAAGAAAAAAAAAAGACAAACACATTTTTTTTTAATTTTAGAAGGCGGTTAGTAGCTCATTTGAATACTCTCTATATATTGGGTAGTCGAAAAAGTCTTTTCGTATATCTCCAGTGACACCAAACAACGCAAAGATGGCAAAAAGTGGTCGACCCAAACGGTACATATTTGTTTATTTTTTTATTGGTATAAATATAAAAATAAGTTGAAGTTTGATTAGAAATACTAAGAGACTTTTTCGACTGCTCAAGAGTGGTCATAATTTGTACCTTCGATTTATATAAATACATGTGCCTTAGCACTGAACTTGAAATATATTTTCTACTAGAAACTGCTTTAATTAAAAGTTAAATAAAGTTTAGCTTCATCGAAAATCGTCTAAATAATAAAAGTATTTCTAATAATCCGGTAAAATTAGATAGAAATATGAGTGAAGTTACAAAAATCAACAACAAGCCAAAAGTTAGTGAATATGTTCAAAACATGATGAAACATTTACATTCCAAAACTGCTCATCGCTCTGATATGTGGAAAAATATATTTGTGGTTGAAGGTCAAACATTTTTCAAAAAACATTTTTATAAATGTTGAACTAAACGCTAAGCTACATATATCAAACAAAAAAATATATTAGACGAATATTTATCCTAAAATTATTTATAAAAAATTGCTGAATACTATTTCTGAACTTTAATATGGAGTATTTTTTCACATATCGAAATGATGAGGACTCGCAGTATGCTCATTTTATTTCTTTTAGGGTGCTGTACCAGTGTGACACTTTCAAAAAAATAATCGATTTTTTTGCCTTCTCGGTATTTTATAATTTCAAAAATATCCAATGAAATCGGTAAGATCGTATCTGGAATAGGTTTTTAATGGCAGCGTTCTAAAGAGCAATCGCTCGCAGGTAAATAATTGATTGATAATTGAAAAATTTTCTGCAAACGAAATTCTTCAAAATATAGTTATGATGTTAGATTAAACGAGAAAATGACCGACCGACTTTAAAACTGACTATTCTTGAATATATTTACTATACAATGACCACCGATTGTTTTGATTGGTTGAAAATTGTCAATTTAGCATTAAGAAAAGACAACTTTTTTACTAAAAAAACGACACTTTTTTTCCTAACTACGCAATTTTGTTAATTTTTAATATTTTTGAAAAAAACGTAGGTCTTTGTATAGGAAATACTTTCAACTTTAATAACCTTTTTTGAACTTTTTTGTCTCAACTACGCATTCGGCCGGAATCATGTCAGCAGTTGGGAAACTTGTTTATTTTTTGGCACTTCCGAAGACAGCACATAACTCCGTTATTTTTCAATATTTTTGTAAAAAAAAAATCTTAAAAAATAGATAAAAATATACTATATTATGTCTAAAGAACTTTCAAACATTCGTTCAAATATTTTCTTTTAAAATTAATAACGAAAATCGTCTAATTTTTCATGGGTTACACTGGTATAGCCTCTTAAACATCTTTTGAATAAATGCACTAATTATCAGCTTGTTAAAAACATATTTAATCTCGATTTTCTATCTAGACGGGATTATAAATAAAAGAAAATTATTTTTCGGCTATTACACATAAAACGTATAGTTATAACTACCAAAATAAATAGCCCAAATACATGCCTCCAGTTTGTTAAGACATAAAAAATGAGCAGAAATATATATTTATTACATAAATATGTCTAAAAACCACTTTAGTTTAACAAAGAAAAACATTCTGTCAGTTAAAAAAAATTTATTTTCAAAAAATATATATTTTTTATAAATATATATTTAATAAACAAATGACAACTAACCACTTTAGTTTATTATTTTTAAAAAATATGTGCCACCCGCATCTTGAGCGTAGATACATATGTAACAATCAACATTATTGCACCTTGAATGCCTCCCAGGCGCCTAGAAGCATGCTACAACAATTTCTTGGCGCGCTTATGGCGACCAATTCATTACAAACAGTCGCGCTGACTAGATTTCATTTACATACACACTAAACATATAATCTCGTGATTTGCACTTTTATATTTTGTTGCGTTTTCCTTACTTACTGCACATTTATATAACTTTGGTTTTGTTTTTTTTTCGGTTTTTAATGTTTGCTTTTGTTTGCTAACGGTTTCCAGGCATGAGTTGTAGCCAGTTGGCATTACATATGTAATTTGTGCGCATACAATTCGTTAGAATGTTTTATTTGTTGTGTTTCTTTTTTCTTTTCCCACCCACACACTTCTGCTCGAAGTCCCGCAAATCGCTTTGTGCCCTTGATTTCCATTAATATTTGTGCCTATGCCATTTACAATTACTTTTTTTCATAATAAACGGTTTGTCATTTAATATATTTATATTTTTAAGGAATTATATATTGCTTCATTTTTTAATTTTTTTTTAATTTTTTTTTTCGAAAATACTATTTTTTAAAAACCGTGGAAATGTGGTATAAAATTGTTAAAGCACACTCATATGTGTATGTGTTAGTATCTTTTAGCTTTCGAGATATTTGACGCATGCGTGTGCAAGTTGCAAGCAACAGTGCTGTAGTAACGGTACTCTGCTTTGCATTTTGGCACGCAGCCATACATACATACATACACTTAACTGCCGATCATGCGCGAATTCGCTGCTTGCATATATAAAAATAACTCAGTAAGTATGTAAGTACATAAGTAAATAAGTCAGTGGTACGTAAGTACGTATGTAAGTAAGTATTAAGTATTCCGCTTGACGCTTAGACCCTAGTAGGAAACTAAATATTGTAGCAAACCTTCAATCTTATATCTAGGTGTAGTAGATCCTTAAGTCGTACCCTTAGACATTAGTGCTTAATGCTTACTGCTTAAACGCTTAGTCCTTACTTGTGTCTAGGGCTAGAGCTTAGTAGCTACTTATATACTTAGTTGTTGCATTTCTCAAGCCCTGTGCGAACACGCTTTATTGTTTCTTTCTTTGTTTGCTATTTCCCTCCAGCTTCACGCGCCCCTACTTGAGTTACAGCGTTGCATGCAACTTATTCTCCTAATCACTATTTTTTTGGATGTGCTTCTTAGTTTCTTACTTTTATTAGCGCCCGCCTTCTTTCAACACTTTTCCCGCCCAGCTAGTTTAAGCAATTGCTTCTGTTTGCTCAGCAAACATTGACACTCTGCTAGAGCGTTCCGTTGCGCGCTCTTAAGTGGGACTGTCTGTTGTGGAAGCCGCTGCCGATAAGCTACCGTCTTGCAACTGTGCCAGCGCTTTGAATTTCTGCGAGTTGAGGAATCTGTCGCGATGTAGAGAAACTTTTATTGAACCTGCGCGCTTAAAGCAATTTACGAAACACTCACCTTGGATATGAGTCTCGGTGCATGAGCGTGTAGATTTGTATTTGGGCTTCGTCGAAGGTATGCGGTGTCGGCTCCACCATATTGCGATTAACGATCTCTCGTACGCGCGAGTCCAGCGATACTTCACGCGGCGACAATATCGAAATGTAATCCTCGTAGATGAGGCGCGCCTTCTCTTCGATCGCTTCGGGACTGCTCTCCTTTTTCAGCTCCTCGCAGGCAAGCCAAAACAGTATGTTCTCTTCGCTGAATTCGCTGCGTAGGAAGTCACGAAACACTTTGCGTCCAGCTGGAAGAGTAAATTGGTGAAAGAATATTTATATAGTGTTAGGATTATGAAGATGAATGCGTTAAGAAAAGTGACATTTAAAATATTTTCAAGTCGTACCCGAAGCTCAAATATTTAAAACTATAATTTCTAGTCGAGAAAACCTAGTTATTTTTATGCTCTTTTTAAAGTAAGGAGAAAGTGTATAAAGTAATCACAATTTCAAACTGGAAACTTTGAGTTAAGAAATTATACTGACACGGATATGAGTTAGTTTACTACTACATTATCAGCCTCTTTTCGGTGCCTAGTCATAGCGGAATCGCTGAAACTACAAGCCGATGAGATAACAGGAGAGAGCACTCTTACCCCCCCTTCATCGGAATGGGAACGAGTTGGACCTCCGTTATCCTCTTGCGTTCTAGCACTGGGTCCCACTGTCGCGCAGAGGCTGGTCACGAAATCAACACTTACTAAGCACAGGAACTTGGCCCTCTGGACTAGTGTAGATCGTAAGAGATCTTCTCAACTATTTGTTCTTAGCAAATTCCATTTTGCCGCAAACGTAGGAGACATAACTGGGTATTGGCCAACAGACATAGAGTTGGATGCAAATTCTCAAAGTTTTATGAAAAAAGTTGAGGTAGAAACATTCAGAACTTTCTCCTCCATTATCCACTATTGCAAGACTGAGGTTGAAACATCTCGACAGTCAAACCTTTGGCTAATCACGAGACATTGCCGAAACCGAAATTAACCTTGTAAAAAAATTTGTGATCAACTCAAAACATTTCGTCGGTTCTGGTGTGAGAGTATTTATAATAACTTTTAAAGGAGTGGTGGGTACCACAACGGTTGAGCGTTAAAAACTGCCCAAATGAGGTCCTTTTTTACGATCAACCATTTAACTTAACTCAACCTAATATAAACCTCACAGTTCCATTGGAAATAAGCAACTTTATACTATGTTGAACTGACTTAGTATAAGTCTAAGCTATGTCAAACCTCTTAAATATATTTATTACTCGAATTTGGATACCTTTGATGTCGCTATATTATATCGGACTTGAAAATTAATAATTATTAAAATTTTCAAGTTAATTATTAACTTGAAAAGAGTCTCTTGTCTGTCATATCAGAGCCGTCTCTAGTATCGGCACCCACACTGAACCTCAAGTAAATTATGATATCACTTCAAAAGTACTATAGCTATAAATATTTGTAGAAAATACAATGAGTGGTGAGACATTCGGGCAGTTGACCAACACAGCTGCTATATAGCAGTTGAGCTGTCTGCGCCAAGATAATCAATTAAAGCCACTTGGCCCAACATACTTGAAGGCAGAATAATTAAGCGCCACAATACCTGTATAAGCACACACAAAGTGAATATGAATCATTTTTTTGTAGATAGCAAAGAGACAGGGAGGAACTCTCGCTAAGTGTAGGAAATTATTTAATCAAAATTTTTAGCAGTGGTGAGGGGGAAGGAAATTAATTGCGGTTACGTTTCCGCAGCGGCGCAACACGCAAATCACTGTTGACTGGCACCGGCGTGGAACGAAAGAAAAACAACAACAACACCAACAGCAGCAGCAATGAGCCATGCGACAGGTGAATCAGCAATGCTAATGCAGCTGTTAAGCGTAAGGGCATCGCGTGCCTGAAATGTTTTTGCCCAGTTTATTTGCGGAACATTTGTTGGAGCGCGCGTGCCATAAAAGAAAACGAAATGAATAATAGCCAGGTATGTATCATAGTATAAACGCATAAATTCGTGCACACACACACACACACAGCTGGCTTCATGGATTCACATTTTTTGAACGTTCAACCGTATGGTATACTTATCTCCTGAGCTGCCACTTTCAACAACTGCTCGCTGGCATTTTGTTTATTTCGGGACTCTTGCAGCCGAAAAGCAACATTACAACAAAAGTAAGAACAATAAATAAGAAGAAGAGTAAACAGCCGGCGCTAGTTAGCGGCCAAAGTAAACACAAATGTCAGCGAAATTTCTTCAAATGTCACCAAACTCAGCTCACTCCGTTGGCTCGTGCAACTGACAGACAGACGTAGGGATTGGCATTCATCAGCCAAACAAACAAAAAAGCATACAAGTTCAACAATCCATTTGACATGGCGGCAAGCGAGTAGTGGCAGCGCGCAGCGTAATTGCTTACTATTGATTTAATTCCTCAAACTTGTCGTTAACTTGAGGAAAATTTTTTTGTTTACTAAACTAAGCATGAGGAATCGCTTCCGTCGAAGGCTTCGGCGGGTACTCGCTGATTGGTGTGACTGCTAAAGTGTTGATTTATCGTACGTTTGGGTCCTCATTTCTGTTGTTAGTGCACCCATCTTATGCTTATTAATATTCGCATATTATTACTTTTGTTGGCATTTGCATTTCCAATCAAAGGCGAGTTCTTTGTGTGCATATTTATGCATAATATTTCTTTGGTAACAAAGAAAAGTTATTAAAATATGACAGCTAAAGATTTCTCGAAGCATTTATAAGTCGCTTCATTGTTATTCAAGGTCATGGTAGGTTAAGCTTGTATTATCCACAGATATTTACGAATAACTCTTGGCTGTGGTAACCAAATGCAATGGTTCAGTGGAATTGAATGTTACTCATACGCCCTTGCCGCCTCCTTTGGAGTAAGTTAAATCAAAGTTTGAATTTCAATGTATATGGAATATAAAATCAGATCAAGAATATTGCAAACTCATATTTAATCAAACGACTACGAAGTATATGTATATTCAAATTTTAAATTTTTGTTAAAAATGAGTTATGGAAAATAAAGCAATGCTTACATGTTTTGAAATTCAGGCTCTATGGACATGAAAAGCAAGTACAGTTAGGAATACAGTTATAGCACTTTTTGAAGGTTTTACATACTCATCTGTGTCGAGTATATTTTGCCATATGCGTTGTTACTTTCTCTCAAATATTTGAAAGAGAGCAAGGTCCACCCCAACTATGGCCTTTGACACCATCTTGCACATAGTGACATCGTGGGAAGTTATAAAAGTTGCTATCAGACTAAGAGAGTCTGGGTTCTTAAAAGAACACGTATCTGAACACTCGGATATTTTCACACACTTCGACTTCATACCGGATCATTTGGATCAAGGAGTCGCCAAACCGAATTCTGGCGACTCCTTCTCTACCCATTTACCGATGAAGGAGTTGTGGGTCGGAAGAAGCCGTTGGAGGTGAGGTGCAGTGAACTTCTTTACGGCTGGGTCAAAGTAGGGAGAGAAGGATGTTGGAGGGGTTTACTGTCAGGAGCTCTCATCATATAATCAATGTGTTTCTATTATTCTCAGAAAATTCCAAAGCAATTTTCTTTTTAGTTTAAAATAGTGTTTTTGAATCAGTTTTCCTTTGAAAATTAGTTACCAACTCAATAAAAAAGACTGTGTCGACGTTATTATAAACCAATTTTATACAAAAAATTTTAAATGTGACTACAAAAACTCTGTGTTATTCACTTACTCGCATTTTTCATTAGCAAATCGAAATTTTTACCCCAACTTCGTATTTCCTCGAGACTGGGTCTATAACAAAGGGAAAAAGTGAAAACATTTTACCACATATAAAGCATAATATATGGCAATTTTAAATTGTTTATACTCACTGTTCACCGTCCAAAAGCAAATCCACGCTCGCTGGATCACGTCTTGTTGGTGCATTGTCTTCCGCATTTTTTATTGCCAAACTGGAAAAAGCAAACAAAAAATACGTGGAATTCAAAATAAGGTTCATATAAACATTCACCCACAATATATACTCCCATATAGATACATATGTTTATACATACATAATGCCACGAATATTGTTTTGCAATACAAATTATATTTATTCATAAAATAATCTGTTTGGATTTACATACACATGTATGGATGTATGAGTGCGTATATCCTGCTTAATAATATGTAGTAGAGATATATAAACTACATGGGTATTTCCATTGAATACATACACAGTCAACAAAGTTTTCTGCATAAAAGCACTCATGCCGCGTAGAGTTGAGAAGCGTGTGCGACCAGCTGTTTAGCTATTTAGCATAAAACTAAATCACAGATACTGTCTGCGGTGACTGACTGTTGTGTAAATTCATCGTGAATTCAATTAGAGCTGGAGAAGGTGAAGGCGAAGGAGAGCCCGGTCAGAGCACTGTGATCGTCGTGTATGTGCGTGCTGCGCGAGCATCCGCAGTGGTGCGGTGGGAGTAGGTGGAAATGAGAAAGGGAACGTTTGGCATAATTGCCTTAGCACATACGTCCATGGTTCTATATACACTTTTGGAGAGAGTGGGGTCACAAAATCTGCGATAAGCGCACACGCGAGTGCCCATCAACAGCGCTAGCATAAAAACCATTTTTAATTTATATACATAAATTGTAGTTTATACATGTGTGTGTGAATGTATTTAGAGGTTGCTTGTTAAAGTACATTTCCCTGTAACATTTTATTTATTTTCTTTGTTTGGCGTGCGACCACATGAAATGTGGCAGAATCGTAAATTTAGCATTACAGTGCCGAAGTATGGAAATTCAGATTTTTTTTAAACAGAATGTGAAAGGCTTTTAAGGTGATAGAGTGTATATGGACTAAGTCTAATTTGGGTCGTAACATATCTAATTTTTTCAAATAAATTTTTGAAAATTTTGTTGAGTTCTGAAATAATTTAATCAAAATAGAACTTATATTATATTCTCACTGTCTTCTCCGAGGGTTACTTTTAAGATTGTATTGAAAAATGTTGCCTACATTTCGGCACGAAGAGGAAAAGTACTACAAAAAAAATGAAAAAATAAAATAATAACACTACCTTACAATAATTTTGCGAATGTGGTATTAGAGGCTGTTTCTTGCCAGTTTTAAACGGCTGAAACCGAAAATTATAGTCTACTTTTCTTAACACGTAAGGTTTTTTGTGTTGTAGTAATGGAATGTATGGGTCCAACCACCACTTTTACTAAAATGGCAAAATTGATGCATGTGATTAAAAATTTTTAAACTCAAATTTGCTATCAGCAATCCTCAAGGGCCCCACAGCCTCTTAGCATAACAGTCACAAAATTTTCCTTCAAATTTGTTGAGTAGTGCAATTAATTAAAAGCAACGCTAACTTTTTTTAAAGAATTTATTTCAAAGACTAGTAAAATTCTGACTGCTTCCGTTGCCTCTATCAATTAAAAAAAAGAAAATCAACGAACAGCTGTTTCTTCTACAGCCTAAGGGTATGCTACACTTTTCGAAAAGTACTTATTTATACTGAATCTATCTGAATCTGAATAATAACTAAATCAAAAATATTAATGGAGGTATTTATAATTATATTTTACGTCATTGATCACATTTATCACACATTTCTATACAAATCTGCGTTATGTCGCCTAATGCTTTTCTGTTTATGGAATATTAACTTGTATGCAGCCGCTTGTGATCGGTGGCACAGTTGAATTTATGATGTCAAAGTGTTAAACTTTCAAAAAGTTAAAATATACATATATTTCAAACTTTTAAATATTAAACTTTTTTCAACTTGAGAATGTCAGCGAACTCATTTTGTCAACTCGGTCTGCCCAGGTCTATACGTGAACTAATTCCTTAATTGTTAATATATCGAACTGAGATTTCGCACTTTTTCTTTACTTCTCCAAAAGCCGCACATTTGTTAAAATCAGCGATATCGGTTCACTTTAGCATATAGCTGTCATACAAATTGTATGATCAAAATCTAGTTCTTGTATGGAAAACTTTTTTATTTGTACAGTTATATTCACGAAATTTGGCAGAGGCTATTATCTAAGGCAACGCTACAATCTGCCAACATATTATTAGAGTCGGGTTAGAAAGCATATAGCTGCCATACAAACTGACCTATCAAATGCAATATAGGAACCCATTTATACACTTTTATGCCACAAGTACAATGTATTAAGCTTCGTTGCAGCCAAAGTTAAACTATTTTTTCTTGTTTTCTTGCTTTATTTTAATTTCACTCCACTACATACTTTCAAAAACCCCTTGAACACCAAATATATTTATTTTTAGCAGAGCTTCAGCATTTCATTTATCCTCACTATCAGTTTTCACCTATATTTGTGCATATATACTGTATGGAAATTTATTTTTACTCGCTTATCATTTCGACAACACGTTTTCCCATCTGGTTTGCTTTGCTTTTTGCTTTATTTTACTGATTTATTTTCAAACTTTTATCAACCGAGTTGTTTACTTCTTTCAGTTATTATTTTTGTTTTTATAGATAAGCAATTATCTAACATTCAATCGATAGTTTGTAATGCGAGTCAAAATCGATAAACCTAAACAATAATTTCTACACAACAATGTGCCAGTAGCTGAAACAATTCTACAGTTTACACTAATCCAAACCAACGAGGTTAAACAATATTTGTTGTTGTATCTATAAACATTTTGTTTGAGTAATTGTTTGCGGTTTCACTTTAATTATCATTTATTAGCGCTGTCACCTACAAACTTACCTTTGTTTCAATTTCTTAAACAAATTTCGCCAACGTTCACTCATAACGTCTGCCACAGGTACCACAAACACTATTATCACGTTGCCGAATGGTCATACAGTTCGATTTTAGGCAACAAATTTCAGAGAGAGATTTCGTTCGTTTCGTTTCATTGCATTTCCTTTGTTCAAGTCAATCAATCATTTGCCACATTAGCACCACCTCCTGTAGTCAAGCGTATGCACACGAAACTATTATTAAGCAATATCTTATTGTTGTTGTTGTTGTTGGCGATCATTAAAACCACACCATCACTGGCCGAGCTGAGGAAACCATTTTTCAAAGCTTAGTCAACACACTGCCATAGGCACACGCACACTCACACATACACAAGCACGCGCTTATCCATCGAAATGAAAGTACATTATTAATTATAGTTACTCATACGCCCGGCTGTACCAGTTGTACCATTAAAAAAGCACTGCAACTATGAAAGCAAGCAGCGAAGGAAGTGTTGCGCGGAGGTACCGCAATATGTTGAAGCATTTTGTTGCTTTAACTGCATAATTAGCCAAAGTTGTCGGCATCAGTGCGCACTCGGGCACTAGTGGCAGTGCCGTCAAATGGTAGGCCGCATACAAATTGGCTCACACCATAGTGTTGTTGTTGTGCACAAGAACTGAAATCTCGCTACAAAACTTTCGATTCATGCGGCACCTCGACCTCGGCGACGAAAGCGCGAGCCAAGCCGGGTAGGTGTGAGGTAACTTAACACCAACCATTAGCTTGACATTGCTGAGGTTTCGCTTACAGTGCTCCTAGAATACATTACGAGTGCTTGACTGCCACCAACAGTTGCATTTGTTTTATTACTTATATAGGTAAGCTTGTGCTCGTAGGTGTGCACATAAGTGGCTCAATGGCTCAGTGGCGTATGTATGCGGTACAAAGACATTGGTGATGTTCGCATTGTTGTTGTTTGTTTGTTTCTATTGTTATTGTTATTGTTGTTGTTTTGGCACATTTAAGGACAATATTGACATGGTGCTTGAGAGGGATCTAGATACACGTACACATGTATATATGTGTGTCAGTGGAAGCAACTATGCGCACACATTTGAGCCCGCATATGTAAATACTTGTCTGTACTTAAGTAGTATAATGATGGGTAAATATGTATGCACAGCAATGGTACATGCACCATTAGGAACCTGTTGCAAGTGTTGCATGTACAACATGCAATAAATAAGTAGAATGAAATCACTTAGATACTTTGGTAGGATAGTCAGCAAAGGGTTAGTGAAGACCACCATAAACTTAAAATGCTAGCAAGGGCCCATATAACACAATTTTAAGGGAGATCAGTGATCTTTATGTGATTAAAAAGAACTACCAGTGCGATTTCTAAGCATTGAAGACGTCACGGAAGGCATTCTCCGGAAGAGCTTTGCATGCTACTTGGATCTCCTCTGTCGTCTCAAAATGTTTGCCTTTCATTGCATTTTTCAGGCAAGGAAAAAAAGAAGTCCAAAGGGCCACATCTGGGCTGCAGGGTGGCTGCGGAAGCGTTAGGATGCCGGCCTTGGTTAGGTAGCTGTTCACAAAAAAGGCGATGTAAGCCGGGGCGTTGTCGTGGTGCAACTTCCAATCGGCTGCGATGTTTTATCGGACCCGATTTACCCTTCGTTTGAGTCTTTTGAAGACTTTCACGTAAAACTTGGTTTACAATTTGTCCAGGAGGAACAAATTCATGGTAGGCAATACCTTTGATGTCAGAAAATACAATGCATATTTTTCACTTGAGATTTGCTCATTCTTTCGGGCTTCATCCCGGCCATCCAAACACACCACTTCTTGCTAAAGCAACATCTAGGAAGCCTGCTTGATCATATCAAACGTCTTTGTCGCAGATTTACCGATTTTCGCACAGAATTTAATCGCGTACCTCTGCTCTAAGGAACCCTGCATTTTCGGCTTGCATCACTCACAGAAACACGTCGCGCGAAAATTTGTCCTGACTCTCCAGGTGCTCGGGGACAACTGACCAGCCATTCCTTCGTTAGTTAGGAACGCCCTCTACCGAATCCAGCCGGTGCGCGCACACGATCCGAAGTACAGTCGCGGCTCAAGAAAGTCAGTCCTATTATTTTCCGGACAAACCCTGTAAAAACTGACTGATCAAAATCAAGTCGGAAGCTTCGGAGCAACCTTTTTATTATTTTAATAAATTATGGGATCGAACCATAAGATGAAAATTGGGAAACCTTAGGCTAGCTCTGAACCATAATTATCTCTAATGGGATTTATCATGTTAAAAAATTTGTCATGTGTCAGATATAGATCAATCAAAATGATAATTTTTGTTCCTATATCGACCTTTATGTTCAACACTGGTTTCTTGTATCATCCACTCAAGAAATTTGTAGTTGATGTCATAAAATTAGAAATGTGAGAGATATAATTCCTTTTCTTACCACACTTAGCAGACCAAACTCACCGTCCCTCATTCTATTAAGAACCCTTCTAACTAACCTAGCCCAGAAACACCGATACTCACTACTCTTTCGCATTTCTTTCCACAAGTGCCTAAGGTAGTATACTTCCTCCCCTCACTTCGGTTCTCATTGTTTCAGAGAAAATCCGCAAAGCCGTCACTGGTTTCCAATTAAAGTCACACCTATTCATAGCACACTACTTATGCATTGCGTTTTTAATTCCCACGCGTAGAAGGGCAAATAAAGCAAGCAAAGCGTAAAAGGAAAACTAAAGTCAGTTTTTCAACGACTGCCAGCAAAGCCTTCTCAAGTGTCGCAGGCGAAATGTGAGCGAATGGCTGTGGACATGACACTGATATGCAAACGCATAATTTATGTATGTGTGCGTTTATATGCGTGTGTGTGTTTGCATTTGAAAGCATGTCGAATGGTGGCATGTGTTTTGGCAGGTTTATTTATTTACATATATTGTAACGACAAGCGGAACCTGTTCTGTGGACAGTGGGACAGCGCGCAGTAACTACGTTCGTCTGTATATATACTATATATAGGTAAAAGGTATACAAAGAGTGCTGAAATGAGCAAATTGAAAAATAGCATAGTTTTCCGTTATTGATTTTGGACATGAAAACTAATTGCTTTGCCATAAATGGAAGCTTCAAATGTAAATATAAACTGACAGCCAATTACATATAACAGCCAAATGATTTATACGACATTTCCACCGGACTTTGAGCACATTTTTCACTTAACGTCTGGTGAACTTGCATTTATAACGCAAGCAAATTGACAATATAATGTTGATGGATTCAGCAAAAATTGCAATTATAGAAATCGTACTAGAATACTTTTTGTTATTTACGACGTTTGGCTTGTAAGCCGTTTTGTATAGTCTAAGATTTCTTCTAGTTATCCTAATGAAGATAATTTTAGTAAAATATGCTTTTCTTCTAGTTTATTATTTTGTATTTCCGGGCTTCTAACCTTCTCAAGAAGTCAACTGACTTGAGCATATTTTACTATTAATAATTTGATGCTGAATACCAAACACAAGGTAAGTTCCAAAGTAAACAGGACTTTTTGAATCTAGCAGCCGCTGATGGCGCCATCTATATATCGACTGGTGCATTAGAATCTACTCTCTTTGTCGATTGTGCAGTGAGAATTTCATGACATTTCATGGATTGGAAGTGAAGTTATTGCGTTTTAAGCGTCAGTATGTTTGTGTTATTAGTGCGAAAATGAGCTTCGAAGAAAGAGCCAACATTAAATTTTGTTTAAAATTAGTAAAACTTTTACCAAAACGTTTCAATTGATGAAAAAAGTTTATGGCGATATTTGTCTATGCCGTAGCAGAGTGCTTGAGTGGTTTCAACGTTTTCAAAGTGGTCCTGAGGACATAAATGACGATCAACATGTGGGTCAATCAAAAACCGTTATCACCGGAAATTCCATCGAAACCGTGCGTGAATTCATCAAAAATCAGCCGAAATTATCATTGAAATTTATGGAAATGAAATTGAACATCTCCACAACATCGATTTTTCGCATTTTGACCGAACATTTCTGCTTACGAAAGGTGTGTACACGGTTTGTTCCGCACAAATTGGCTGACGACCAAAAATTGCTCGGAATCCAACATTCGAAGGACGATTATTTGACCAAAAATCAAATTTGAACCATTGACCACTCCCCGTATTCACCTGATGTGGCACCGTGCGACTTCTTCCTTTTCGGAAAGACGCATTTGCGCATGAAAGAAAAGCGTTATGCAGACGTAGATGACATTCAAAAGACCTAAACCGGTGTGCTGATGGCCATACCGACCAACAAGCTAAAACACTCGTTCGACATGCTTTTGGATCGTGCAAAAAACTGTATTGAAACAGAATGAGACTATTTTGAATAAAATAAATTGATTTTGCCGAAAAACCCATTTGTTCGTTTTTTTTTTGTTTTAAAGTCCTGTCTACTTTGTAACGCACCTTGTATCTTCTTTGAAATCGTTCTTTAAAACCAATTTTATGCAAGAAAATATAGGTTGCATGCGCTTTCGCGCTTTGATTTAATAGAAACCTCTTTTTTAAATCGCAAAATTGAGGTATTGGCTACAAAATAGGTTCCCTGGCAAAAGGTGGTGGAAGAGTATTTTTATACTCTTGCCCATTAGCACCCATATACCTAATATAAAGATTTCTTAGCTTTGGGGTGACTTTATACCGCACATATCGGCCAATATGTGAGTTATCCTGTGGTCGTAAGAGAACGTATTTTACTCATAATAGTGTATCTTTTTGCGTAAGCTAGATAAATTTGAGCGAAAACTTGGATTAGCCCCTATATAACTAATATCAGGATTTTCGAAAATACGGCTGACTTGTCTCTATATGATAGGTTTTAGACCTTAAAGTATTTTCCTGGATTCTTGCAAGTTGCAAGAGCGAACTTAGCCCTTCCTTACTTGTTTTCTTAGAAATCACACCAAAATATTATTTTACAAACACAATTATTGACAAGTAAATGATTTTTCTTTAATTATTTAATCAATGGATAGTACCCGAATGCAATAAAGACAAGATTTCTGTATCCTGAACTTCCACTATACAAAAATTAGATGTTTTCCTCAGTAGTTTTGTAACCATTGCCAAACAGCAGATAATCGAAAGTAAAACAAAGCTTCTCACCAGTTTTTAATCTTATAAATCCTTATTGGACAACGATCAGCAAGAACTCCTGCAACTAATGAAAGATGAGCTTTACTGAGGGCGAAAAGCTCACAAATGCCATCCAGTAGTGAACCTCATGAAGTCAGCGAAGCTCTTTGCCATTCCGCAGTTAGTGAGACTGAGACTATCAATCTCGTAAGCCTTGCAGTTTGATTGAATTAATTTTGACATCACTCAGGTATAGGTAGTATTTGGGAGCTGGTGTAATTCGTAAACTGAATTCTCATATTTTCGGCATTAAACTATAGTATAACCAACATTATACGTTCAGCCGAACTATTATCCGATTTAGACAATTTGTATACTCTCGCAACAAGTTGCTTAGGAGAGTATTATAGCTTTGTTCACATAACGGTTGTTTGTAAGTCCTGAAACTAAAAGAGTCAGATATAGGGTTATATATACCAAAGTGATCAGGGTGACGAGTAGAGTTGAAATCCGGATGTCTGTCTGTCCGTCTGTCCGTCCGTCCGTGCAAGCTGTAACTTGAGTAAAAATTGAGATATCATGATGAAACTTGGTGCACGTATTTCTTGGCTCCATAAGAAGGTTAAGTTCGAAGATGGGCAAAATCGGCCTACTGCCACGCCCACAAAATGGCGAAAACCGAAAACCTATAAAGTGTCATAACTAAGCCGTAAATAAGGATATTAAAATGAAATTTGGCACAAAGGATGGCATTAGGGAGGGGCATATTTGGACATATTTTTTTGGAAAAGTGGGCGTGGCCCCGCCCCCTACTCATATCTCAGGCCTTCCATAGGCCTTCCTTACTTGTTAATATTGAAATAGTATACCTCAAAGGCACGATTTTTGCGGCGATATATTCATTGGTGCTTGATTTGTATGCTCTAAAAGTCATCTGGAAATTAAAATTGTGCTATATGGGAAGTTGACGTGGTCATAGTCCGATTTCGCCCATTTTCAAACTATATTATAAAAATATTAGGTCATCGTTATACACCAAGTTTGTTATGGTACTTTATGGGTTTTCGGTTAATGGCTACAGATATGGTACTACAGAACCCACATACCAAGTTTCATCGAGATATCTCAATTTTTACTCATATTATAACTCGACTTGTCATCCTGATTATTATATACATATATACTTGTATATACACGTATATAGAGCGGAAGAGAGTAACTATCGAAGAATCCTTCCTTTGATGCTTCTAAACGTTCAAATCGCTCTTTAGCGTAGATATTTACCAAAGAGTTTTTTTTAAAAAGCCTAAAAAGAGTTTAGATTGCCGAAGTTTCCGAAGTTAATAAGCAAAATTGCTGACATTTGCTTAAATTTTTTAAACATTTCTACGAACAAGTAAATCCGTATGAATTCCGAGTCACTGATTTTGGCGCATATATTGAAATTATTTGTGTGAATAAAAAACAAAATCACTTATTTATAAGACATTAAGTAAATTTTTGATAACAATATAACATTTATAACATATTTTTCATACCTTATAATAGGCCAAAGATAAACAACCTGAATTCAAAGAAATTTTTAAAACCGCTAATACTCTTAAGTAAATAAATAAAAGATGACGCATAGTCTGATGCCAATGACTGCATTCAAAATAGATAAAAAAAAACACATACACAAGCATGACGAAGGAAAAAAAGAACATTTGATTGCAAGAGGAGAAAACAACAAACAACAGCAACAATAGTAGCATGAACAATAGTGACAACAGCAATAACAACATTAAGGCTCAACACAGAGAGTTGATTACCCAAACTTTTTGCGCACAAAATGTGTCACCGTCTGCCAATGCGTGCTCATGTCCAGCTTTGGTGTAGCCCTGTGACTAGACGCAGTAAAGCCATTAGATTGCACCCGCATAATAAAATTAATACACTAATTTATATATATATATATGTATATTTATATATATATATACGTATGTATGTATATATGTATATTTGCAGTGTGCTGCGAGGTATGCGCGTATGCTGTTATTATCGCGCAGAAAAATACTATACAAACGCTATTAGCTAATTACACACACGCCGTTGCCGCGATGCAGGCAGTATATGGATCACAATGCCTTTGTAACCACTTTTATGGCAACAATTTCTTGTTTTTTTTTTTCAAAAAAATATATACACTTTTGTAAAATCACACCACGAAAATATTTTTTCGGCGAATTTATGCTGGGCACGCCACTCAACATTAGCGAAAACTAACGCAATAAAGTGAAAACTCGTCTGAATGTAGTATGCAAAGGTTAGTGCCACAGACACATACACACACACGCACACTTGCGCACGAACAAAAGGCACCACAATGTGAACTGTAATCCAAACAAAGTGGTTTTTACTTTTTGCGGTTAGAACGACGCGTTAGCTGGACGAGCGAAAAAATTCAACTGAATTCCATTGAAGGCGAGCGATGAGTTAAAGCGCCGACGACTGGCAATGACATGAGCGGCGCGGCGTGGCGCGCTGGTGTGCGTGCCGTGTGTGCAGCGCAATGCGGCCACATGTGGCGCGCCCGTCATTGTATGGGTGCTTAACGACACACAGGTACTCAGCGTGTGTGTGTGTTTGTACGCATATGAAATGTATATTTCGAGGCATATAAACAAAAAATTTCAGCTAACTTCATAGAGTTAAGTGCGCAAGGGGCCTTTGGGGCGCTGCCACGGAATGAGAGCCGGCACGCGAGGTGCCCGCAAGCAGCTCAAACGGGCGCCAGTAGTGGGGTGTGGGGTGTGGGCTGAAAAGCCACTAACTATTGCCGAAGCAGCACACACACTCATATAGGTAGGCGGACAAACAGCAAACTGAAGGAATGTTGCGGCAATAAACAATAAGTGGTGAGAATCCACTGAGCAATACACGCATTAACGCACACATCTACATTTTACAAATATATATATATGTTGTTGTAGAGCAAATCAACAATTTTGAATGCAAATTTCTTCAAGTCACCTTTCCTTACAATCCTTTCAAACACTGCTCGCCAATATTACCAAGGCATACCGCCACACCGCCCACCGCCACTCTGCTCCCGCCGCTCATTCATAGTACATATACCCATGTGTTTGTGTGCGCGTGCAGGGCGTTGTTCAGCGCTGAGATCCCGTTTGCATGCCACACTTTCTCTTGAATTTACACATTTCATCCACAACTGTCATGGCGCGCCATAAAACAATACGAACTCAATTTCCGCCACATCCTTAGCATCCTCATTATTCTTGGGAGCAAGTTTGCTGCATTACTTCCGCAATGCCCCTGTGTCTGCTGTGGCTGCGTCTATGCCGCATTCAACATGCATAATTAAAATATTTGCCAACATTTTCATTGCTTTCCGTCGCTTCATTATTGTCAAATAATCAAAATTGCTGTCATAGTTCATGGACGGAAGAGTACACACACACACATATATACATGTACACACGTGTACTAGCAAACATACAAACATATATTAACACACACATATGCATATAACCAAAGGAGCCTGTGTTAGTACACGCAGCAACACATACATATATGCATGTATATGTGGATTTGCTTGCCTACACTGGCACAGTTGGGTCCAGGGGTTGGCATCTCCTCATATACATATGTAAGTATGTGTTTGTGTGGCAGTAAGCATAGGCCCGAAAATGCCACGAAATTCCAGCGCTCATGTTGTGAAAAACACACGAAATGTTCATTGCAAATAGCTTCGTGTTTGCTAAACTTTTCGCCTGCCTTCGTGAGCTTTTCATTTATGGTTAGGCATTTTTATGAATGAAATTTCGTGACGAACGTAAACTTTTGGGGTGCAACGTATTCGGGAGCGGCAAACAAAAGCTTTTACTACAAGTGAGTAAGCAGTGTTGCCAGCAGCGAGGAGGCAAGCTAATGAGAAATATTTTTATTCTTGATGTAATTATTTGTCTGAAACGAAAATAATTACAGTTGTTAGGAAAAAAATATTTCAGAGACTATACCTGAGACAGAGTGTAAATAATTTGAATAAAAAGTATAAGTAGGAAAAAATTTGTCTTTTTGAGATTTTAATTCCATGCCATAAACGGTTAATGAAGATATTAATAATGCTTCCGATTATTACTTTTGTTGTAAGTCAGTAATTATAAGTTTTAGAAAATTTTATTGGGTAGTCGAAAAAATCTTTTCGTATTTTGTCAATAGATTTCGTTGCTGTCGTATATCTCCAGTGCTACCAATCACTTTGTGTCATACCATCTAGTGTTAAAAAGGTGAGATTTTAAGATTTTCTGGAAATTTCGATGTGGAAGATGCACCGCAGTCTGGTCGACCTATCATTGAAAACTGTCTGTGAAAAATTTAATGAACCAAATTAACATCTGCGATTCTTTGCTGAAACGAAATGAAATCGAACCATTTCTGAAGTGATCGGCAACAGGAGACGAAAAAGGGATCAAATACGACAATAATGTGCGAAAAAGATCATGGTCCAAACGTGGTGAAGCTCAACAAATGGACGCAAAGCCAGGATTGACGCCTCTAAAGGTTATGCTGAGTGTTTGGTGGGATTGGAAAGGAATATATGCTCCATATGAGCTGCTCCAGCCTGGTCGAACGGTTGATTCTACAATTAACTGTCTACAAATGATGAAACAAGCAATTGAAAAAAACGGAATGGCAAAAAGGGAAAGAAGTTGAAGTGAAAAGACTTTTTGGACTACCCAATATTTTAACACATCCCATCACCATTAAAATGTTTCGTCATATTTTGTATATAGTTCTCACAAAAATGATATACTAGTTTTTAGATCTGATAAAAATAAAACTTTGGCATTTCAAAAACGAGAAAAACTTGTAAGCAAAACTAAACGGCGTCATTTTGTAAATTTTTTGATCTTTTCCAATCAGAAGACCTTATCTTCCAGAGCCTAATTTTTTAAGTTTCACCCACGGAAAGACCGGAATGACTTTAACATTGTTCGCAACTCTTTTAGCGACCTTTCCTTGGAACATAGAAATATTATACCAGAGCTGGGAATAGAAACTAGGTGAATATTATTTTACCTTATCAAATTTAAAGAAGCACATCTTTCATATAGTAGATATTGGTGTCCCTACAAAAGAAAAAAGCTTTTCCTTGTAAACTCTCTGTATTTCTTTTCTCTCTCAATCGCAAATCTCTTTTCTCTCTTTCTCCTACAACCGAATTGCGAAAATGCTCTCATTTCTAATGCGTGAGTTCGAATTTCCAGCATCCACACATTCAGGCATTTCGACGCAGCGTCAGCTACGCTTTCCATAGCGCTTGTAAGTAAGCAGAATGTGCGCAAAATGAAGCAGCGTTGGAAAGCGTGAAAGTGTAGTCTGCTGCTGCATGAGGTTCGCTGGTAGACAGGGTAATATGGTATGTGTCTAATCTGATTGGAGCAATTAGGGAAGTTATAATATTATTACCAAATGTACATTACATACATAAATGTAGGCAGAGCGATGCTTTGATCTGCGGCCGTTTGATGTTTGCCTGCCATTTTACACCTACAACTTATACACACGTACAACGCAAGTGTTGGGTATTAGTAATAAATGTTGTATGGTCCTTTAATTGGCGCTATAAACTCGGGCTTTCATTAAACTATAACCTAATGAGGTTTCCCACAAGCTAATGCGCCAGCAACACAACAACAACAACCAGCAGCATAAAAAATAAATCATTTCTGCATACATCGGTATATGTGCTCGTTGTGTGTTTGTGCCTTAGGCGCTACGCCTAAAATTAAATGAATGAATCCGTTGCCTAGCCGAGAGTCCAGCCATGCTGCGGTTGTTGACGTCCACGATTTGTGTGTGATTTGCTACAACATACATATTTTTTTCTATTTGTCCTCGGCAATTGCGTGGTATAAATGTGTGGGTGTGCGTATAAGTGTATGTGTGTGTGTGTGAGAAGTCATGTCGTACGCCCTTTGGACGCCCACGTGTACCCCACACCGTTCACGTTTTTATGGATTTGCTACGGTTACAGCTCATCCATCAGAGCAGCTGTGCCACAAAACAGGCGCAAAATGGCATTATTGTGACTGTAGCAGATACCAACCGTATTTACATTGTATCTACACATACTCCTTGTATACATGTAAGTGTGTGCTGGCACAGCACTTGAACGACCATGACCGCACGAATGCGTTGACGCGTGCGGCGCTGAGTGGAGCATAAAGTGGAGTAAGGTAAACACGCGGATACCAACAAGATATATGTGCACAAATGGGCATAGAAACCCGTTGGTAAAACCAAAGTATTTTTTAGTTAGTCGAAAAGGGCACACAAATGCGCTAAAGTGAAAACCTACGGTTATCTACTTCGCCGAACTTTTTTCCTAACAACCCTTTTACAATATTTCATGCCGAGTACAAATTTTCAAGCATTCGACTTAGTAATAATACCAACCAACTACATGGCTGCCTGTCTCGCTCTGCTCGATATACACAACTTTTCTGCGCACACACTCTGCCTTGTGAGTATTAGGCGCCTTGAAGCCCTTCGAAACCTCATCTTCGTTTGCCAACTACCTGACCTGCACTTTATTTGCTCGCGTTTAATGAATGGCGAAAGTCTGCTTGTGCACAAGTTCATCGAAAATTCGGGCAATTCAGTTCCTTCCCCGCTGCGCTTCAACACACAATGCCATTCATCTGGCTGGGAAAGCAACCCACACACCTTACTCCCCCGCCACATTGTGCTGTTACAGCTTCAACTTCGCACTCGCCTGGTCTCTTTGGCAATTTAGCTCAGCTCAACCGAACTCAACGTGGCTCGGCTCGCTTCTATTGTCGCTTTGCTCACAGAGCATCGCACTCGGCACTGCGTATACGTAACATTTGTGGTTGGAATGCTTGTGTAGGTTTAATTCAATCATATCAACTCGCGCAGTGCTATATACACATATATATATATGTTTCTGTCTGCTGTACTGTTATATATATGTATGTATTTATAAATATGTGTTTGTGTGTGTATTTAAACTGGGAAAAAAATCATCTGTAGCATTTTCTTAACTAGACTTAATTGAAATCTGACAATTTTGTATTTTGTTTTCCTCTCCACTTGACGTTATTCCTCGCTTTCTTGGCGTACTGTCGCCAGCTTGAGAGTCAGCAGTAAATGACATTTATTTGCAAAGTTGTACAGATTTAATAGAATTTCTCAAATGGCAAAGAGCATAAAGGTCACAGCTCGGTATATACTGTAGGCGGATGGCCGTGACAAGCATCTGATGAGTAATTAGCTACTCATTTATTATGCATAGAGCGTATGCCTTCAGTTTCACGTGATATGTTGTTTTGAGTAAAGAAGTAGTTTTTCATAAAAAAATTTGGCCTGCAAACTTTTGTGTTTTACCTTTCTTAATTAAAAAAAATATGTATAATAATATTATTATATTTTTTATGTGGCCGAAATTGTATATACAAAGGTTTAAATAATACGTTTGGCTCGCCGAAGAAATAATATATGATTTTATATTCCAGAACCGAAATTAATAAATTAGACTATCTTTCTAAAAATTTTCAAAATTCAAATTAGAAATTACGATTTTTAAAGAATTTAAACCAATCGAAGTCTTAGACTCACTTAAGTTGGTATATATACACCAAAAGGGAGTATATCAGAACCAGGGTCAGGATTTTATTAATTGTGGACTGAAATTAGATTTTCTATAAAAAATTTGGTTTAAAAACTTAAAATTTTACCTGGGAAAAGGATAAAGTAAAAAACTGAAGGATTATAATTGTTAAGAGCAATCAAATATAAGTAAGGCATATATATGAATTCAAAACAAAAATTTATTTTTCTTTTTTACATTTTCATTTAACAGATTGAGATTAAATTTTTTTCAAGCCGGTATTTGGGATTAAAAATTATAAATTATTTGTAATTAAAATTTTTGGAAATGCAATATAAACAATTTAATTCAATTATTATACCCTGAACAGGTATATTAAGTTTGCCACGTTTTTGAAAATCTTAAGTGTATATGTAAATGCTCAGCTTGACGAGCTAAGTTGATTTAACCATGTGCGTCTGTCTTTATACATACGAACTAGTCCCTCAGCTTTTCGCCCCTCTATTTAGTACAAATTAGCTGCTCATTTTTTGGAACTGCCGATATCAGACCTCTATATTACTACTATTTACTTCAACATCCCTTAGAGATACTACTGTGATCAAATTGAAAGGTGAATTTTGTCCATATCATCTCCTTCAATTCCCTTTCGCTGCAATACATCATAGCACTTGGAAAAATCTTCCGTGTTGATGGCCATCAGAGCCTTCTTCGATTCAGCTTTTATATCTTCAATTGTGTCAAAACGATGTCCTCGGAGTGGTCATGTGAATTTGCTGAATAGCCAGAAGTTACACGAAGGTAAATCAGGTGATTGTGGTTGTTGCGGCACGATATTAGTTGAAAATGTGGTGAAATGATCACGAATAATCAATGCAGTATGAGATAGTGCATTATCGCACTTCTTTGTTTAATAAATTTAGAAATAAATAGTAAAAATCGAAGAATTCACTTTTAGAGCTTCACAAAACGACGCTTACCTCCAATACTAATGAATATTTTGACGTGAATTTTGCATAGACGTCTAACTATTATCATGACACTAAAATAATGTTCCCTGTGTTTCATTAAGCTACCTCACCTCATATGTCAGCTGGATGTTCGAAAATTCTGATATTAGTTAGACACACAGATAGATATATGTATGCAGTATAAAGTCAACCCAAAGTTCGAAAATCTTTATACTAGGTATATGGGTGCTAAGGGAAGTATTGCCAAGATTTCACCCATTTCTGATACAGACATACCTTTGTAAGAAAAGAATTATATCTGAATTTCAAACATATGTACAAGTATATCTCGCACATTAACCGATATTTTCGATCAAAAGTTAACTAAAATACCGGGATCTAAATATTCGGTACCTAGGGGCTTGAATAGTTTTTATTGGATTTTCGGTCATAAGGTGGCACACACTAAAGACATTATTCGTGGAAAGTCTTATCCCGTTATATTAATTGTTTCTCGATTTGTGTACTGGAAACTGAACGAATCAGATGAAATTTAAAATTGTGTTATATGGGAAGCAGGCATTTT
Source organism: Bactrocera dorsalis (assembly GCF_023373825.1). Taxonomy (NCBI): domain Eukaryota; kingdom Metazoa; phylum Arthropoda; class Insecta; order Diptera; family Tephritidae; genus Bactrocera; species Bactrocera dorsalis. The sequence continues at coordinate 88,318,642 of NC_064305.1, forward strand.
TGGTATCTGATTTCATCCATTTTCACAATAGAACATAAGAATATCAAAAACATGCTACGTACTAAATTTTATCGAAATCGTTTCGACGAGTCCCAAGATATGGGGTTTCACCAAAAAGTGGGCGGTGCCACGCCCTTCGTCCAATTTTCACACCGGCTCTCACAAAGCTCTCTCTTACCATCTCGGTGGTGAAATTTAATGTCTCTGGCATATTTAGTTATTGATTTAACGCGTTTTTAGTAGTTTTGAACAGTACCGTTATATGGGGAGCCAGCGGGGTTTTCATTCTATTTCATTTATTTTCATAGCACCGGTAGGAGTTCTTGTAATATTCGTGCTGGGCGAATGGTTATTGTAGCTTTAGTGGTTTAGGAGGTATGTACATTAAACTTGTTAGATGGCGAGCCACGCCCACTTTTTAAAAAAATTTTGACGACAGGTTGCGATTCTCTGTTCCAAATTACATATTTTTTACATTACATTTAGTGCTTAGTTATGACACTTTATATGTTTTCGACTAAGGCCGATTTGTGGGCGTGGCAATGGTCGGATTACGCCCACCTATGAACTCGATTTTGTATCAAGGAACTCACATACCAAGTTTCATTGAGATATCTAAATTTTTTCTCAAGTTACAGCTTGCACGGATGGACGGACAGAGAGACCGTCAACCGGATTTCAACTTTCCTCGTCATTCTGATCTAACTCGCTTGGTTTTAGTTGATTCGTACAACCGTTAGGTGAACACAACTATAATACTTTGTAGCAACTGATTGCAAGAGTATAAAAATATTTGAACTCTGGAAGAATATAAATCGTTTGGTTATGACCATCAAAAGTAAATATAGAACTTCTGACATTACATCAAAATGTTTATTGTTTTACACACTTTAAATATTCTCTTAAATAGTAAATTAACTAAGAAAAAATTGTCAAGCATTAATTCTCCTATAATTAGTATGAGTCAAGAGAATATCATGAGTTAAATTAAGCCTGAATATTTCTATTTTTAGTCCATTCTTCTAATAAAACACCCGATACACTGCACACGCTTTTTTGCAATGTCTACCAACAACTACACGCAATCCACCATGTAGCAGTAAACTAAGCAAATTTAGTTACTAAAGAAGAATTTTAAATCCGCTTTGAAGAATTCTTCAAGCACTTTGAAATTAATTTAATATTATCTTTAATAAATTCCGTTCGTGTACTCACCACTTTGCCCTGCGATGTGCGATGTGCGACAGCGATACGCCAAGTGCAGCCAACGCAAGAAGTATGCAAGCAAAAATAAAATAAAAGAGCAGAAAAGGGTGTGAGGAAAAATTTGTGAGCAAATAGAAAACTGTCAGTTACATGAAATTCAAAGTATCAAGCTGTGGAATTTCAGCGTAGCACAGCAATAGCTGCAAGAAAGTGCAAGGCACTTAAGGTGCAGATCTACGAGCTTGCATGCCAACCAACCCGCCCCGCACTTACCACGAGCACGAGCAACAGCAACACCAGCAAAAACAGCAGGGTTTCTGTGATTGTTGCTGCTGCTGTCGTTGTGTTGTGCTGGTCGTCATCGCCGTCGTCGTCATCAACGTCTCGGGCAGTAAACTCGCCCCCGCATTCCCCGCCGAACCACCACGTGAACTCGTTGTTGTCACACCCAGCGCGCTCGTCGTGCTCAGCATGCCGCCCACGTGTATGCCGCCGCCCTTATTGAGACCGCCACTATTGCTGCCACCACCTGTACTCGATGTGCTACCGCCTCCGCCGCCACCGCCACCACTTTGTGCTTTGGTCGCCACCGTCGCTACCGCAGAGGATGTGGTGGAGCCCATGCCACGCAGGTGACATCCCGAAGGCAGCTCTGAAACTGTACAAGACATTCTGCGAGGCAAAGTAAACACAAAATAAAAAAATCTATTAAAAACGAATATAGTTAAGTTTGATATCATAAGATAACTTGACACGTCTAGGTGCGTGTTTGCGCGCGCGCGTATCAGCTGGCTTTAAAAGCTCAGCGCTACGTGGCGTATGCGCAACATGTTTCTGTGTCTTGTCAGACACTTCCACACGCCTTCCCATACTCACATAATTTGTGTAGTCCTTTCAGTTGTGCACGCCCTGCGTCGCTACGCCGCGTAGATTCCCACTAGCCGCCTAGTCTTTGTTGGCCCACCCGCCTCTTCAGCACCAGCACCAGCCGTTGCCTGTCAACGCGTCAATTTCGTTGTGTTCAACTGTCAACGCTGCAAATGCACTCTACTATCTGCCAACAACACTGGCGTTGGCGCACCTGCAATCCAATGTCCGTAGTTGTATGTATGCAGCTTAGATTTTGTGGTGTCCGCTGGTAGCTGTTGCTTCGTAGGTGTATGGAATGAAAGCGAATCGCGGAGAAATGCGAGATTCTGCCATAAGCCGCACACTTTCTGAAAAGCCATGGGAAAAATATTAATGAGTGGATAAAATGCAATTTCCTTAACTTGATTATGGACTAATTTAAAATATGACCGCAACAGCTAATGATAACGGTACGCGGAATGCGCTCGGCATGCACAAACTAATTTAAAAAAATACAATTTACAGTGCTTATTATCATTTAAAGAAAAAATAATGAAAAATAAATTTTCTGCTGGGAATTAGAGAAGAATAAATTCACGTCTTTTGAAAAGTTTTTTTTCCAATTTTGTAATTGATATACTGAAGATTAATATTACCCAGTCGCGAATAATCAGATTCGCACCAAAGGTTGAGTATTTTTCAAATAAGATGTCGAGTAGAGGTCGCAAAAGAGACATTTGCCAATGTAAGTATGAACCTCGCATTTACCAAACGCATCTTTACTGGTGACGAATGACGCTCAAAAATTAAGCCGAAACCGGAAAAATTTCACTACCGTGATCTGGTTCACCATGAATTCGTTCCAAAAGGTCAAACAGTAAAAACATACTATTTTACCGCACTCAGCAGAAAGAGAATGGATCACAGACACAACAAAAAAATCGGCTTCGTCAACTAAAAATCGTAACTTTGTCTAACTCGACTCTACCAGTGCATATTCTAGCATAGAATGACATACAGGGTTGTCCGAAAAGTAATCGGCAGAGTCGATTTAAAGAAATGTATTGAACCAATCGTTACAATTCTTTAAAAACTTTCAAAATAGGCTCCTTACGCGTCGATGAAGTGCTGCCAGTGTGAATTCTAAGCATTGAAGGCGTCACGGAAGACGCTCTCCGGAATTGCCTTGAGAGCCGAGATGCATGTTGCTTGGATTCCCTCTGTGGTCTCAAAATGCTTGTCTTTCATCGCTCTTTTCAGGCAAAGGCAGCTGTTCACAAGAAAAGCGGATTGAGCAGGGGCGTTGTCGTGTTGCAACTTCAATCTTGTGGGACCCGATTGACCCTTCGTTTAAACCTCTTGAGAACAATGAGCAATTAAAGGAATAGTCGACGGTCTGAAATCAAAACTTGGCGAACAGGAGTCAAATTGTCGGTATTTGTCGAAACCGCAAGTCTCTCAGCACGGTTTTCATAAGCGACCTCTTCCCGACCCTTCAAAAAGTTCTGGTGCCACCGAAACACACCACCTTTCTAAAGCAACAGATCATAACAAACGTCTCTGTGGCAGATTTACTGAGTTTCACACAGAATTTAATCGCGTACCTCTACTCTAATGAACGTTGCATTTTCGGCTCACAGAAACACGTCGCGCGAAAATGTTTGTCCTACCTCTCCTGGTGCTCGAAAACAACTGAAGCTCGTTCGTCAGCTAAGAACGCCCTCTACCGAATCCACGCTCTGAAGTACAGTCGCGGCAGAAAAAAATCAGCCCTACTACTTTCCGAACAAACCCTGTAAATTCTAATAGTATGACATGAACTTGAAAAATTTAGACTTTTTATCCTAAACTTCAAAACAGCCGATTTGAAATCTTTAGATGTGTAAGAGTGCAATAGAATGTAATAGAATGTAAGAGAATGCGATGAATGTAATAGAATGAAACGACTGCTGTAAGAAGTGTCAATTGTGAATTGGGAATGTCTTGTGGTGCTTTGCTGGGCGAATGAGTTTTATCGCTCTCTTTAAAACTGGGACTGTCAACGAAGCGAGACGTGCTGCGCAACGTACGAAATAAAAATTTAAATTAGAATTGATTCCGGCCATCACATCTCAGAAGTGGGATAGAGTTAATTTAAATCGACTGCCGCATAATTAAACAAAAAAAAACACTGCCGAAACCAGGAATTCTTCGTTTTTCATTTCAACGTTTTCTGTAGACAGTGCATTTATCCACGTTTTTTTTTTCCTGATTGTTGTTGTTGCTGCCACGATGTCGAATTTGTTATCACGTGCCCAAGTCATGAAAGTGCTACTGCAAACGGGTATTCAATTCGATCCTGATGCCACGATGAACCAGTTGCGACCGCTATATGATGAATACATTTTCCGAGGTAACGAAAGCAAGTGAAAAAGAGGAAAACGCGAATGCCCTTGAAGATCCAGATGCCGCCGCCGACAAAAAATACTCAAACTTCAATTCCCGCTACGATTGTGCAATCAATTCAACCTGTTGTTACGAGTGTACTACGTTCATCGCCACTACGAGTGTTCAAAATTCAAATGTGCTTACAGATGCTAAACAACAACTGCCGCCTTATGTCAGTGCTAAATTGTCAACTGCTGATACACGTGCATTGGTAACTACCCCGCTAGGAGTGTTGTTGTTTCAAGTGGTCACATCGGCTAACTGCTACAACCAAGTGCCCAATTGTCCACTGCTGTAACAACCGTGCAAATGAATACCGTTGTTCCAAGTGCTACCAATTTCAAACAATTTGGACGAAGATGAGACGAACGATTGCTGATCCAATTGCGTAAAAAACGCGAACTGTTGATGCTTCAAGCAGAGATTAATCAACTTACGCTACAACAGCAAGCACCTGCTGCAAAAAACCCGTTGGGACTGACGTAAGTGTCATTGAATCAATGATGTCTAAATTACAGCCGATGACCATACGATGTGAATAAGTGGATTAGTGACTTGGATGATGCTTTTGCAATGCTGCAATTCGATGAGCGTATGAAATTCATTGCATGTCGTCGTATGTTGAGTGGTAACAGCCCAGGTTTTGCACGCACGAGTACGGTATCCGATTATGAAGAGCTCAAAGCTAAACTTATTAGTGAATTTGGCCGCATGCGCACAATGAATGAAGTGTATCAACTGCTGAAAAATCGACGCTTACGCCCTGATGAAACCACCCATCGTTTACATTTTGGATATGCAAGAGATAGCGATGTATCAAAATTACGGAGACGAATTGATCGAAATGATTATTAGTGGAACAGGTGACACTTCATCAAGGAATCGGTCATTTGTTTCCAGCACGCTCTATTAATGAACTGAAGGAATTTGCGGAACGATATGAACGTCTACGCTTCCAACCACCATTAGGATCAAAACAAATAGACAATAATTAATCGCTAATGCGGCCAGTGCACTTCAGCCAACAACTCATCGATCAAATGAGGCCAACGCCACGTCAGTTCGCCCTACCGCAGCTCCAACCATGGAAACAATCCGATGCTACAATTGCTCCAAAATTCGGGCATTATCAGCAAAGCCAATGTCCACTGCCGAAACGACCAGCGAAACTCCTGTTTTAAGTGCTCCTCCACCGAACATGTGTATCGTGAATGCCCACACCGTACCACTGTTGCTGCCGTCCTTAATGCCAACGGAATGAATGATGCTAGAGTGGAACCAATAGTGAAATGCAAAATGGTAAGTGTTGTTTTTGATAAGCCTAAACCGTGAACACAGTGAACACAGTAAAAACTTTAAATTAAATAAAAATATTTTTTGTTTATTTGATTCGGGCAGCCCCCGCAGTTTAATCAAACGGAGTGAGGAGTTCCATTCGAATTACCAAAATCAATGAAAGAGACTCAGTACAATGGCCTAGGGAAAATGATAGACTCAAGAACGTATGGGAATATCAATGGCAAAATAAACTTCACGAAATCAATCAATCAATCAGAAAATTATTAACCATTGCCGAATAATCTTATGTCAATAACCCGATGCTTGTAGGCCGTGATTTATGAAAAAAGCAAATATTACAAATGTGTCAATAAAAATACATTTATGATACGAAAGATTGAAAGAATTAAATAAAGCTGCCATTTGTACGAAGTTAGAGTCAAAAACTTACTGATGTTCTGTGTTCATTTGATTTATTGGCCACTCACTTCTGTCACACAGGAGTACAATTGAATCGCTTAATCAAGGGGGTGTTACAAGGGAGAAAGAGAAAATATAGTGAAACACACTGAAGAAAAGTCAATATCAGCCCGATGGAGTTAGAATTTGCAAATTTATGTGCTATTGTGCCTTCCGATTTGAATTCCTTAGACCCCCCCCTTCTATTTTAATTAATCCACATCTTCCGTCAAGGTTGTCATCAGAGTTGCGACAAACAATAACAGAAGGTTTATTTTCGAATTCCTTCAGAAAAAGTTAAGCCTTTAGAATATCTTATGAAAATTACCTTACGCATGAAACTCCTATATACTGTAGACCAAGACGATTATGCCATAAAGAGAGAAATGAAAATAAAAGCAATAGTAGATGATTGTTAAAGAAGGAATAATTAGTGACCAAGTCGATCACCTTTTATGCCTTTGCATAGTACCCTGTACCGAAAAAAGATGGCTCCCTCCGGAAATGTGTAGATTATAAACCACTGAACAAAATAACTATACGCGATAATTTTCCTATGCCATTAGTCGACGATTGCATTGAACACTTGGGGGGGAAAAGTTATTTTTCGGTTATTGATTTAAAAAGTGGATATCATCACGTGAAGATGCATCCTGATTCAATAAAATACACTTCCTTCGTGACTCATGATGGTCAATACGAATATTTATATATGCCTTCGGTTTATGCAACGCTCCTGCTGAATTTATGCGCTTCGTAAAATTGATTTTAGGTGACCTCATCAAAGAGGGGTTAGTGGTAGTATTTATGGATGACATTTTAATAGCTTCGAAAGATTTTAAGTCTCATTTGGAAACCCTTAAGAGACTTTTGAAATTTTGGCTCGAAACGGTCTTCGAATTCAGCCAAAAAATGCGATTTGCTTACGACGAATTAGAATACTTAGGATACTTAGCCAACTCTGCTGGATTTCACCCAAACGGTCACACTTGCAAGCAATTCAGGAATATCCAGAACCTAAGAATAGAAAGGAAATGGAACAAAAAAACGTTGCCATGGTCTTTTTTTCATACTTCCGCCGCTTTGTACCTCGTTCTCCAAGATTGCCCGTCCAATGACTAAATTATTGAAGAAAAATGAACAATTTTCAGTTCACTGAAGAGTGCAAACAAGCCTTCACTACCTTGCGTACAAATTGTTAGAGGCCCCTATTTTATCGATTTACAACCCTGAAGCTGAAAAAGAAGTACATTGCGATGCCCAGTGCTCGGGTTTTGCGGGCAATGTTACTTCAGAAACAAGATGACAAAAAATTTCATTCCGATTTCTTACTTTTCAAAAAACTACTTCCGCCCCTGAATCTAGATTACACAGTTTACGAATTAGAAACTTTAGCAATTATTTATGCAATTAAGCGCTTCCATACTTAATTAATGGCATTCCGTTCAAAATTGTTACTGACTGTGATTCGTTGGCTATGACGTTAAATAATAGAAGCAGTTCAGCAAAAAATTGCTAGATGGGCATTGTTTCTTAGAAAATTATAATTATTCAATCCAGCATAGACCTGGTACATCCATGGCTCACGTGGATGCCTTTAAGTAGAACTAATCAAACAATTGCATACATTGACACTGCGGAATTAGATTTTCACTTGCAAGTTACGCAAAATAGAGACCCCCGCATTGTAGAACTGCGACAAAAAACTTAGAACAATCTGAAGTGAAAAATTTTGAGTTGAAAGATGGGTTGGTGTACCATAAATCACCTGCAGGTCAATCACAGCTATATGTCCCTGATGAAATGATAAATAATATAATTAGAACGACGCATGAGAAAATGGGCCACTTAGCTACAGAAAAGTGCTGTACAGCAATTAAAAACATTATTGGTTCCCGCAGACTGAAAAACTTACGTACATAATTTTATTCGAAATTGCCTAAAGTGTATTACTATTCAGCATCTTCAAATAATAATTGCAGCAACTCTACACAGTATTCCCAAAATACCGATACCTTTCGATACGATTCATGTGGACCACTTAGGCCCCTTCCGTCGATAATATCAAAAAGAAGTACATTTTAGTGGTCATCGATGCCTTTACAAAATATGTGAAATATACCCGGCAACAGCAACGAGTACAAGAGAAGTCTGCAAGGGCATTAGAAAGTTATTTTCATGAATTACAGTAGGCCACGTAGAATAATAGATGATAGAGGAACGTGCTTCACTTCAGCAGAATTTGAAGAGTTTTTGCAAAAGCACAACATAGTTTCAAGTGCGAAATGCAACCGCATCCCCGAAAGCAAATGGACAAGTGGAGAGAGTGAATGAAGTAGTGACACCGATGTTAGCAAAATTATCAGAACCTCTTAAACATGCGGATTGGGCAAAAAAATTAATTGAGATAAGAATATGCCATTAACAATTCAGTACATTCCACCACAAAATATACACCTTCAGCACTTCTGTTTGGGATAGGACAACGAGGTAAAATAGTAGACGAATGACGGAATATTTGGAAGAGAAGTCGAATGAACAGTTAACAGACTTATACGTATGAGAAAAAAGGCGCTGAATAACATAGAAAAAATCTCAAGAGTATAACCTTAAGTACTTCGGTAAACACCACAGGGCGGCACGAATTTTCAGTGGGAATTTTTGTGGTTATTAAAATGTGGATACCACGGCGGGGTAATAACAAAAAACTGATTCAGCGATTTTCGCGGTCCTTACGTAATATATAAAAAAACTTCCGAATGATCGGTATGTTGATACGGGATATAGAGGGGTGTCAAATTACACAACTGCCGTACGATGGAGTGTTAGAAGCAAGTAAATTGAAATTATGGATTAATCCAGACTCTAAATGTGTGCCAGTTTGCCAGAGGTGAGAAAGACAACACTTCCGATATTAATATTAGTTAAGATGATTTATATATATAATAAAAAAAAAAACAAAAAACAAGAATAACAAATATTAAGTAAATATATATTATCAGTAAACCGAGGTCGGTTTAATGTCAGGACGGCCGAACTGTAAGAGTGCAAATAGAATGTAATAGAATGTAAGAGAATGCGATGAATGTAATAGAAATGAACGACTGCTGTAAGAAGTGTCAATTGTGAATTGGGAATGTCTTGTGTGCTTTGCTGGGCGAATGAGTTTTATCGCTCTCTTTAAAACTGACTGTCAACGAAGCGAGGGGAACGTGCTGCGCACGTACGAAATAAAAATTTAAATTAATTGATTCCGGCCATCACAGATGTTATCGAGATACGGATCCTTTTAGTACTTCCGAAGATTAACCCACTTTGTATCGGAGGAAAGTATAATATTGGTCAAGTTATATATCTTATTATTGTTACAGTGTTATATTATATCCAAACATAGTCTAGTTGATTCTCAATAATTTATTGTCTATTAAAAAGGTTAGTAGCAGATTTTTGAAACTTCACTCAAAATATGAATTTCTACATACGAAATACATATGTACAAAAAATATTGCGAATTTCGAATTTTCGCTAGTTGTGTGATTTCGATTTTCGATTGTTTTGTTGAGTTATGCTGGTACTCATATTCCTTTCTTATGCTGAAAACGTCGGTGTCAAGTGAACCTTTATAAAAGGGGCGTCATGCGTCATAAGTTCTTGCCAAAGTTTCGTACCGCCAATAATGAATATTATCAGTCAGAAACGTTTAAATTTGTGGACGAACAAAAATTGTATAACGCCTCATGTATCGTTTCTGGTGCACGAGTATTTTGCCAAAAACAACACATTAATCGTGTCGCAGTCTTCGTATTCGACAGATCTGCCCCCAAGTAACATTTTTGTTCTCAAACTGAAACGGCCCATGAAAGGACGACACTGCGATACGATTGAGGAGATAAAAACTACATCGAAGAAGGAGCTAAACAAGATCAGAAATAATTTATTTTTTAAGTGCTTTTAGTACGGAAAGAACCTTCATAGAGGTGTCATATATCTGGGGTGATGACTTTGTTATGCGGAAGCTGGATAATCCAAAAAATGTCGCATTCCTATAATATAGATAGCTACTTTGGTTTAACAGAATTTTAAAATTACTTTCCAAAGAAATTTAACTCCGCCGCCTACCAAGTTATAGCCACGACTTCGACTCATTCACCTGTGGCACCCAAAACAGCTAATTAATTGTTTCCATAGACTTACTACATCAAGGAAATTGTATAAAAGTCAGATATATATATATGCACCGTTCAACAACCCTTTCAATTGCAGACACACACATACACAATATCTGCACCCACCTACATGTGTGTATTATCCTTTAAGCCATACATTGCCTGGTTCACCGTGCGCTACAAGAGAATCAGCAAGCCGTCAGTCAATCACTCAAGCAAAGCAAATGCACAAAACCCAGTGACAGCACAATGAAACATTGTTGCAAGGTGTGTCCTATTGAATTTATGCCCCTTCAATAAGCGAGGAAGCAATTTGTGTGCGCTGCTGGATGTTCAATCAGCTCAAGTAGAAAATATGTACACAAGCAAAAACAAAAGCAACAATGAAATTAAAACAGAAAAGGAAAAACAAAAAACTGGTGAATCAAACGAAACCAAAAGCAAATAAAGTGGAATACACAAAACAATATAACTGAAAAACACAAGAAAATAACAAGTCAATAAATGCTGTATACTTGCAACAAATAGCCAGAACAAAATATCGGTCAATAACTATTAGATGAATGCACTGGACAACGGACAATGGACAATGAACAATAAACATTGGACACTGTACACCGGATTACTCAGACGAAAGAACGAATTGAGAGTGAATGTGATGAAGGCTGCCCAAGCTAACAGTGCATTGGCACAACAATGCAACCGTGTTGTTGGTGGATAAATGGCAGGGTGGTGCTTGTGTTGGTGTGCATGTAAATTTGTTTGGTTAGATGTACTTGGATGGCAGTAACCACAACAGCTTGGTTGCTGGACATTGGATGTGCTGGGCAATAAAATTGACTTCATCGCCTGGCTGAGCTCAAATCCACTGAGCCGAACTATTACTGCTGAAAGATATAAGCTGCAATTGATACATACATACATACATATATGAACAATGTCACTGTTGACCAGTGGCAATTGGGGTCAATGGAAAAATGCTCACAGAATTGTATTTATTATTCAAATTAATTAAAATGTTATTAAGTTGATGGCCAAAAACTTTAACATGAAATAAAATTGCATTTTGGCAAGCGGAGTCAGTTTGACAGATTTAAAAGCATTATATTAAAGATAATTAAAATATGCATAAAGTCATGCTGGCAAGGAAATGGCTTTTGTTATTTGGTTTAGAGTAATTGACCTACAAAGTGTAAGATACGGCAATTTCAAGCTGCTGCTAATCAAATTTTTGGGTAGTCGAAAAAATCTTTTCGTATTTTATTAATAGATGCCATTGCAGTCGTATATCTCCAGTGCTACCAAACCACACTGTGTCATATCATATAGTGTTGGAAAGGTGAGATTTTAAGCTTCATTTAACAAAAAAAAATTTGATACGGGAAGTTGAAAAAAAATTACAGCTATTCAAAAACGAGTGAAAATAATGAAGAAATTCGCTATATTTTCAAATTTTTATATAAAAAAGGCAAGAATACCACGCAAGCCACCAATGAAATTAGTGAAGTTTACGGAGACAATGCTGTATCGGTTCGTATAGCACAATAATGGTTCGCTCGCTTCCGTTCTGGAAATTTCGAAATTTCGATTTACACTAATAAAGTTTTAGACTGATGGAATAATGTCTCTAGCGGAAAAATGGCAAAAAGAGGTCGACCAAAATGGTACGTATTTGTTTACTTATTTTTTAGTACAAATATAAAAAAAATTGAAGTTTGCTTAGGAATACGAAAAGACTTTTTCGACTACCCAATACTATTGCATTTTATACATTTTAGGCGAGGGCGCACACAGTTTTAAATGAAATAAAAAATTTTTAAAAAATATTTCTCAAAACTGCCATAAATACTTCAACTCTTAAATACTCTAAACAACTCACAACTATGTATTTGTTGTACAGGGCGTATGATAAATATTTGCAATAAACTGCTGGAATTCCCTACAGGCCAGCATCACAAGCACGGACAGATGCAATAGATTATAGATGCACACAAGTACTATATTTTATTTAGACGTGGGTGTACAATGCTCACATGAGCACATGAATTTTCATTCATGCTAAGGCATATGTGTGTGTGTGGAGCTTAGTTTTTCAAACACACACGTAAACATGCAAATACAGCGAGTTTTCGAGTGACTCAGTTGCATGTAGCATGTGGCATGTGGCAAGTAATGTTTGTGAATGTGTAAGCAAATGTACATGTGTATATCTTTTTATCTCGTTGAGACATCCTTCCAACAATTACAACAACAAAATGCGCCATATGCAACAAGATGGAAAATAGGATATATTGCCAATATGGAAATGATATTGTGGCAATGCCCGTCATAACAACAAAAACAATAAATGTACGATACCAAGAATGCAGTTGTATAGGTGAAACACATATGTAAGTATATATATGTATATAAATGTTTAGAACTTTCAGTGTGACTCTGCAAAAGGAGGAGGTTACAAATAGGACTGTATATAGATTTGAACTAAGTACTCAATTGAGTTGATCGGAACTTAAAACTTAAGGCAAATAAACTAAACTGTACTTAAAGGGAAGCAACTTTCAGGCTCCTAGAATATTTCAGTGCATTGAATTTGTCTCACGTATTGTATTTCTAACCAAAATTTCATGGATGAAATCATTGCGAATGTTGGGAAAGGGTTACGGTGATACAGTTTTATCAACAACACAAGTCTACGGCTGGTACAAAGCCAGACTGTCAAGAGATCATTGAAGACATGTCTCGTTCTTGGCGACCTTCGACGTTTTCAGTTGGTGAGAATATTAAAAAAGTGAAGAATATGGTGCTTGAAAAGCGCCAGGCAAGTGTTAGAGAGACAGCAAGAGAGCTCGACATTTCTCGCAAGTCCGTTCGTTCATTTTTGGGTATGAAACGTGTTCTTGATCAACTTTTTCCCAAAAAAATTAATTTTTACATGCTCAATCGTGCGAATTCCGATCCCACATTCATGGAGGGCATTATAACTGTGACCGAATTTAAAGCCAAAACCGCAATGAATACATCGATCAACCACCATTTTCAGCAGATTTGGCTCAGTGTAATTTTTCTTGTTCCCCAAACTGAAATTGCCGGTCCGTCGTACCCGTTTTCAGTCGATTGAAGAGATAAAAAAATTCGCTGAATGATCTGAAGGCCATCCCAAAGAGGGCTCATGAAAAGTGTTTCGAGGACTTGGAAAAAATTGTTGGCATAAGTGTATATATATTAGGGTGATTCAAAAAAAAAATTTTTTGTTTTTTTTTATTGGTACTCGGAAAAATGGGTTCCTAGACACCTCTAAGAAATCCTCTCCAAATATGAGTTTTTTAATTGTAACGGGAAGGTCCTCCGCCTAACGGTTTTCTATTTTTTCTTATTATCAGATAGAAAAATTTATATCTCGCTTCCAACTACTTAAAAAAATATCTTGTTAATTAGGTTTTGTAGGAAATTGAATGCTCTAAAATATGGTCTCTTAAGATTTTTTCGTAAACCCAACCGTTTAAAAGATATTAACAGTTGAACTTTGATTATTTTTGGTAATATTTTTTTATTTCTTATTAATTTTATAACTCAATGAAAAAAAATTATTATGAATAGGTTTTTGGAGAGGATTTCTTAGAGGTGTCTAGGAACCTGTTTTTCACAGAACCAAACGAAAAAAAATAATTTTTTTTTTTGATCCACCCTAATATGCATTGATGTTTGACGATGAATATCTCGTAAACGCTTAACTTAATCGAAAAATCATAGTAGACCATTTTTATAGAGCAGTAAATTTCCTACAAAACTATGTGTTTCATTATTCATAATAATTTTTTTTCATTGAGTTATAAAATTAATAAGAAATAAAGAATTTTTCCAAAAATAGTCAAATTTCAACCGTTAATATCTTTTAAACGGTTGGGTTTACGAAAAAATCTTAAGAGACCATATTTTAGAGCATTCAATTTCCTACAAAACCTAATTAACAAGATATTTTTTTAAGTAGTTGGAAGCGAGATATAAATTTTTCTATCTGATAATAAGAAAAAATAGAAAACCGTTAGGCGGAGGACCTTCCCGTTACAATTAAAAACTCATATTTGGAGAGGATTTCTTAGAGGTGTCTAGGAACTCATTTTTCCGAGTACCAATAAAAAAAAACAAAAAATTTTTTTTTTGAATCACCCTAATATATATATCTGGTGGGGATTACTTTGAAGGCGACAAAATAAATATTGATGAATAATAAAATATTTTGCGTTTTATTTACAATTTCCGAGTGCTTTTTTCACAATACATATTATTAAATTAATATTTTAGGTCTTCCTGGAAGTTTTTTCAAAAATAATCGTCGATTATTAAAGTCGTTTGTCTGTATATATCACAACCATGAGATATCTATCGGAAATTTTGCTTTTGTTTTTTTTTTCCTCAAGAAGCTGCTCATTTGTCGAAACGCCGATATTGAACCACTATCACTCATAGCTGCCAAACAAACTGACCGATCGAAATCAATTTCTTGGAAGGAATCTTTTGTTTTTGCGAAAGGTATTACAGCTTCAATGCAACCGAAGGTAAGGGTTTTCTTTCCTTTTTTTATATTTAACAAAATGCCTCTTCAAAAAAAACTAACAAAAAGAGTTTTTTTTGTAAAAAGCTTTTATTAAAAATGTATTTTTATTATACAAAATATCTATGTATTTGTATGCATGCTTTTTAATAATCCGCTTTCGCTCGCAATATAATATTATCCTTTCACTTATGTATGCTCACAAACTTAATCCATAATCCACTTTACCACACTTTTCACACACTCACAAATTTACAGTTTGAATAAAAACACTTATGTATAATTACTTTGAAGCAGGTGATACATATCACATTGAAGGGTTTTTCTACTCTTACATATGTATATGCATATATGTATGTGTAGAAATATGCCAGCGATGGCGATGCTAGCTATATTGCAAATAGCTGGTAAATGTCGCTGGTGCTTGGCGTTCCGATTGAGGTCAGCGGCAAGCAGCACCTGCGGCATAAACAAAAAATGGGACAACGTGTGTGTGGGTATGTGTGGCCATGTAATCCATAGAAATGCGCACACATACTTGCTTGTGTGCATTTGCGATAAAGTATAAGTGCAAATATGCGCAAACAGTAGGCGCTACTTACACACTCACATATTTACACACATCTATGCGACATGCATATGCGACAACATTCAATTGAAAATGGCAAGAAATGCAAATTACAAGGCTAGTATGCTTTTCCGCTAACCTACAAACACATGCTCAGACACAGGCACACTCACACATACGACCAAGCACAGGCAAGCATTCTAGCATTAAGTGTAAGAATATTGTAGCACGCGTTGTTTACAGGATGTGGCTGTGTGTTTGTGTGCATAAGCACGAGGACAATGGCAGCAGGTGGAACTAGAAAGTAATTAAGGCAGGAAATCACTAAATAAGAACAAAAAGCAAAAAAAGTGTGCAAAACAAGTCTTGTTTTTAACCACAAGTTATGCTGGGGATACCACAACGTCGCTGCCAAAGGATTATTCATAGTCACATGCAGGCGAATGTACATACTTGTATGTATATATATACATGTGCAAGTGGCTATATTGAAATATGTGGGCGCATAGCTTGCTGTCATTCGAATTGCAGTGGCATATTAATTATGGAAAATATATGTGACAAAACTGCCGGCCAATGATTATTTGAAATTTAGAAACACTGAAGCAAAACAGGATATTTTTCTGACCTATCTTAAGTAGTTTTAGGTTAATACTTTCATTTACAGGCTTGCGGCCACGGTTGCAATATTACACTAAACAAGTAACGAAGGGCTAAGTTAGAGTGCAACTGAACATTTTACACTCTTGCAACTTGCAAAATCAAAGCCAAGGAAATACTTAAAGGCGTAAAACGTCATCGAACACATAAGGTTTGTAGAAAAGCGAAAATCATTATATGAAGTATATGGAAACCCGACCCAATTTTATCTATTTTTCCAAAAATCAATGAAAAACCAATAAAAAACTAAATAAATAGCGTATAGAGTCAGCCGGATGTTCGAAAATCCTGATATTAGTAATATAGGGGCTAGGTCAACTTTTCGCTCAAATTTATCTATTTTAGTTATGAGTAAACCACGCTCTCTCACTTTCATTAAGATAACTCACATATTGGCTGGTATATGCGGTACAAGGTCA
Organism: Bactrocera dorsalis; assembly: GCF_023373825.1. NCBI lineage: Eukaryota > Metazoa > Arthropoda > Insecta > Diptera > Tephritidae > Bactrocera > Bactrocera dorsalis. Next base: position 88,335,226 of record NC_064305.1, read on the forward strand.
CCCGGAAGATCGATCTTTATATTTGGATATATGGAAGCTAAGGGAAGTATTATAAATCTCACATATTGGCCGATACTTTCGATCAAAAGCCAACTATAGGTAGCGGGATCCAAATATTCGGTTGACCGTTTTTTGTTGGATTAGACATAAGGACATAAGGTGGCATAGGGTAAACGCATTCTTTATGTAAAGTTTTATTCCGTTATAATAATTGCTTCTCGATTTGTGTACAGGATAGTGAAAGAATCAAGTGGAATTTTAAATATTGCTATATGGGAAGTAGGCGTGGTTGTTGTCCGATTTCGGCCATTTACACAATATGATGTAAGAATATAAAAAGAATGCCACGTACTAAATTTTGGCGAAATCGGTCGGGTACCGAGCTATGTCATTTCACCAAAAAGTGGGCGGTGCCACGCGCATCGTCCAATTTTCACACTGACTCCCATAAATGTCTCTCTTACCGTCCCGGTGGTTAAATTTAGTGTCTCTGGTCTTGATTGATTTAAAGTTGATAGCAATATCCCTCATCCCAAACAAATTCTACGTTAGACCAGAGACAGGGGTTTGATAGCACTATACATGTACACTTACACTCTATCGTTAAGTCGCTGAAAAAGCAGCAACGAAACAACATTGAGCCTGATGGTGACGCTAAGATACATGTGGCCTGTGCGAAATTATTTATGATTATGAAAGTTTCTGGTGTTATGAATTACATTTTCTATTTTAGAATATTTAAGGGCAATAAAGTTAAGGGTTTCAGACTAAAATATATAGAATGAATACAGAAACCTTGAAAGTACAAAAAAAAAATCCAAAAAATAAGGTATCAGAGCTCTTACGAGGTTTGACAATTAAGTAATGAGACTGATTTTATTGCGGCGCTAGTGGTAAACCTGTGTGAAATTCCCTTTCTCTTTTTCCGGCATCCCTCCTGCTTGTATTAGTTCGCCTACTGCGTCAAGTTGAGTAGACGTGTTTGTAGTGCTCGTCACGAAATGGAAAAACGAAACAGCTTCGGAAACGTACGCTAAAATTGTAAGAGTGTATGGTGATAATGCTCTTGGTCGTGCCCCAGCTCACAATGGTTGTCTCCGCGCACCCCCCGCCGGAAAAAGGCTCGCATGAGCAAGTCGAAGGTGAAAACGATGATTATTGCTTTTTTTGATAGCCGTGGAATCGTCCACAAAGAATTCTTTACACGGAGGAAAACCGTTAATCAAGTCTGCTATTGCCAAGTCCTCGAAAGATTGTGAAAACGGGTCAACAGCGTGCGCCCAGACATCGCTCCTAACTGGATCCTTCATCACGACAACGCGTCGTGCCACAGCGCCCTCAGCGTGTCCCAGTATTTGGCCTCTAAAGAGATCGCCGTGTTGCAACAGCCACCTTATTCGCCCGACATGTCACCCTGTGGCTTTTTTTGTTTCCTAAAACAAAATCGGTGGTCAAAAGAAACCCATTTTGAGTCGATTACGGACATTCAGGCGTGACGAGGGTACTCGCGGACATCCCAGTCGAACCGTTCCTAAAAGGTTGCGAAGCATGGAAAACGCGCTGGAATCGCTGTATAGCTGCCAAAGGGGACTACTTTCAGTCTCATTACTTAATTGTCATACCTCGTATGTTACTGGATGAGTTTTGTTTCGTATCTCTCACTGTGTCTGACGAAGTAAGAAGTGCTCCTCTGAAGAACTAGGCTTGACTTAAGTTTTAAAATTGAACTATTTCATAATGTTTACATACTTATTTTACACATAACTTCTTTTAGCCTCCACATACCGAATATAAAAAGCGCGTAAACCTTGACTCTATTATAACTACCTGAAATTTGTGTACAAAAACATGTTTTGATTTGGTGGCCTCTCCGAAACTATTGATTTATAACACTTCTGCTGCTTAATTGGCTTTTTAGCCCAGTACCATGGATTGTAAGAACTTTGATTATATATTATTTGATGTAAAATTATTTTTGTTTTCAAAATAATTTTCCTGCAGGTACACTTAGGACAGAGAGAACTGGTATCGAGTGATTCAAATAATAAATATGTAATTGAAATAGCAACAAGCTCAAATTGATATTTCCAGAAATATTTTCTCCTAACAGTTAAGATAAGATATATAATATGTTTACAAACGCACACACATACAATGCCATATCAGTTAAATCAAAGCTTCACATTCATTGCTCAAGAATGAGTATTAACTCGTATTTGCCTTCCGCTTGTGATTACGTGGACTTGCTATCGAAGTTTGGAACATAAGATATCGGACAAATTACGCTGATAAGAACTCTTCGCCACAGCTAACTCAAAGCACGTCGAAGTATACAAAAATTTTTTGTAGGTGAAGAGCCGCAGCGAAGTTTTCGCAGAGGTGATTGACTTGCTACGAAAGCATTTTAAGGCGATTGTGTAGTTAGATTGAAATGCATTTAACAATTTGGAATAAATGCAGTATCAAAAAAGGCAAAAAGCTCAAAATGGAAATAAAGCTTCTACTTAAGTACATACCCACTTGCCTTCAATAAAAATCAATGAATTTTTTTCAATTGAAGTTTCAAACTATTAACATTGGCAACATACCTGAGCAGCTCACATGTGAGTATATCAGTCATATATAAATATATATGTATAGTAAATTAGTTATGTAAATGAAATTTTTAAAATAAATACTATAAGCAAGTCAAGTCTGCGAAAAATTTCGTTGCTGCAAACACAGCAAAACAATGAGTAGCCGAATTCATTTCGAATGGAATTAGCTATATTTGTATGAGTACACATATTTGCCCACAAAACTATACGTGTACGTGTGTGCTGATATTTTGTATATTTCACTGCGAGGTGGTTGTTTATAATCACAGATGCCGAGTGACGCCAAGTGGCATTCCTTAGCCGCTGCCACTGTCGCTGCCAGTGCCACCGTCACAGCCAAATTGTTGTTATTGTTATCGCTATCCATAGCTGTCCATTCACTGACGTCCACAAGGCAGCTTCTTGCACAGTGTCAGCACTAACGCTAACCCTATTCACCTATAAGAACAGACACCACCCCCGCTGCCGCTAAATGCGTCAAACACAACCGCCGCAGCTGATGATGATTCACTCCCTGCTAATTCAAACTGAATCCGGAGAAGACAGCCGCCAATGAATTCACCATAGCTATTCCACGTTCATATTCCAATTTACTACGTAAAATGAAATCCACCAACTACAATATACAATTATTTATGCCGCTCTTGCTCTTCATGCCACTTTTATTGGTCGCTTGGGTGGGAAAATGAAAAATTTCAAGCAAGAAATACGTTGCGACCAACAATTTGCATTTTGACATGATAAATGTATAAATATCCCTTCCACCCTCATTGGCTCTCCATCTTTGCTCTTTGCTCTCGGCTATCTCAGCTGCAATGCATTAAGATTCCTCAATTGACTGAGTATAAGAACGCCGCAAGTAATTGAATGAACCATTGCCTGCATGTGTACGTGTATACAGTTATAGTTGAATACTAACGGTTTGTGTGAAATATGAATCACTAATAGCCAAGTTGTTCAATGGAAATGCGAGCTGTCGAACTTTGAAGTGAGCAGACAAAAACTAAATTCAATCAATTTTCTTTTGACTTTTCAATTATCTTATGGCTCTCCAATAACTAGTGGGTATTGACAAAAAATACAGTGCAATAGTTCAAAAATTCAATCATTGGAAGTGCATATTTTTGATTTACCCTTTTCATCATATTCGGCACTCACTTTTTGATAAGGCTGTGGAAATAGTAGTATTTTCTTTTTTAATTTGTTCTTCAGCCTTAGGTCACTGTATGAATTGTACGAGGGTTATTTTTCATATTTCGGAATTACGAAACATTCTGGCAACTGTTAGAGTGTGAAAGACTGAAGCCCACCGTCAACAAACTGATTGGAACTTTTCAGTGTGGCTTTAGACCCGGAAAATCTAATATCGACCAGATTTTCACTATGCGCCAAGTATTGGAAAAGACCCTTGAAAGGAAGATCGACATACCCCCTCTTCGTTGATTTTAAAGCCGCCTTCGACAGCATGCAAAAGAACATAGAGGCAGTTCTATGTCTGAACTAGGTATCATCGCAAAGCTAATATTGCTGTGTAAGCTCATGTTGAGAAACACCACAAGCTGCCTCAGCTTTGGGAAAGACCTCACCGAACCGTTCAATACCAATCAAGGTTTCAGACAAGGGGACTCCCTATGGTGAGACTTCTTCAACCCATTGCTGAGCTTTAGAGCTAAATATAGAAGGCACAATCTTCTATAAGAGTATGAGCTGCAGGTGTGCGCCGATGACATTGATATCATTGACCTCAACAACCGCACCGTTAGGTTTGCTTTCTTCAGACTGGATGAGTAAACGAAGCGTATCGATCTGGTTGTGAAGGAGAACAAGACAAAATATCTCCTGTCATCAAACAAACCGTCATCGCATTCGCAACATGCCTCTCACTTTACTATTGGCTCTGAAGTCGTAGATAATTTCATCTATCTTGGAACCAGTATCAACAACAATATCAGCTGAGTAGGCAATTGAAAAGTAAAATGCTCTCCCGACGAACAAATATCAACGCTACAAGTCCCTCATCATCTCTATATGATGCGAAGGCATGAACAATGGCATTGTGTGATGAGTCGGCCTTAGGAGTGTTCGAGAGAAAAGTTTTGCGCAAGATTTATGGTCCTTTGCGCTTTGCCAACGGCGAGTACCGCAGTCAATGGAACGATAAACTGTATGAGATATACGGCGACATTGGCATAGTTCAGCGATTGAAGAGACAGCGACTGCGCTGGCTAGGTCATGTTGTCCGCATAGAAGAGAACACTTCTGCTTTCAAGGTTTTCGAATCAGTACCCGTCTGTGTCAGTGTTTTTGCATGAATTGATATTACCCCTCATGAAAAATTCAGTGCGTTATATATTAATAATTGCTATTAAACCAAATATTATCAATTACAGATGGTATTTAAAACATTTTTATAACCGTTTTTCATGGATTTCGCGTATTAAAAATCCCACCAAAATGACCAACCAAAACGGCGAGAAATTCTTCTATGGAAAATTAAAATATTATTGTTGTTTTCATACATATTTATTTATTATTTACAAGTACTTCGCATTCCATGCGGCAGAGTCAGTGTGGGCGCGTAATTTTCTGCGAAATATTTCCATTTATAAAATTGTGAAAAAGTCTAACGTCAATAAAAAGTTGTATGGAAAATAGCCAACGCAAAATGAAAACATCAAAACCGGAAGTATTTTATTAGCAGCTACATACCGTTAACGCGTCACTGGGAGGCAATTTAATGGACGAAAAACAGAAGCAAAAATACCGGCGCAGCAGTAAGAAGTTGAAACTAAAGTCAATGGCAAAAATAAAAACAAAATCAGAAAAACAGAGCACCGAAGAGCACATGAACAGTGAAGACTCTGGGAGAATGGAAGATGATAAATACTGGAAAATTTACAAATTGGACTTAAACAAAACCGCCGGCGCTAATTTATGTGAAATAGCACGAAGACAACAGTTCGCAAGGCAATGGTCACGAGCACGCAATCGGCTCATTCAGCATAACGAGCGTGAAAGTGCACACGCACACGCACCCGCTGGGGCACGCAGTGAAAAATAGGCGAAATTACCGGAAAAATGTGCGTGGTATTCGACCAGCGTTAGTGCATAGCACGTCATAGGCATCCCGCAAATTATTGGAATTGTTGAAAGGCTTTGCTTTGGCTGCCCACACATGGGTGTGCGTAAAAAACAGCGTGGATAAACGCCTGGGACCAACGCACTCTTTTACCTAACGCCTGGCATGGCTGCTTATTGTCATCCATCAATGAAGTGGCTGTGCCAGCAAATGTTCCAACCGAAACAATAAAGATCGATCGTTTTAGATACACAGCACGTTGCGCCTTTACATTGGTCTCCAGCCCCCACACCTCACACACACGCATTAAATGAAAATGAACTGTAAAATAGACCATCAGTCAATTAGTCTCGGCAGCATCACGAGCATATTCGCATCTAACAGTAGGTGTACTCGCGAAGCGTAAATTTACAATGCGACACATACAGGCCCACCAGGCGCGGAACAGAGCAATGAGTTTAACCGCAAAACCGCTACAATGGCAGTTGCCACAATTGTGTCTGCACTTAAATAACGATAGCATCACGGGCAACAATAACAGCAACAACAACTAAGGGCGTAAGTAATATCACACGCTTGCAGCATTAAACCGTAATATTTCGAAGCAGCCTTTCAGGCGTGTTCGCATATTGCAGGATTTAGAGCGAAAGCATTACAACACTACCGTATATAAATCTATGACCACCAGTCAGCCAAATTGCCAATCAGTCTGCACTATAAAGCCTGCAAGTACAGTTACCCATCCATACATTAACGGTAGTTGCACATGCGTTTTGTTGGTGTGGGAAATTTCTATTTTTATATGCTCTTGTTGCCAGCTACCCCTTATTAACCGTAAATATTTAACGACTGCGCGCACTGTAGTGGACTCTTGGCAGATATTGAGTTAAATGACGTCCGGAGATTTCATTTGATGCACCGTTCGGCCCAACAACGGTAAATGGTAATGGTTTATAGACGAACAAAAAATAATCAATTAAATTATGGATGCGCTGGTGGCGTTAATTGAAAATGCCCGTGCTATATTGACTGCAACGCTAACCGGAATCAACTATCCGCGCGTAAATGAAACGAGTAGCAAACGAAGCGATTGTGATGCCGATATGGTGAAGGTAAATAGCGAATAAAAATCGTTTTTTAATTGAAACTCCGGTATTAAGTTGATTGCGAAAATGTTTCTATTTGAGTTATAGATTCGAAGATCCTCATTCATAATACGCTATATACTAAAAAACTGTGGGAACTATTGGAAAAGTGTTTTTTCGTTAAGGCAATCCACTATTAATACTATATCGAAAAAAATCGATCCCTAACACTATTACCAAGGAGGTGTACACATGCTTCTTATTCTTCAATTTATTTCTAGAGAAAATACTCCGATGCTAGCGTACGCCGAAAATATTGATATCATTGGCCTTAACAACCGTATCATTAGTTCTGTATTTTACCGACAGGATAAGGAGGCGAAGGGTATGGGTCTGGTTGGGAAAACGAAATTTCTTCTGTCATCGCATTCCCGACTTAGCTCACATGTCACTGTGGACAGTATTAAAGTTGTAGGTAATTTGGTCTATCTTGAAACCAATATTAATTCCAGGATTATTATCAGCTTTGAAACTCAACACAGAATTACTTTTGCCAACAGGTGCTACTTTAGACTGAGTAGGCAATTCAAAAATAAAGTCCTCTCTCGACGAACAAATACCATACTCTACAAATGCCTCATCATTCCAGGCCCGTCAAATGGGGCGGAGGCATGCCAATGACCATACCTGACGAGTCCGAGTTAGGAGTGCTCGGGAGAAAGGTTTTGCATATTGGCAGCAGCAAAAATCGAAGTACGAGATTTAGCGAATCAGTGGCTATAATAGCATTCCAGCATACCACTTCTCGATTCAATACCCGCCGGTGTAAGTAGAGGAAAAGAAATACTCTACTCCGTTGGAGAGATAAGGTGGAGAAGGACTTGTCTGCACTTGGTATATCCGATCGACGCCAAATAACGAAGAAAATAAACAACTGGCGCGCTGTTGTTAACTCGTCTATAACAGCGTAGGCGGTGTCTACGTAAATATTACCAGTTTCAAAACATGCAGAAAAGACTCGAAAGTATGTAGTTAAGGTAAAGAGTGGTTATCACTGAAAAACCGGCTGCTCAGGTGCCTTGACATATACGAGAAAAATAGCTAAACGCGGAACTATATTTATATGTATATCAGCTGATCAAATTTGACCCGGACAGGTCCATTGAAATTGCGCGCGAAAAAGAATCGAACTTTTATCCCCTAGATTGGTAAAAACCCATTTTATGGTGGTGTAAAGTTTGATCTCCATATGTCAATCAGTGTGTGTGTTTGGCACCTGCTACGACGCCAAAAGTTTGTCAGGCGATTTTCACCATGGACAAAAAACATTAAAATACGAATTTACTTAAAATTTTGGGTTTCGGAATTCATTGAAAATGTTGCAGTAGTATTTTGTGGGGTCTACTTTATGGCAAACGCAGGTATTAGCGTGACACAAAGCATTCAGTGGAGGTTGTAATGCGAGTCGATGCTACAGTCAAAACGATCATCGAGTAGAAGTCGCAAAAGAGATTATTAACAAAGTAGCTGAAACATCTATGTACATTCACCACACACTTCGTTACAGGTGACGAGACTTTAGTTTATGAATACAATGTTTAAACTAGTTAACAATCTATAGAAAGGCGCTCCAAAAATGAGCGAAACCCAAAGAACCAAAATTCTCTGAAGGCACTGAAGTCCATCCCATCCAAGGTGTATAACAATTGTATGAAAATGTTGGTTAAGTGTTGGGTGGTAATGGTTGGAAAGGTTCCTATTTTGAAGGCGATAATAAACATTTGTATTAAATTACTTCAAAATGTATTTTTTTGTCAGTCCGGGTCAATTTTGACCATATCGTATAACTAGCGCTTACAATTTAGCCTAATGAAGCGTTTTCCAAGAGATTAGCAGTAAAAGCAAAAACGTTTCGTTATTGGTATTATTATTTGTTTATTATTAGGATCATATCCTTATTGGAGGTTTAGTGGAGCCTTTATTACTATGGTGATAACTCTAACTGTTTCAAAAAACCTTCAAATAGAGAAATCATTGAGGAGGAATGGATTTAATTAATGAAAATTTTAAAAAATTATGACATTTTTCTATTATGCTGATCAAAAATATCTATTACTCCCTTCTTCATTTTAGTATACGCAATTTTAAGACGAAATATCTCCTGTCATGAAAACAAACAGTCGTCGCACTCGCGACTTGGCACTCACGTCACTGTTGACAGTCATAACTTTGAAATTGTAGATAATTTCGTCTATTTAGGAACCAGCATTAACACCACCAACAATGTCAGCCTAGAAATCCAACGCAGGATTACTCTTGCCAACAGGTGCTACTTCGGACTGAGTAGGCAATTGAAAAGTAAAGTCCTCTCTCGACGAACAAAAACCAAACTCTATAAGTCGCTCATAATTCTCGTCCTGCTATATGGTGTAGAGGCTTGGACGATGACAACAACCGATGAGTCGACGTTGCGAGTTTTCGAGAGAAAAATTCTGCGAAAGATTTATGGTCCTTTGCGCGTTGGCCACGGCGAATATCGCATTCGATGGAACGATGAGCTGTACGAGATATACGACGACATTGACATAGTTCAGCGAATTACAAAAAAGCGGCTACGCTGGCTAGGTCATGTTGTCAGGATGGATGAAAACACTCCAGCTCTGAAAGTATTCGACGCAGTACCCGCCGGGGGAAGCAGAGGAAGAGGAAGACCTCCACTCCGTTGGAAGGACCAAGTGGAGAAGGACCTGGCCTCGCTTGGAATATCCAATTGGCGCCACGTAGCGAAGAGAAGAAACGATTGGCGCGCTGTTGTTGACTCGGCTATAATCGCGTAAGCGGTGTCTACGCCAGTGAAGAAGAAGATACGCAATTTTATATATTTTTTTAATCAAAGTAGCATAAGTGGACTCAATTTTTATATGTAAAATAATAAATACAGACTACCTGGGTGCAAAGCTGCTGAAGTCATATGCCAAACAGTAGATCGGAAGTATACGAAATTCCTATTGGCACTTGAAAGAAGACTGTCTAAGGACGACAGAGGCCCGCCGAACGGGGCTGACAGATCAACAAGACTGCAGGAAATGTTCAGAGCAAGGTACCAGCGAAACAATGGAGCATCTCTTGTGCACTGATACACTACAGGAGGAGGAATCGATATAGAAGTCACAAAGTCTGTTAAAATTCGCGTAAAGCGTAGGAATTCTAAAGAATGACTACTCCTCATGGACCTTATAATTGAACTCCATCTCCAAAACTGGTCTATGCGTGGCTTATTAACCTACCAGATTAACTTAATCTAACCTAAGGCAATTTAAGCCATTTTTGATGCTTTTATTGCATATTTTAGACCAATGCCTTTGAAAATAGAAAAAAGTGTAACAGTAGGATAAAGCTCATTGGAAACGAAAGAAATTAAAAAAATGGAAGGAGAAGGAAGGTTGTTGAGATTTAAAGTGGAAAAAATTGTTTGTCTTGATTTTAGAAAAACCCATACGCCTTATGGAAAAAAGTTAAATAGCAAAGTGGTGGATAATAAAAATATCTACAACTTTTGTCTGGAGATCTTTTTCACATAACCTACAAATTTAAGTTAAAAATTGAAATGATCTTATTTTTGGTTAATCTATTTTTTCCTTCCACTTCACGACCACAGATTACATGCAAATTCGATTTCTTTCATTTTTGTAATATCTAATGAATTTCAGTTTCATCCAACTAAAATTTGTTTCTGGATTCAAAAATTATCGACCCTGGTCTATATGTGTCTCATTTACGTTCAATCGGAGCTGAGCATATCAAACTGCAACAGCAAGAGCATTGAGTCAATGCATTAACAGATTTGCGGTTTGCATTCTGTCGCACGAGTCGGCGTCAACGGTGCACGGACAATTGCAAATGGGTCGCGGTAATTGAGCGAATGACTTAATGAACGACGTTAAATGACACTCAAATGGGCAAACAACAACTCTGTCGATCGACCAGCTGACTGGCTGGCTGACTGACTGACGGCACTCACCTGGGGCAGTATGCGTTGCACGTACGCCCGAAGAAAATGCAACCTTTATGGGCTATGCCTCTGAGTCCAACTCGCTTACTGGCGCATTATCACTATACTTGTAGGTTTGTATGCGCTTCGCGTATTGAATAACGCACCTGATGTATTCTATTGCGTTTGTTGTTGTTGTTGTCGATTTAAATTATTTTTTGCGGTTGCAAACGCTGCGCGGCTTAATTTGGTGTTATTGTTGTTGTTTATTTATGCTTTTTTCGAGAATGTTGATGTGTTAACGTTGTTTCGTTGAAGGCATTGCACTGTTGTCACAAATGCGGAATTCGATAATAATTTTGCTGCTTCTGTCGCTGCTTCTACTTCTTCTTTTCACACTTTCATTTTATGCACTTGTCGCTGGAATTGAATTGAATTCGATTTTGGTTTCATTTTGGTTTCACTGCATTTTTTCACTTCTGTATTTGCTTGCCACTTTTCATTTCATTGAACATATACACTCATACATACATATTAACGCATTTGTTGGTTGTCGTTTTGTGGTGATTGCTACTGTTTCGGAATTAGACGTATATTAAATATATTATCTTTTTCAAAATTTTTTATACAAAAAACTTTGCGTACATCCAATACCATAGATATGTATGTACATATATAATTAAATAAATGTAAGTACATATATACCCATTGTGACAAAAAAGCACCCGGAATGTGTAATTAAATTCCCCCCGAAAATGATATTTTACAATATTTTGCTAAGTTGGTAGAACTATCCTTTATTACTTTGCCAAATATGGGCGCAATCAGTCAACCAGTTTGTTTACAACAGCTGCTTAAGTCGGTACACCGCAGTAGCGCGTTGCGATATTTAGAATGGATAAAAATATTAAAAAAAGAATTTGTTCAAATTTTGTATTTCTAACGGTGATGCAAAAATACAAGCCTACGACTGGTACAAAGCCTTCAAAGACGGTTGTTCTGGACGACCTCCAGGCAAATATTAGAGAGATGAAAAGAGAGTTCGACATCTCTCGCGAATCCGTTGAATATTTAAGTGTGGTTAAGAATGATTTAAGTGGATATTTATGGTATGAAACGCGTTCCCAATAAAGCTGAATTTTTTTCAAAAAGAGTACCTTAAACAGGTCTCTTTGGACACGCTTGTCCGGGCGAATTTCGATCCCACATTCATAGAGAGCATTATACTTGCCGATGAGACAGGGTATAAGAGTTTGACATGACAACAAGTCAACAATCATCGGAATGGAGTGAAAAAAACGAGTCGAAAGTAAAAGACCAAGCCAAAGCTGTTCAAAAATCAAGGAGATACTGATTGTTTGTTTTCAATATTCGTGATTTCGTTCATCATAAATTTTTTCTGAAAGGATAGACTGTCAATACAGAGTTCTATTTAGCCGTATTGAGATGTTTACGTGAGAACATCCATCGAAAATGACCAAAATTGTGCAAGAACAATTCATGGATAACACGAATGCACCTTCTCATTGAGTCACAATTGTGATCCAATAGGCATCGATCAACCACCGTATTTATCAGATTTGGCTACGTGTAATTTTTTCTTGTTACCCAAAGTGAAATTGCCGCTGGTAGCGCTTTGTGATGATATAAATTAAAAATAGAGACCATTTTTTAACTTGAATCCTTTTTTTTAGCAAATCCTTTTTTTTAGAAAAATAGTTCGATCGGCCCAACCTTTAATAAAATACTGTCAAAGTTTCATAACAAAAGTAAGGCTGAGCTACTACCGGAGTCACAGTTGGTGGATAGTGAACCGTGTTTACTAAGTAGGTTAGCTGCAAATAATACGCAGCAATAAGCAGCTCCCGACCAAGAGCTGCAGGAGGGTTACACCGAAGGAGTACCTACCCACGAGAGGGAGGCAAAAAAGCGACGAGGGAATAATACACCAAATGTGCACAGACGTCGACGAAAACCCTCGGCAAGCGCTCATCACAATCAAGGCGAGTAATATTGTGATTACGGTGTACCATGGAAAACCAGAACGGATTAGTTTGACAAAGGGCTGGTGAGGGCAGTATTCTATCACCTGAGTACGTAAGAGTAATATCTCACCGTAATGCCTGGCAGGTTAATATTGTTCTCACCTCTGTCTCATTAAAACCCTGGCAGGTCTTCAAGTACGTTCAAGTTGAGGTTCAGTTGAGACGAGCTCCTGATTCGTGAATTACGTAAATTATTATGTACATTTTACAAATGAAAAAATCTTCGCCCTTTGCACTTTTTTGGGTGCCGTGTTTTCAGACATCATCGAATCGACTGCCTCTTTCCTTTTTCCCAGTTTGAAAACGTGGTTTTCTGTAAAAAGATTTTTCGAGCATAAGGAGATTGAGTTGGAAATAAAGCCATATTTTAAAGGCTTCGAAGCTTTAGATTATCGAATCGATCTCGAAATGTTGTAAGACCGTTAAAACAACTGCATTACTCTAGAGAGATTATGTCGAAAAACAAAGCGACATTTTCCCTCTTTCATTGTTACGCCAAAGACTTTTCAGGCCTTGAAGCCCATCTTTTTTGAAACATTTGCCATTATATATATAACTAGCCCTTAGTATAGAACTTTTGAAACCAAACAATTTTGAGAATCAAAGACTACAATCTTACTTGGGTAATTCAATCGATTGGAGGGCCGTTTCACCCAAACGGTCAAATATCACTCATACGCAGTGTAGGAAGCTTCAAACATCGATTTTACAGCACTTTTATTAGAACAGTACTTTATTTGCTACCCTAAAATTAATGTTCCAAAAGAAATAAAAAAAATGTATAACTGTTTAATTGTATGCCTTGCGAAAAACATTCAAAAAAGGAGTCAACTCTCGTTCGCTCATTGATAAATTTTCAACGGAGTCGAGAAGAAAAACAAAAATACTCAAACACAAAAATCTGCATATGTATTAGTGTACATTTAGCTAAACCTTTCAATGTACACCCATAAAAGTCACACGCACAAACACATACGCAGCAGGATGCTTTGCGCCCACACTCTCAAATTGATGGCTTTCATCGATAAAGGATTTTTGCAAAAAGATGGCAGTCTTAAATAAAGGCAAGGAAAAGCGAGGAAAAAACAATTAAGAACAAAATAACAATGAAATCATATGTGTATATGTGTGTGTGTATGTGTTTGTGCACTTAAGGGCCTGTGTGAAAGCAGCGAAAGTGTTCGAAAAGCAAATCAAAAAGCAGCAGGTGGGGTAAACTTTTCCAGGAAGTAGGCAATACATAATGCCGAGAGGGCGGCAGAGGTTAGCACGGGTGGAATGACAGATTTTTTCCTTAACAGCCGTAAAAGAGCTTTGTCACACTTCGCCGTAGATATTCATATACATATCTATATACTCTTGCAAGTGTGATACAAAAAACGTGCAAATGTGTATTTGAGAACTCTGCTGCATAACTACAAATACTCCTTTGCATATATACAAATATATGTATATATGTATGTAGATTTATGAGACTGGCGCCACACGGCACAAGATGATGATGGAGCGGAGTAGAGAATTTTTTGGACTGAGATTTTAAAGTATTTAGACGCGGCCAGCATCAGCTGCTTTTGCTACATGTGTCTACTGCAGAAATGCATAAATGCGCTTGAATCAACGCTAAATACAAAAATTGTTATAATTTACCGTTTTTATTTATTTATTTTTTTTTTATGTGTATATCTTCGTATGCACATATTTTTAAGATATTCTCGCAAACAGCATTTTCAAGCACTCTATCCGAGCTGTGTGTGTGTGTGTGTGCGACGAAGAGAAAGTATGTATAATATGTAGCTTCAGCGTAATGAAGTTTGAAAAGAGCGCACACGCTAATGAAAGCTTTCAGATTGAAGGAAGTAAAGCTATGGGGACCGTACGACCACAAACACACCCACATTTGTGTATGCTAAATTTGCAAGAACAACAGCAACTGACTTTAAGGCGAGTGATGCGAACTTCCTCAACAATTAACGGAGCTGTTGGCGATAACGGTGACGGAATCTGCTTTATAAATAGAAACTTACACTTTTGAGAATGCACAGTGCAAATTTTTTTATTGAACAATTTTGGGTTAAAAATGAAATTTTTTTCTTTTTAATGGCTATGTTGGGATTTAAAATTAAATTTTTAATTTAATGAATTTTTTGATTCATAAATTTGAGTTAAAAGTTAATTTTTTTAATTTTTATTACTAATGTTGGCATTGAAAACAAGATTTTTAATTTAATTTTTGGAATTAAAAATTAGAAATTTTATTATTTAATTTTAATGAAGGCCGCAAACACGAAAAAAATTTAATTTTGAAAAAGTTACTTGTTTAATTTTTAATTATAGGCTTGTGACTAAAATGTTTCATTTCTAATCTGGTATGTGGGTATAAAATATAAATTGAAATGTTGATACAATTATTTTTATTTGCAACCCTGCCATCAACTATTACTTTTTCTTTTTTTTTGTAAAAACAGTTATAAATTTTTTATTATTATTCAAATTTAATAATTTGTATTTATCAAAATTAGTTTTTTTAATCTGTATATGTAATTTTTTAGTGTAATAAATCCCTCGCTGGACTTCAGAAACTTTTTAGTTTTTTTCTTAGTTTATTATTATTACTTTCGTTATTTATTATTATTATTGTTGTTATTATTATTTTTTAATTTTTTTATCTTTTTATTATTATAATTACTATTATTATTATTATTATTGTTATTATTATTATTATTATTATTATTATTATTATTATTATTATTATTATTATTATTATTATTAATTATTATTTTCTCAATAAATTTATTTAATTATTCCGATTTAATTTTTTTTATTCATTTATTTCTGTCTTTTATAGTTATTAATATTCCCAACTCGAAATTCGTAAACAACAAATTATTCTTTCATTACACATATGCATTACTATGGGCAAAAAATTGTAAGACTTTGTTCATAATTTGAAATTTCTTAATTTATTCATCAAAATCTATATCCTTCCCCTCAAAGTAATCCTCTTTAGCCCCAATACACTTGTGCCAACGTGTTTTCTAATCTTCGAAACAGTTATTAAAAACAATTTCCGAAATAGCCTTCAACGCGCGCGGCTATTCACGCTTTTTTTGTTTAACTGACGGAAAAGTGTTTTCCCGGAGCGGTCGTTCGAGTTTGCTGAACATCCAGAAGTCACACGGAGCTAAATCAGACAAATACGGTGGTTGCAACACGATATTGATTGAAAATTTGGCGAAAAACTCACGAAGAATCAATGCAGCATGCGACAGTGCATTATCTTTGTGCCAAAACCAAGAGTCGTTGGCCCATAATACAGCCGCTTATTACGAATTTCTTCGCGCAAGCAACGCATAATACTCAAATTGTATTCTTTGCAAACAGTTTGGCCGGTTGGAGAAAATTTGGAGTACATCACACCTCGATATCGCACATCGATCGCAGAAAACTGTCAATAAAACCTTGATTCTTGACTTGTTTTGACGTGTTTTTCCGGCTTCCGCTCAGCTTTTCTACGATATTCGATCGAATGTTCGTCTGTTTCCGGGTCGTAAACATAGAGCCAAGACTCATCGCCAGTATTAATACGTTTCATGACATCCCTTGTTTCACAGAAGTAAACGCGACGCTGTTTTTTAAAAAAAAAAATTTAGTGATTTGGGAACCAATCGTGCTTTAACTTTTCTTAGACACAAATGATCGTTCAAAATGGTTTTCACTGATCCTTCTGATATTCCAACGATGTCAGTAAGATCTCTAACTGTGGATGGTCGATTCTCAAGCACCAACTCCTTTACTTTATTGACGTGTTGATCACCAGTTGTTGTTGTTTGCCGTCCTGGTAGGGGTTGTTGTTGTAGCAGCAGAATTATGACTAGTTGACAGTCCTTGGCTGGATAAAAATCCGTGTCCGTTCCGATTACGTAGACCCGACTGCCGTGGGAACGACCTGGTCGGGGTTCGTCTTCAATGTTTTCTCAACCCTCTTTGAATAACTTGCCAAGCGACAAACAATTATCACCGAAGACATTTTTCAACAATCTGAAGGTTTCGGCACCAGAAAATTGATTCCGCACATAAAGTTTAATGGAAGAAGTTCCAGTTGAATAATTTCACTCATCGATGAAATCGCCGAATGCACTTCATGTACTTCAGAAAGACAAGCGTATATTAAACACTAAAGATTATTTTGATTTGATATTTGGGCACAGATATCACTGACATTTACACCAGCCTAGAAAAAAATATATATTTCGACAAATGGGTTTTCGCGCAAAACTTACATCAAAAGGTCTTACTACTTTTTGCTCACATTAGTATATGTACATATGTATGTATGTATACTACATATATATGTACATACATATATTTTTCCAAAGAGTTAAACCTAACGGTTCTTGACACTTTTTATGGCTACTTTTGAAAAAAATTCTTATTTTTTGTATTTTGCTATTATTTTATGCATATTTTTTTCATTTCCAGCAGTACAGCGATCACATTTGCATTGCCAGCAACGACGACGTTGGCTGCGCGCGCACGCAGAAATTCACACACACTTGCAAAATATGCTAAAACCTAATATAAAATAAATACACATATGTACATATATGTATGTATATACATATCTATGTATGTATGGATATGTTTTTGTAGCAGTCGACAAGCACATCGACGACGCAGCAGCGTAGGCGTCGACGTACACGCTATCGCGAACGCCAACGCCAACGTCTCGACGACGCTGCTATTCCCGATGTTGACCAAACGACAATGGGTACAGATTTTCCGCCGAGCGGGACGCTTATTTCGGGGTAGATATGTGCTATTTGTAATACACAAACGAATATGTTTGCATGTATGTGTGTGCGTGTGTGTGTGTGTGCTTGATAAGGCTGTATATGCTGGCTTGTTTGGCTATGTTTGTATGTAGGCGCTTCTGCTCCGCAGCGCTGCTGTTTGGCCCCAACTTCGCGCTGTGTCGCGCCAATCAGCGTCGTTTTTACGCTACACACACACACACACAGGCACAGCGATTTTTCCACACTATATACACTTTTTGTAAATTTTTCTTTTTAATTTTCGCACTTAAAAAAATAATGGCATTTTACTTTTCTCGCGCACTTTTCGCAATTTTTCTCCGAATATTTTATCAATTATTTATGCCGTCTCGTTGTGCTATCGCACATACATATGTACATATACATATGTAGGTATGTATGCTTACACTTGGCCGTTGATTTGTTGAGCATGTACTTGGCTTGGCTTGGCTGTTTAGTACAAATTTTCTTTCATTTTTTTTTTGCTTTGTGTTTTATATTTTCTTATTTTATGTGGATATTTTCAATGAATTCTTGCCCAAGCAGCAGCACTCTATATGTGGTACTCCCAGCGGGCCACTGACCACCTGAACCCGACCGTTTAGCTAAGGTAGAGCGAATCAAACTGATTTCGAACGAAACACTCGACCAGGAGCACGGCCAGCAGCAGTGGCGCCGCCGTTCCGTTCCGAGCGCGTTTACAAACTTCCAGTCGCCGTGGCGGACAGCGTCGGCGGCGAAGGCTGTGCGCAACAACAAACACAACACATCATGCGATTGCTCGTGTGTCTGCTGCCTGCCTAACTGCCAGTCGGCCGAGCTCCAACTTACTCAAATTAGTGAATACATTCTTCTTTTCGACATTTGAAAAAGAAAAGCGAGCGCTTTCGCAATAAATACCAACGACATGACATACATACATATGAACATATCATAAAAAGCTTGCTCTTCGTTGTTCTTGTATGTCTCGAGCGCCAGCTCGTACACTCGATAACAACGTTGGATTTTTGGCAAAAAGCTCCCATGTTTCCAACGGTCCGAAATCAGCAGGTAGATAACAATATACGTGGGATGCTCTCACCGTTTGTCGTGGCGAGTTTTGTGGGAGAGAGCTTAATCGGTCTCATTTCAGCTCACCTGTTTCTCTCACATTCAACGAACTGCCGTGGATGCTCTGCACTTGCCATTCACTCGGTTGAAGAGAGTGCCCCATTACTCGCCAACTTACAATCAAAGTCTGCAGAACTTGCACGAAGATAACCGAGTGAGCTTTTGCTTTGCTTTTATCAACAACATGTGTAAGTCTCAGCGCGTGCACTCTTTTTTCATTCATTCCGTTCGTAAGGGTTCTAGTGTATATATGTATATATTCCTAAGGTGTACCACAACAAATGCTTTGTTAGTGTAGATGATGTGGAAAAGTGTAGCAGAAAAAAAAAAACTTTTTACTCTGTATTCTCCGAGAACAGTCGTTTTTTGGCTACTTTAGAGAAATTTCGACCAACTCAACACCAATTTTAGTGTTGTTAGAGGGGAAGGGGCCACGAAGTTTGTAACACGCAGAGGAAAATGTCGGAGACTCTATTTAGTATTTGTACTATAAATGATGAGCATGACAAGCTGAGTCCATTTAGCCTTGTCTGTCTGTCGGACCGAATATGTAACTACATACATATATGCGGATTCTAGTCTCTCAGTTTTTGAGGTTTCGATCGGAAATTTCGACACTTCCTTTACTCACCAGAAAGCTGTTCTTTTGAAGGAATCGCCGAAATCCGACCAATCCGATAAAAAGAAATATATAAATGTATATAAAAAATATAAAAAAAAAATATAAAAAAAAAACAAAAAAAATAAAAAAACAAGAAAAAAATATAAAAAACAAAAAAAATATAAAAAACAAAAAAATATAAAAAAAACAAAAAAAAAAAATATAAAAATAAATATATAAAAAAAAAAACAAAAAAATATAAAAAAAAACAAAAAATATAAAAAAAACAAAAAAATATAAAAAACAAAATATTAAAAAACCAAAACAATAACAAAAACAAAAAAATTAAAAATAAGTAAAAAAATTAAAAATAAGTAAAAATAAGTAAAAAAAACTAAAAATAAATAAATCAAATTAAAAAAATTTAAAAAAATTAAAAAAAAATTAAAAAAAAAAATTTAAAACAAAATTTTAAAAATTTTAAAAATTATAAAAAAAATTAAAAATATATTAACAAAACTAAAAAAAATTAAAAATTATAAGAAAATTAAAAAAACAAATAAAAATAAATAAAAAATTTAAAACAAAAAATAATTAAAAAACCAAATAAAAAAATTAAAAAAGAAATTAAAAAAAAAAAAATTAAAAAAATTTAAAAAAAAATTAAAAAAATATTTAAAAAGGATTTAAAAAAAATTTAAGAAAAAATATTAAAAAAAAATTAAAAAAAAGAATTAAAAAAATTAAAAAATAATATAACAAAATTTAAAAAGAAAATTAAACAAAAGTTAACAAAAATACATATATAAAAAATATAAAAAAAATTAAAAAAAAAGTTCAAAGAAATATAGTATAAAAATATAAAAAAAAATTAAAAGAAAGATAAAACAAAAATTTAAAAATATTTATTTATTATTTGTGAACTGCATTCTAGCTTCCGTGAACCGAAGTTAACATTTTTGTTAAAAAAAATAAAAAGTACGCAGCACTTTTATTTTAAAATTTTATTTAGCTTTGTTCGCTAATTTTATAATGTTGCATAAATTAAGTATGCAATAATTCAATAGTAAAATTAAAAAAAAGAAACTACTTTTAACTACGTGTAAAGCCTAATTGTAGCATCTGCGCCTGAAGAAAATACCCATGGCTGTACTGGATGCCAAGCAACATCTAACACACCAAACTCCTCACGCGCTTCGTGAGTCTGCAGCTTTTTCACTGGCACGATTAATGGATTCTGCAGCAAATCACTAAAATACCAGATTGCTTAGTAGAAACAGTTTTTGCAAAATATTTTCAAATAAAGCACTTACTTGTAAACCATGCCGTGCGAAACTATAACAGATAGATCGTCACTGGCAGAAGCAAAAAGTGGATAACGTAAGTGGAAAGCAACGTTGCGAACAGCATTCTTGTGCAGACGCAAAGTCTGATATGGTTTTGTCGATAAATCCAGATCAAACCAGAGCATTTTTTTATCATACGTCGACACTAATAAGTTATCACCTTTAGGATGTATGGACATGCCCGAAATCCATTTTGAGTTTGTCAGCAATTTCTTTATAAGCTCTTGTTTAACTAAATCGTAAATACGCACATTGTGTTGTGTCTAAAAACATGCAAACAAATAAAAATTACTTTTCAATTGCTTCCTCAAATCTTAAATAAAAATGCTTACCGCTACAAAGAAGCATGGTTTGATGGGATGGAACAATACACATTGTATAAGACCTTTACTCTTGGAGAATGGTATTTGTGAACGTCTTTTAGATAGTTGATGAATAAGCGCTGAGCGATTGGCACCTTCAGGCATAACTGTGGCCACGTAGTCACCACGTCCATGCCATGTCACTTGCTGAATTGGCTTGAAATGTGTGATAACTAAACGAACACCTTTTTCTTGCTCTTCTTTTTCAGCTACGGACCATTGCACCGCCGTCTTGATGCGTTCACTTTCCATTGTGTCATTTTGTGGTGCTTCAGCCAACAGATCGTCAGTTTTCTTAATGAGCAGCTTATCTCCAACTTTTGGATTAATCAAGAGCAACCGATTACCAGCGGCTACTGCAATAATGGACAACTTAGCATTTGGACACCAAGCAACACAACGGACAACATCATCGGTCTCGATTGTACGTATGCAGCGACCGGTGGCAATTTCCCAAACTGAAAGCGTTTCAAATAATTTTTGATTAGCGAAAAAGTATTTTATATTTGTTTTTGTAATTTACTAACTTTTCACAGTTTTATCATCCGATCCAGAAACAATATACTCTCCCTTGGGTTCCACACTAACGGTACGCACCAAGTCTGTATGACCACGATATACCAAACTCTCCACTGTGGGGAAGGGTTGTAAATCTTTTGGTGAAGGCAATTTGGGTATCAAATATTCTGCGTCAATATTTAACTTGGTACGTCTAGCACGAGGACACAAATAAAGATCCAAGCAACGCATGAAACGTTCACGTATGTAACGTGGGTATGCAGGCACTTCACGTAGTGAATTATACTTTTGTGGCATGAAATGTAATTTACGCTTATGTGGTTCATCTTTTAGTTTTAACCATTCCTTCCGTTCTTTCTCATCAAATATATATTCGGGTGGTGGATTGTAAGATTCCGCATGACCAGGTAAATCTCTTTTAGGCGCTGAAACCGGATCGTGTATGCGACGCATATGTTCGCGACTTGTATCAGTTTCCCACAACATATAGAACTTGGGTCCGCGTGCTTCTTTCTTTTCACGTTCCACTTCCTCCATTGTTTTCATCCAACCCATTTTAAGAGCGTGTATCATACGCGATACCTTCTTACGTTCTGATGAGGATGGCAAAAACGAACGTTTGTGATCAGGCACATTTTTGATGGGCATTCGTTCCACCTCATTTGTGAACCATTCTATCCATGGTTCGTATTCATTATGTTCTGGATTGGGTACACGGGCTGAATTAATTCGCTTGATAAGTTCGATATCAGCATCAGTGAGTACAACTTCTTGTCCAGTTTGAGGGTCTTTTACACTACGCCAGAAATCGGGATCTTCAATTTTACGCAGAAAGTCATCAATTTGATCTCCCTTAGAAGGTTTTATAATTTTCTTTGCATCCCAATCATAACCAATATGTTTATATTCGTCATACCAATGCATGGGAATATTTCCAACGGTGTTTCGTATATCTTCCTCATCCGAAGTATCCGAGTCTGCATATTCCTCCTTCTTAGATGGTACAACCAACGTATTATTTGGATCTTTAAGCTCTTCTTTGAAATCATTTAAGGCTTCACTTGTTTTAACTTTTTGCAACTCAAGCTCTTTCTTTGCGTTTGCGGATGTGCTGGCTTCTAACCCGTTTTTCTTAATATTTCCATCTGATTTTTTGCTTTTTGGTAAATTCCGCTCTTTTAAATTGGTTTCTTCGTCAGAAACTTCATCGTCAGAAATATCTTCGATATCTGAATCGTTGATTTCATCTTCATCCTCATCATCGGAGTCTTCTTCTTCTTCATCATCGGACCCTTCTTGCTCTTCATCATCGGACTCCGCTTCCTCATCACCACTGTTTTCTGATCCGACACCTTCGTCCCATTTAGAAGCGTAATTACCCTCTTCGTCGCTTTCAAATTCCAACTCATCGCTGTCATCGGATTGGTAAATTTGTTCTGTTCCTTCATCGTCAGAACTATCGTTGTCTTCGTTTGATATTTTCTGCAGCAAATCCTATGAAAAACATAAAAGCAATGTCACACATTCCACCAACTATAACAAAAATATTACCTCTTGCAAGTCTTGCTCTTCCTCGTCATCTTCCGTAGACTTAATCTCTGAATCTTTTAATTTTTTCTTGTCAACGAAATCTGTTGCTTTTCGTTTTACTTGTTTCTTCGCCATTTTTCAGTATTTAATAAACAGAATATGAATTAAATAAATAAATTATTTCCAAGCCGTTAGAATACCAAAGAACAACGGCACGTGTAGAAAATATGACAGTTGACATATGTTGTTGCCTCCACTTGCAGTGCTCGTCGGATAAACAAATACATGGTTGCATTCGATTAGGAACTAAAACAAAATCAAATCGGTGTGGTGGTATATCAAAATTTGGTGCCGTTTGTACTAATAGCTTATTTAAACAAAAATATAGTAAGAAAATCTTATTAACATTTTTACTTTAATAGAAATAGAATCGACGTAGCTGAATTATAGATGAGTTAGCTTCCGTATAGATTTCATTGAGGAAATTCTTCTTCTTCAATTTTTTTTATCTATTACTTGTAACTTGGCATCTCTTCACTTCTGACAATCATTTGTTATTATTTTTTCTAGCAATGACAAAGAATTTCTAAGTTAACAAATAGTAATATATACTGTTAATAACATATTAAGTTTAAAATCAGAAATACCAGAAAATGGATGCAGTTACATTAAATAACACCAGTAAAGACACAAACGGCATATTGCCCAAGGCGAAAGACGAAGATACCGGCTTTACTTCCTGCGGCACACACTTAGATATTAAAGGGAGAAAGTTGACAGTACGCATGCTGCGTATGAATTTAGGTACTTTAGTGACCATATCTCCTCAAGGCAATGAAAGCATTAATGAAATGGGAGTTGCATGTCCGGCGGTATGTGCCGGAGCATCCTCGTCAAGCACAACACTATTCGGACCAGAATACGCATCCAATTCTCAACGCTTAGCGGATTTATGGAGCAAACGCTACAAGCGGCAATTTATAGTAAGCTGCAATGTACAAACCAATGACATTGATGGCGCTAACATAGAAAAGGCTTTAAGCGACTGGATATGCGCGAATGTGTAAGCAAAAAATATAGCAATGGATTTCAACAACTACACCAACAAAATACTATACTGTCACGACAGTAATATCAATATGAAAATAAATTGAAATTCTTTCTTGCTAAAAAAAAACATAACATTATTTTTAAATTAAATGTTAATTATGTAAGATTAGTCTAAGTGAACTTATTAAAATTGCTTTAATAAAACCCGTTTATAAATTTGACGATTTTCATTGCCAAAGCATATACCACCAATAGCGCACACTATTCTTCGGCTTTTGAAGGCCGTGGAGGGTCACTGTGTTGAATGCAGCCTATTTTTACACGTCTTTTAAAAATTCTATTTCCAGCATTGCAGCCAGGTCTTTTATGCTTCCATTGCAACAGCGTTGTTTGTTTGTTCGGTTTAGGCCATAAGGACCCCCCACTTAACTCCTTTCATATTTTTGAAATCGTCGTTTACACTCTGCCGTCAACGTTGCGATCATTAACGTGCAGGTATTATTTTATTTACAACACTTAAAACGTTTAATTCGGTTAACATTTATTCCGTGCAAAAATACAAATTTAAAATATGTTATAATTTTTTTTTGTCAGTGAGCACATTCTTATGTTTAAATAATCGGGAAACTGGGCTATTTGGAATCCAGCTAATTCTTAATTTGTTTGCTAAAGTCGATTCTACATATACAAAGCAAACAAATTTTTTATGTGTCTTTTTGATTATAAGTGCTAATTTTAAATTAATTGCAAATAATAAAACTATGTAAAGTGATTGTAAATTTTTATAGTGCAATAATCAGTTATAAATAGTATATTTCCAATTATGAATTATACAAACGTTGCCCAAAAAACTTTAAATAGGTACATTTTGACTACGAAAATTATTTTGCTTTTTCGTTATAATATTTTAACTTAATTGTCTCACAATCTTCTAAATTCTTCAAAAGTGATTAAGCACATTTTTACACGATTGTGGGCATGTATACTTACATACATAACCATAAAAAATATTTCAACGATTTGTTCCATTTATGTACGATTTGAAAGGATTAGATTCACAAAATAATTTGTTGATAAAGTAGCAGTTAGCTCTGTACGTACATAAATACATTTGAATATAATCACAGTCCGTAATCATCTTTTAGGCGCACTCGTGGTTTCATTAAAAAATTTTTTGAATAAAATTAAACAAAGCAATTATGCTGCAGTCGTGTACCTTATTAATTCTTTATCCCTACTCAAGATTTCTGTTGAAAGTTTTTACAAATTTATTAAATAAACGAAGCTACCCGAAACCCATGTAAACACTCACCACTTTTTTACTCATAGGTTGCATCGCATGCATATAAGAACAAAATCTTTCAATGTGGAAGTAGTCGCGACTTTCCGTGCCTTTCTAGTTTTGTATGTTCAAATTAAAGTTATCTGGTTGTAAATATACATATTTACATTAAAAATACATGATTTATTGGAAAATAGCATCATTTACTTCAAAATAAGTGGCATTTCTTATTAGCTGTCAACAGCTGTATTTACATTTTTTGTTTATATCACACAGATTTAATTATTAAATAATAATCCGAAATGAATAACGTAAAATGCTCTAATTTTACGTTTAAATTACAATAATAAACTAAATTATAACAATATATTGTTATCTAAAATGCAAAACAACATTTCATTAAAAAATTGGAAATTGAGTTTTTTATTGATTACGAGTCACTTATTATATTACTATATGCATGTAAAGTTTGCAGGTTCCAGATATAACTAAATTGTAACAAAAATTCATAATTTGTTTCAACGTAATTTCTCCTTTAAATCGTTTTTCCTTCTCCTGTAAACTTACGAAAAGAGATGTTATGTTATTTTGCATTATGGATGACGATATGTAGAATATGTATGTATGTATTTACATATAAATAACTGTTCTGACAATAAAGCAATTATTTAAATTTGAAAACAATACAAATTACGAATTAAATAATATTAAAAAAACATTTAATATTTAAGTATAACCGCCCTCCAAGCTATTTTCTATTTTTCACTTTTTATTTGTATGCGTTTTATAATAAAAATAACTACACTTGTACATGCCAACCATGAGGTAGTTTATTGGTTTATTTGCTTAAAAACTTGAATGCCAAAAATATATTATCAAGCACCTAAACAGACCGAAGTTTTGTTGGTACTCCACTTTTTGTTGTTGCTGCCAAGTCTAGACGTGATTATCTAAAATTTCAGAATACAATAAAAAAAAATGTATCAACAATAAATATTACGTATTTACCATGCTGTCTGCTCGTGTTTGGTGTGTTTATTGTTGGTATGCTTACCGTGCGATTCTGTAACGTGAGACAGTCTCAAGTCTCTAAATTTGAGATTTTGAGTTAGAGACAATTTTTGAGACTTGAGATGATTTTGCTATTCTGTAAGTGACAGTCTCAAAATCTATTACATTTCATTATTCAGAGATGTTTTTACACTTGAATGAAAATAAATATGTCGATAACATATATTAATTTTTCTATAACATTGTCAAAAAACATATTTATCAATAAAAATGAAAATATATGTTGACTTTGTTTCATAATATTTACGAAATTTATGTAAAATTTATTCATTTTTAACTTTTTCGTGTTTGAGTTGCTTACAAAATATAAAAATACGACAATCGATTAATATCTATGATGATCTCTATTCAGTATATTCAAAATGGCAGACAAGAGCTCTTTTTAGTTTTGTGACCGGCTAACTACCAGGTCTCAATATTTTGAGACTAACGCTAGAGACTGTTTAGTGAATAGTAACTAGTCTCAAATTGAGACTTTGCCTCAAAATGTCTCAAATAGAGACTAGAGACTGGTTACAGAATCCCGCTATTAGTATGGTAAAAATGATGGACACGGCGGCAGCTGAAGTGTACTTTTTCATAATATAACAGTTTCGAGTACATATTGGAAACAAGATAGACTGGTCCATTTGCAGAACGGTTTATTGTATGTACATTGGACGTACATACAAGTACTTTTATATTTATTTATACCCGCTAATCACACTTTGGCACACATGCAGTGATGGGGTGGACATCTGAAATTTTTTATTAACAACATTATTAATAATATAAATTAGTATTAGTATATATGTACATATGTATGTTTATGTTTCAGACGTGGTCTGACAGTATTAGGCCGACATTTTCAAACGAGCTGAGCGCTTTAAGAAAAACAGGAAATAATTTGAAATGGTTTAGGTTTGGTATATAATTGCTAGGGTTCGAACACACGATAATTATACTCATGGGTTACAAGCAATACCGAATCCCCATAGGGTACTAAAGCATATCGATAGATTCCCTTTCAAGTGGGGCATTGGTCAGACTAGATCAGCGCTGTTTCCGCGTGTTAATATTTAGAATTGAATTTTTTGTACTATTTGTTACTCTTTATTGGTTTGTCAACACAGAAGCGAGCTTTATTAAGGGTGTTGGCTATTATGATTGCAATAAAGAATGTGTGGGATCGAACAGTGCTTGGAGCTCACAATATGAATATGCCTATGTAGTGGCGTAGGCGATATCAGAGAGACACAGGCGCAATTGGACTTTGTCCGTCTGGGCAATCTCATGCTTTTAAATGACAAACACTGACATAGCATTTGAGTGGCTGACAGGCAACGCGTCTCACCACTCTTGTCCCACTTTGTTGGATTCCAACTCAATTGGACTATGGCACGAAGATGACATTACAACAGCTGCGCAACATTCTGCAAAGCCAGCACAAGTGATAACACGCAGACAGATGCGAGTCCTTGATACTCACAAAGTTCATGCGAAAATAACAGTAAAAAAAAATTCACACAGCCATAGTAGTAGCACCGCAGGCGCCATACATACCAATATCAACATACAATAAGTCATAAATGTACACGACGATCAGGCACTGCGGCCCGCCACATCACATGTTCACTTCAACTTCTCTATGCATGGAAATGACAGACATACATATGTATGTACATTCCCGTATATACATACATATGTATGTCTGTGAGCATGTGCGCTTGTCTTATCATTGTATTGGGTAATACCACCAGCAGCGGCGACGGTCTGTTGCGGCGTGAACGTTCGCTAATCACAATGGTATACGACTAGCCAACTTAATCGTCTCAATACCCGCCAACACTCACAACAACAACATGTCTCGCTCCATACATACATATGTATGTATACTAATTGGACTGTAGTTATCGCTTGACTGAAGTGCCGGCCATTAAATCTATTGGGATCGCTCACTTCTAATCAGCACACCAACGAACTACTTCGAACTAGTATGAGTGCCTGTCTGAGTGCTTCTCGTATTTATAGCACACACTTGTACGAATTGTACTTTGCGCTAAGTTTGTTGCAAATCGGTCTCCATACAACATTATTTTAGATATATAAGTATATGTCGCGATTTTATTGTGGGATTATGCATGAAGTGGGTGTTTGATGAAGCTATACAGAAATGCTTTCTGACGCAATTCTCTAGAAATTACCTTTACTACATACATATGCATGCACATACACAAATTCATATGTATTTTGCTATGCGATCCGTTCTAGAACAGAATTTTTATGAGCTTGAAAGTCTAGACTGATTTTCAACCTTGATTAACATCAAACTGGCTTTGGATCCAGTCTTATGAATATGCTTAATGCAGTTTGGTCAGTACCATTGGTCGGTAACAGTGCTTGGTCTGTCAGAATGATGGAAGGTATTATCAAAGACCCTGTCTGTCTGTCTGTCTTTATATACGCGACTAGTCCCTCAGTTTTTGAAATATGATCTGAAATTTTGCACACCATACACCGCCGGAATACTATAGTACATACATACATATATGGCTCCGATACAAACTGAATGAATTAGTTCTTGTATGAAAAACGTGTGCATTTGAGGAGATATCTTCACGAAATTTGACATGCAAATGTTCAAACTGTTCTATCAAATTTAGATCCTTGTATGGAAAACTTTCTTATGTGAAGGGTATTACAGCTTCCGTACAACCGAAATGAACGTTTTTTCTTAATTTTATTTAATTTCTGTTATTGTCTTTGCTTCTTTTATTTGTGAAATGTTGGCACGTGTGTAGCATCCAAACGAAAATGGGGATTTTAATATGATTATTGACGAATCACCCATTCATTGGCTGAGCTCGTTGTTTCGGGTTTTTATTTTTATTTAAACCATAATAATACTCGTACCATCGTTCATGTCATGCTTCCAAGCAAATTAGCAGTTGAGTATGTAAATACAAGTATAAGTATTTATCAGCTGGGGGCTATTATCAGCGCGATCGAAGCAAAGTTCAACTGAAGCCTCAGATCCGACAGCTGACGACGCAATTCTTAAGAACCGGTTACAGCCGGTTGTCCGATCCGAAATTAAATGCATATACACGTACATACATATGTATGTATGTTGGCTGTAAATACTCATCAAGTACAAATTTTTGTAATCTAAAGGTTTTGTAATTTAAAGTAATATGTTGGCGATTTCGAAAATGTATTAATGGGAAGTCGCAGTGTCATTTATTTTAAATAATTGTAAATACAAACGTTCCGCTTTTAATCGGTAAATGTGCCGCGGTTGCCGCAGGGCAAAAGGTTAGTTTATTTTCTGAGATGTCTATGATTGGACTGTTTAATTCAATTTAAAATTTCATGAATAAACTATTTCGAACATTTTCTGAATTTCGTAAAACTGAAAGTAAGCAAACCCTAAATTGGTTCAAATAACGGTTTTTTAAATTTCCGCATTTAAATTAAGCCAACTGATATTTTTGAAAGACTATATAAAAAAAATATAAGCATTAAATTTATATGGCACTAAACCAGAGGCCACCAATGCTTTTGCTGACTAGAAGTTGCTGAATTATTCAGCGAAAATAGTTATATAAATACCAACAGTTTTATGGGTTAACGAAAATAGACCTACCAACTGGTATTATACTAATTACTCTATTATATTTATATATAACAATATGATAAACTCAAGTTGAGGCACTGGGCTCATAAAATATATAGCAAGTCAAATGCGAAAATCTTGTTATCTAAAATAAAGCAACTGATATCTTGCTAAGTAATTAAAACCGAAATCAAAGAAATATATGTAAATATGTACTTAAGTTGAACGTTAGAGTTGAGAAAGGCTATATCGCAAGCAGCCCACACCTGTTACGTAGAACGATAGCAGCAGTGGGAAGAAAGTGAGAACTGTAAATACATATTTATGTATACATATGTATGTGTACATATGACATATTTCTGCACATGGACGTATGTATCTACATACTTATATTGCCGATTTCACAAAGAGAGCAATAGGACTTCGTTGTCGTGAATCATAGTTGCGTTGTAGAGCATCGCACAATAACGAATTTCTATGTCCACATTCGTTAAATAAACGAAACGACGCGACACATTAAAACGCCAATAGCAATAACGGCTCCCTCACTGCCGATGTTTACTTCCTACGATCTAGTACTCTGAACTTTCAGCACCACAACCAAGAATTAACACAAGCGTATGATAAGGCTTTTAGGTTGGTCCGCAGCGATTTGCTGAGCGGCTCCGCTCGTGTTTCTCCAACAGAGCAAATGAGAAAAAGTTATGCATTACTCGTATCAATAAACAAGCGGCCGACATATCATGAGGTATGCGAAATGCCAATTTTTATGACCGGTATTTGTTTCTGTAGATAGACCGTCTGGGTGGTTATTGTGATATGGCAGTGTATTGTTTTTCTTACTAGTTGGTAAATTTCAAGACCATTGGCGTCACCACGCATTGCGACTAGTGGAAAATTGTGGACATGTTGATGTGTTATCAGGGATCAGCAGACACCAGACTTACCAAACACATGCGAAGCAACATATTGTTGCGATAAATTTATACCTTAGCCTTTTTGTAGCTCTTTCTATATCTAATCATTTTTCATCTCGACCAAGTACTTGAAAAGGCATCCTCAAACATGTTAACTATGTAAATGAAACCACTTAGAAAAAAATGATTGACTTCAGCGACAGTGTAACGGAAATTCGACAGTCTGGTTAGATATAAAATGGCAAATTAGTCAGTCACTCAAGTGTCATTTAGCCACGCTAAGCTAGTCGCTTAACTTGAATTGTAGCTAGAAGTGAAGTCTGAGATCCCCTAGTGAAAGCGGCGCTAATAATCAAAGAATAGCAGGCAGCAACAACAACAACACCGTCAGTGACAGTTATATTTATTTATTTACTCTTGGCCTCACGTAGCGCGATAACGAACAACGGCGATTGCACATGCGTAATAATACAAACGTTTGCACAGCTAAATTTGGCCGTTACACGAGCAACCGCCAAACGCCAACCGCCAGCGGCCTGATAAGCATGCCCCACGATTCAGTGCGTGTACAGGTGAATTAGTTTTGAGCAGTATACATTGGCGGGTGCGTGAAATCAACCACTTTCCTTGCGCTGATGGAAGCTCGAATGGGTTTTCGCACAGCTATGCCAGTTAAAAATAGCCACTCACCCCACCTAATTTAGACTGTCTGCCTGATAGCCGTTGATCAAACCTTTCGCGCACCCCCGCTCGCCTGTCTGCATTCATAATACACTACGTAAATACTCTATAACTACTCGTTCAGTATATGGAAGGTGGCTGATAAGATGTGTGCTTCTTATCGCACACGCTTGTGCCTACCCATATATGAGAGTGTTCGCTAACAAACGCACTCAGTTGTCGTTAATTCGCTCTAGACAACGGTTCTAAACACAAAAAAAAAGCTAAAATAAAAAAACTGAAAGTTTAAGATTCCAAATAGCCAAAAGTTGACCGTTAAAAAAAAACAAAAAAAAAAGTACTAACTATTTACTAAATAAATAAAAACTATAAAATCTGCTACGCAATGGCAGTACAAAATTCTAAATTTCTTAGCAGTAGTTTCAACTCTGCCTTTGTGCCAACTAGTGCTTATTATCAACACTTAAGCGCCGCCTCGGTCGCTTTAGCCGCCTATGAAGGCTGGAGTCACTTGGATTTATTGTCACCACAACTATCACAATCATCGCCAAAGTCTATTGATGAGGCGCTGCAAATGCATCATTTAAGATTTCCTACGCCTCCAATAACACCACCATATAATAAGAATACACATAAATTACCAGCCAGTACACAAACACCCAGCATACGCACACAATCGGTCATTATGAAAATCGGAGAAGACCATTTGGATAGTAATATGCCACCAACACCAGAACATGTCGACGATATGGCAGTGGACATAGTTGGTTTGGAGGACACCGCATTAAGCCCAGAAATACATCGTCAAGCGATGACAATGAACACGTCCACAACTAGCAGCGCTAGTTCGACACCAAAACGAAGTGAATACGTCTGCGAATGGATTGATTGCGGCAGGTGAGTTGTAATCCAACAAAAAACAATAAAATAATCATTATTGGTTTTATTGCGCCTTCTTATGGCATTAAACCACTTCCTAAACTGATAAGATTCGTCATTGTACCTCATAAAAAAATATAACACCTCAAAATTCGCTGCGACACATTTACACACTCATATACATTTATATGTATACATACAAGTATATTAGATTAATAAAGAACCACTACCAAGAAACAATAAAAAATTAAAGTTAACCAATTTTTGTTATGACTCGCCTGTATATAAGTAGCACGTCACATTTTCTTTCTGATTTCGTCATCCCCTCACCCTTCAAACATACTGCATACTTTTGGAAATCTATAGGCATTGCTTTTATTTACAACAACTACGTTTTGTTTAAATTGCAGAGATCACAGCAGCCTCGAATCATTGGCCGCCCATGTAACCAAAGTACATGCCGTAGCTTCACCAGCCGATGGTTTATACTATTGCCGTTGGCAGGGATGTACACGACTGCGCGGATTCTCAGCACGTTATAAGATGCTGGTACATGCCCGCACTCACACTAAGGAGAAACCTCACCAATGCCATCTCTGCATAAAGAGTTTCTCACGTGCAGAGAATCTTAAGATTCATATTCGTTCGCATTCCGGCGAGAAACCATACCTATGTACTTATGAAGGTTGCAACAAGGCCTATTCCAACTCTTCGGATCGGTTCAAACATACTCGCACTCACGCTATGGATAAACCCTATATGTGTAAAGTACCCGGTTGTCAAAAACGTTACACGGATCCCTCATCATTACGTAAACACGTGAAAACTTTCAAACATGCTGTACAATTGATTGGCACCGCCGCTATTACCCCCGTTCAGAATCCCATTATTGATACAGAAACAGCAGCAACACACGGTACTCTACAAACTCACATGCCCAGCACAATTACATCTTCAACTCTGAACGCTGTTATATTGGGTAGAAATCATCATATACATGATGATCACTATGCGAAAGGTTACAGCGACGCCGCAATACCAGTTTGTCAGCTCTGCGTGCCGCCACCACCACCACCTCACTACTATCTTAATGCTATGGAGGAGGATGTTTGCAATATCAAGCCGGCTCAGCTCGATTATTATTACGCCGCAACAAGTCAATTATCGGCAGGCAGCAGTACTGGATCCAGTCATGGTTGGAATTCCAATGCACGTGGCGTTGAGAGTCCTGTACGAACTATGGAAACGGAAACACCCCTAGATTTGCGGGTTAATCGCAGTTAAATAACAAAACTAGTAATAACATTTAGGCGCATTAATATTTATTCTAGACTTCTAAGCGGAATGACTAGTTGAGAATCAGTTGTGGTCTCTAGTCGAAATGGTAGAATAGTATGGTCGGAAATGTTATGTGAAAAATTTGAAATAAGAACTAAACAGTGACAACTCTAGTCTACTTAATTATTTAAAATTGCTTATTAGATATGTATGTCTGTAGGGACATATGTATGTATATGAACTACTTCAACTATTGAAGAGGTTGATTTCTTAAGTGCAAATAAGATAAAGTTTATTAATCGTAAACTTGTACAATTGTTGTTAAATATGTTTTTGCCAAGACTGCTTTATATTAGAAACAAAATAAATTAATGAAAGAACTTCTTAAGAATTATTTACATCCCGAAACGTTTTATTTGGAATGGTCGATTTTGCGCGCAGGCATTTTCACACTCTTACAACATGTTCCTACAGGATATAATAGTTTTATTCACCTAATGATTGACGGATGACGAGACGAGTTGAATCCTGGTGACTGTTTCTCTCCGTACGAATCACTTAAGCACCGATAACTACCAACCGACACTTGGGCCTCCCGTTAGATGACGTCGACGACAACCTAGATAATTAACACTTACCGATCCAAAAGGGGGTAGGTCGCCGAAAAAACAGCCCTTGGACGGATAAAATCCGGGTCTTTCCTTAACTACGTCGACGACATCGTACAGTACGTCGACCGGACTTCGGACGCAACAAACTTCCGACAGGTACTGACCGCCATTCACAGTGAAGCTATCAACACCTTCACCGACTCCCTTCCGGTGAATGACGTTCTTGGAGTCAAACCACCACCCATCGTAGACGAAGAGCTCTAGTTGCGCGAGAAACGCGAGTGACCCTAGCACAGCTTCCGCATGACACTGGCCACCTCTTTGCATGCCCTGCCAACCCTACTCATCTAACACCCCTTTCCCTTTGGTCCGAGCACGTCGAAACAGCACGTTTCCTGGGCCTCCCGCTAGATGACGTCGACGACAACATGGATAACCCTTACCATCCTAAGGGGGATTAATAAACCGTTACAACAACAACAACAACCTAGATAATCCTTATTATCCTAACGGGGGATAGATAACCGTTAGAACAACCAACCGACACTGTCAAAATTGATAAATCAATAATTAAATGCAACAAAAACATAACCATTTATTCTCAAGATCACAAAAGAAAGTTTTATTAGAGCCGAGTTATCAAATTTGCGGATGAGCGTGGCACCGCCCACATTTAGGAGAAAAGCCTTATCTCGCGATCTACTCAACCGAAATCAATCACATAAAATAGTTACATTATATAAAGGGGCTCA
The DNA here is from genome assembly GCF_023373825.1 of Bactrocera dorsalis. NCBI lineage: Eukaryota > Metazoa > Arthropoda > Insecta > Diptera > Tephritidae > Bactrocera > Bactrocera dorsalis. The sequence goes on from NC_064305.1 coordinate 88,370,418, forward strand.
ATCGAACTACAACCACACCTACTTCCCATATGCCATAGTTCTATATTCCATATGACTCTTTCTTTTTCCACTGCATAAAACAAACACTAATCAATGTATCAGGATTTAATGAATAAGATAAGTCTGAATGTCAAAAATGGGCTGAATCCGGTTAATACTTTCCTTAGCCCCGCAATATATGGATTTTCGAACTTTGGGGTGACTTTATGTCAATATGTAAGTTAATTCAATAAAATGAGTGAGCGTGTTTTATTAATAACTATGTATGTTATGTATCTTTGTGCTTAAAATCGTTCAAATTTGACTGAATATACATAGATTGGAGATCGTATATGAAGTACCTTAATGAAATCCAAGGAGCATTTATAAGTAAATAGTATGTGTTATTGGTAAAAATAGATAAATTCGGGTCGATACTTCCCCAACTCTTATATTTCAATATACATATTTCTGAAAAAATTTCTCCGACTTAGATTTTGCATGTTAAAAGAATAGAAAAATTAAGCTACATACATACATCATTAACAAACACAGATCATCATGGTACATATGTATGTATGTATAAATATTTATAGTGGCCGCCGTTTTCTTAAAGCATTACACACTTTGTTTTGGTGTAATAATAATATTAGCATATTAAAAACTAATGTAACTTACATAATTGATTATTGCTTCTTAACAACATAGAAGGAATTGTCTCTTATCTCTACTGCCATTCCATTAAGTGTCCGTTCACCATTGCTAGCAAGTTGCAGCTGCAACCTGTATTCAACTTTTATATTTGCCTGCATAGATCGCCCAAGAATATTACCATCAACATCACTTAATTTCTTTGCGCCAAGATAGTTTGTATTAATAGTGTATGCGCAGCAAATACCATGACGCTCGCATAAGCTACGAAGACGTTCTACATTACGCATGTAGTGTGTTTGCATACGAATTCGACGCTCGTAAGTGTCCAACCAATAGAAAGCATCTAAACCATCAATGACCACCAATGAGCAATCTGAATGCTTTACAAGTAGCCCATCAACTATTTCCAAAGCTGCTTTAAAATGTCTTGTATTATAGCAGTTTAATAAATGCATAGAATCAAAACATTTCTCAACCATCACCCGTAACTCAGCTGTTGTGTGTTGTTCACCAGAGGCAGCAACCAGACGAAGAATTTGTTGTTCAAAGAGTTCAGCATCAAATTTATGTCTTAAATCAATAAAAATTAAATCACAATTCCGACCGCCAAAGTAGGTTGGTGTAAGACAACGAGCCATTAGGCGCCACAGAAGCACACTTTTACCCGACTCAGACGCACCTGAAATTTCAATTAATGATCTCGCTTTGGGTGAATTCGCAGAAAATATCTCTGTATCAATGTCTTGAAGTGATGGACGCTGGTTTGCCATCTCCTCCACGCAACCTTCATAAGCATTAAATACTTGACAAGCCATTTTGCACTTTTCCACAATTAAATTAATATTGACCAAAATACTCAAAATATGCCCGCCAAACAGTAGTGACAGCAACAACAAAAACAACAACAATCATTAGGGTTTCAACTTCAGCCAAAAATAGCAGTAAACTATCACATAATTCGAAGATGTAATAGTAAGTTAAGCGCTTGATTTGCTACATATCGGACGAGAATGGCGAGTTAATGATATTAAATAAGATATTTCCATCATTCCAGATATGGGAAATGATGACGATAACCAGATGTGTCATTAGAGCTGAGTGCGATCTTTAAAATGTCAATACAACTTCATTATATTATAATCCTGTTATATGTATTTATTGTATGTATCTGCGTATTTCTCACACTATATTACCTTTACAATAAATTCTCTACGTGTACATTTGTTTTTGCTTTCTTTTAAGTAATATTTATTGCATTGTATGGTACTGTATTTGTATTGCATATACTGGACCCTTTGGGAATGTGTTTAATTAGTAATATTAATTACATAAAAACAAAAAACGTTGTACTTTAACAATTTCGAATAATCCGTATATACGTATGTATGTACATTTATACATAAACGTTGCAGAAAAATTATGATTACAAGATACTGACTGACTACATTTTACATACTAACTATAATCTATATAGATATAGGATATAGGTAAGTATTAGTACGTAGTATTTGACATCACAGCGAGTGCACCGCCATTCAATGGTAAGACTCGATATTTTATTTTTGACTGCACTTATGGGATAGATATATTCCTCCTTAAACTCAAGAAATAATTAATATATAAAAAACAGGAGTTTTACATTAAAGTTTTGAAAGCTTAGCACGAAACTACAAAAAATGGTAAGATGAATTGGAATTGGTCAAACTTCACGATACTTTTATCAAAAAATAAAATCATTACATAAAAGGAACAACTCAACAAATTTTTATACTTAAAACGCTATTTCATCAATTAAAGAGACTTAGAAGAGAGAATATTTTTGGAGCATACATTTGGGGATTCTTGTATTCTGATCCGATGGGATTGGAATGCACTCCTTTACTTGCATGTTTGTTATTTATATATTCACAAATTACTGCAATTAGTAGATTGAATTTTCCAAGGCTACTTAAAATGTATGCAATTAAATTAACATAACATCATCTATGTGTTGTAGATTAGTGACTATAGTAAAAAGATAGTGTTTTGAACACCATCACAAAACCTTTTTTCCCAATTTCTAGACAATTACGCACGAAAGAAACGTACCACACGCACAATATATTGACGACAAATAGGGCATTCGCTAAGCACTTTACCACAATTTGTGCAAGTGGCCATGTGCCCACATTCAAGTATGACACACTCGATTGGTGCGTCCATACATATCTTGCAAAGCTCATCGGTAGGTAATTTGTCGACAGCTGCCATTGAATTGAAAAAAATTAGTAACAAATATGTATATATCATAACAAAACTCTAACCTGGCGTCGACTTAAAGTTCTTCCATAGACGTTGAACGCGATCAAGCAATTCTTGCTTCTCGCAACAACCTTTGTAGTCCACTCGATTTAGCATCAAAATCTCTTTTAATTGTTTCACTGATAAAGCTTCGAGGTCATCACTAAACGAAAGTTTCAAATTTCAATATTCACAAATTAATTTTAATATGTATTACTAATTATAAGAACAATACGAACAGCATCAACTTACACACTTTCGAAGTCGTCTAGATTTATAAAACGCGCCGGTTGAACGTTATAATCGTTCGCCTCTGAAGTGGGACCTGCATATACATGAATGCCCTCATTATCGTCAAGCTGATATTCCCAGTGAGGCATGCCAGCCCCTTCCCAAAAATGGGGTTGTTGTGCTTGCGTTTGCCGTTGCTCGGGCGATTGCGCTAAATTTCTACCACTCAATGACGATCCCATCGTTTCTGTATCTGAACACTCCATCGACTTACTGCGCTGTTCGAGGTAACTGAGAAAATCTTGAAGCTCTTTTTTAATTTCTGTTTCTGATAGCTGAGCATTTTCCAGATGACGACGCATCTTTTCTACTTGTTTACGCAACGTTGCCTTGTGCTTTCCACATTTTTGGCAGCTACCCGCACGTTTGGTAGCGCCAACTTTTTTATCTTCATCAGTCTCAAGTGCATTATTGCTCAACTCGGCATCGTGTTCATGCAGAGTCATATCCGCATTATGTGCAATGTTATCGGTTGGTGAATCGTCCTCGCTAGTGTGCTGTTGACGTTGTCTATTAAGGTAGCTATCTGAACGGCGACGAGTTACTTTCTTTACGCGTTGTGGCACCGATGGTACAAGGGATTGCGCCTGGTCTTGCTGTAAAAATGGCAATGCCACTTGTAAATCGTTTGGCAAATTCGTTGCTATTGCATCATTATTAACGACATTACTGCTCGATGGGGTATCAGTGGTATTGCAAGCTAACAGAGTAGATTGTTCGACTACGGGATTTTCGGCGGTTTGCACCATGGTAGTTTCAAGAATTTGCCATTGCTCCATGTTGCTACTGTTAGTGTCAGTGGTTGCTTTACTCTCATCTGATATACCGCCAATTGCTCCCAGCTCTTCAAAGGACGATTGCGAAGACATCTCAGCACAATTTATATCAGCACTGGTCCTTGATTTGCTACCGACGTTTTCATCTGGTTCTGTATTTTTACGTGAATCCTTATTCGATGATAACTCCACTTCGTTATTACGCGCCAATGAGAGACCGCTAAATGTGGCTATTAGCTCGTCATCTGAGCATTCACAATCGGAATTTTCTTCACCAGCTTCCTGACGAGTCAATCCAGCGCGTTGACTGTTTGAAGTTGAAGCAAGTGGATGCTCTTCCGTCTCACCACGATCAATTGAGCTAATACTAATTTCCGGGCTTACAGAGGATTGACTACTACCTTTGGTAGTTACCGAAGAAGAGCTGCTACTCACCAAAGTTGGTGATCTAACTGAAACATTTGTTGTAACTGTTGATAGTGGAATAGTGAGTAGTGGTGATGATGTTGTTATGGTTGATTGTTCCGTGTGAGGGTTATTGTTAGATTGTTGTTGAAAACTAGCGTAAGTGGGTATTTCTCTAGTTGAAACTCTTGGCTGATCAAAAATATGTGTCGTTGTACTGTCTGTTGAACTTCGTTCTGATCGCGTTCGATCCCTCGTTTCACCTGATTCTTTTGGTGAACCTTTATTATCAAAGGAATTTAGAGAATCACTTATGTTTTCAGTAATACTTGTAAAAAAGTTTTGGCACGTCTGTTTCAAACTGTCAAATGAATTTGCTGATGCGTCGGTGTAGCTGCGAGCACTAGCATTGTCCGAGGCACCAGCAGCGGCATCAATTTGTTGTACATGCGTCAGCACCAACCCTACCAACTCATCTTTTTCAACACAACCAGTTGTTGAAACATGTTTCGATTGCAGATAAAAAATCAGATCCTTCGGCTTTAGCTGTAACAAATCCGTGCGGAGAAGAGGACGCTTAGCGAAAATAATGCATCGTCTGCACAACTGCACTCCCGAAGAAATATGTACATTATTGCTATTCCGACGTTTGGCCGTCGATAAGCAATTACTGCAGTAAAATCGCCTTTGATAAGAACAATAAAAAATTATCTGAAATTTAATTAAATTAAACAAAATTAGTGCACTTACTTGCAATCCGCACATATTCGTTTACGGCGGAACACCGTAAATTGTACATGACATGCTTCGCAGGGCATCACTGCTAAATATTTTTTTTTATATTGAGACCCTTCTAAAGACTGAAATTTAACCAAATTGAGTTATTTTTTCTCAATCAGTAGAAATCATTTATAACTTTGAAAGTTTTCAATTGCGAAATTGAAATGTTGCAAACGAATTCTGGACTTTCGCATTAGTCGTAAACCGTGAATCACTCCAATAATATGTGGCTGCGTCTGACACTGAAATCATTTTCAAGGTCTTATACATTAACTATATTCAGCTTGCTCCAATCTTGCCGACGATCGTTCAGATATATTATTTTAGAAAAAGAATCAATTGTATTTGCTGACATAAGCCAAAATCCTGAGTATATTTTCGCGTTTTCCGTTGATTTACTTCAGCTGCAAAAGTTTTCTTTGATTGTGTTGTTGATTGTTAATGAATTAATCGATAGAACTACTACGAGTAAAAATGACAAATGTCAAAGAAGTCGTGGAGACATGCCTTCTCTAAAAAATTGGCAAAATTTGTGGCAATAGCTGGAATATCAAAGATGTTGCCAGTATTTAAATACTAAATACATAAATAAACCAGCCATATATGTATGTATGCTATTTAATGCAAGCACAAATCTCAAAAAACATTTTTTTATGAAAAACAACAAATAGTAGAAAAAAATACATTGTATGTTTTAAAAACCGTTCAATGACATTTTTTTCATGTTTTATAAATCAATCAATAATCATAAATATTAAGAAATTTTATTATCAAAAATAATTCATTATTATAAATAAAATGACGCTACTTTAAATAAAATTAGTTATATATGCAAAAAATATTTTTTAGCCTGAACTTATTAAAAAATAATAAAATATATTGATTAATTGCCTCCTGTGAGGATTGAACTCACGACCCCTGGTTTACAAGACCAGTGCTCTGCCACTGAGCTAAAGAGGCAGATGTTCGGCGCTAAGCCAAATTGCATATATAAATCGAACAACATAAATGGGATCGGAAACTACAAATATTTTTCCTGCAATTGCAAAAAATTTTGCAGGACACTATGAAAGACTTGTGTTAGAGGATACAGGGAAAATCTCACCATACCAAAAGTTTTCACCACTCCATGAGGAAGCGCAGTTAGTTTCTTTTTTCTTGAAAAGATAAATTACTAATGTACTGCATATTTGCGTGAAATAAGAGCTTAGAAAAATTTCTCTCTGGAAACTGCTATTAGACATCATATTACTACTATGAGCAGAAAGTACTAAGACTTTGTTCATAATTTTAAAGTTCTTAACCTATTTTTTTTAAATATATGTCGGCCTCCTCTAAGTAATCCCTCTAGGCCCCAAATACAATTGCGCGAAAATTTCTTCCAATCCTCGAAACAATTGTTAAAGTCAATTTCTAGAATAGCCTTCAATTCGTGTAGCGATTCACATTTAATGTCTTCAATTGATTTAAAATCGCCAAAGCGGTCGTCTGAGTTTGCTAAATAGCCAAAAGTCACATGGAGGTAAATTAGACCAATACAGTGGTTCCGGAACGATATTGGTTGACAAATTGGGGTAAAACTCACGAAGAATCAATGCAGTATGCGACGAAGCATTATCATGGTGTAAAAACCAAGAGTTGTTAGCCCACAATTCCAGCCTCTTTTACGAATAGCTTCGCGCAAACGACGAATAACACTCAAATAGTATTCCTTGTGGACGTTTTGGCCCGTCTGAAAAAAATTGTAGTTCACCACATCTCGAGAATCGAAGAGAACTCTCAGCACAACCTCGATGTTTGACCTGGTTGAATGTGGTTTTTTTCGGCTTCGGCGTTTTCCATCATTCTGAACGTTTCGGCACCAGAAATTTGATTCCGCACACAAAATTTAGTGGAACTTGCTTTGCTGAATAATTTCACTCATCATTGAAATCGTCGAATGTACTTTTTGTACTTCAGAAAAACAAGCTACGCTAGTCATTATTTTGATGTGACATTTGGCACAATGGTCAGTGACAGTCATACCAATTGGAAAACAAAGATAAGATGACTTTGTTGTTCTGTCAAATAAAAAACCGAAAATAATTACGTCAAATAATTAGTATTTTTAATTATTTAAGATTATAGAAAAAAGAGGAGGGGAAAAAAATTTATTGTATTTGCCTCCTGTGAGGATTGAACTCACGACCCCTGGTTTACAAGACCAGTGCTCTGCCACTGAGCTAAAGAGGCACATAAAATTTAAAAGCCAATGTGCTTTCATAATACAGTGACCTTTAGAACAATGCTACCGTATGGATAAATTTTTAAAGAAGTTCTTTACTTAAGTGCAATTAAATTGTGCTCCCATTTATACTTTCAATATACTTCCATGCAATATACATAAGCCATATGTTAATTCTGCGATCACAAATTATATTAACACAATTTAAATAATAGAAGCAAAATAAACAGAATAGTTTGTTAACAAAAAAATTACCATTAATATTTTCCACAGACCTTTTAAATACATTCTTAATGTGTTCATTCTGTTTGTTTGAAAATTTAATTAATAGCAGGCAAAGTATTCTTGTGTTTGTATAAAAATAGTAGAATTTGTTGCCTCCTGTGAGGATTGAACTCACGACCCCTGGTTTACAAGACCAGTGCTCTGCCACTGAGCTAAAGAGGCGACAATTTAAATTCTGTCAAAGTCCTCATATCATCGCATAGTACAAAGTTTAACCTCTTCAAGTCTCCATATCGTGCAATTCAATTTTCATATTCATAGATGAATTAATTCATGACTAATAACTATTTCAAATTCCCACTTTCATTTTAAATCAAACTATTGTGTTCAGATCGGCCATACACATGCGTGTGTGTATGTATAAGTATATACTTTATTGTTAAGTTGCATCGTTTCGTTCACATTTTCTTATTTGTATATAAATTGTTTCGAGTTGCATTTGTTGTCTTTACGTTTGGAAGTATCTATAGTGTAATTTATCTAAATTAATAAATTCAAAGGGAGTGACTAAGCACACAATCGTAATTCAGTTTTGATAATTTGCGTTTTTAATTAACATTCCTAAAAAAACACTAGAAAACGCTATAATTTCATAGTTTCTCACACGAAATGCTTCCCAAACTAAATTTTTTACATTAACCTACAATGTGGATTGTTATTTTTATATTTAAGTCACAATTTGTTTGATACAAAGCAAAAAGTGTAGTCATATCTATGTACATACATACAGACACATAAGCATGTATATTAAAATAAGCTAAATATTTGGACAAAATCGTTGACAGCTACATACAATTTATATTCCTAGAAAATTTGACAATCAACCGTATCTACATACTTACATACTCATATGTATGTATCTATTTTATGAGTACTAAGTATTCTTCAATGGTTAGCCTATGTAAAAAATATGTATATAATTACTTATAATAAGTAATTATGGTTGTATGTATGTACAACAAAGTACATAATGCTAAATCAAGCTTACATTGGTTTTTAACAAATATTTAATTTTTACGAATTTTATAAAATGTCTACATTGGAGCTTAGTTTAAATATTTCGCTTTAAAGGGAGAACAGAAATATTTGAAGGTGTAAAAGATTACATTTTATTTTAGTTTTTTATTGCAGGAATATATAAGTACATACTTATGTATATAATTACTATATGAGTTTTAAGTCAAAATCAGCGCGTAAATACATATATAGGACTTATGTATATGTACATGTGTATATTAGAGTGACCGTTATTTTAACTCTTTATTTTCAATTTAAATTTAATTTAAACTAATTCATATTTCTTTTCCCGTGTGATTTTTTGATCTTTTGCAATACATTTTTATATACTAAACAAATAGATGTACAACTTTGAAAAAATGATATTTTACAACAACAATTCCGCTCTTCAAGAAGGGCATTACTGATTTTTTTTATAAAAATATTCCTTTAAAAATAATACACGGTTAAAATTATGTACCAATTGTATTCAAATGGTACACCATGTCGTATGAGCAACACAAATTGTATTCATCACTTGCATGAATGGTCACGTCATTTCATGAATATCTCTAACAGCGTATAACTTTTAAAGGTATGGTTTAAATTGAAAATAAAAAGCCTTTCTACATTGGATCTTTATATTTAGCGCAAAACTTAAAACACCAGTGGGCGTTTGCAAAAGAAAAAAACAATCAACTAGAGAAATAACGGTCACCCTAATTTGCGTATGCATAAGTATTCATAATATTTAATTTTGAACTATTTCTTAAATATTTTACAATAATTTTTTTCATTTACAAATAAATTTAGTTTCATACATACATATGTACAACTGTGACAATTTTTTTTACACTAGGCATCGAAGCGTCATCTCAATATTGAATTTAAAATAAAAATATTAAGAAATTTAAATTAAAGTAAAGAAAATTTAGTTAATTACAAATTTTAAAAGAAAAATATTAACTCCAGCAAATACATAGATATATTAATATGTATTTGGTTAAACGTAAGGCTTCAACGAATGTGTTAATTTTCGGTAACAAAACTACAATGCTGCAACTCAATTAGAAGTATGCAGCCTAAAACTGTACGAGCAGAAAGCCACAGTAAATTGACCATAAAAAATATTATTTCGGCATTTTTATTCATAAATAAGGATGCGATACATCAATGAATGGTATGTATTGTCTTATCATAATTATGGAACTAGGTATGTATGTATATGTGGTGCATAGAATCATGTTAATGGAGAAACAAATGTATCGTGCAACTAATAATTTAATGTTACAGTTTCATCAAACAAATATACAGCGTGAATTTCAAATAATGTATGTATGTATGTATGCATGTATAAATGTAGGCATAAATAATTATTAATTTGGCAACATTATGCTAATAAACACACGGTTATGCAATTCAATAAAAGGTTGAACGGAAGGACACCAGGTAATATCGTTCGTGAGGCACGTAATTTTTGTTACTACTGCTACCTTACAAATTACCTTTGTATATACATGCATAGTATATATTAGTATGTAACTCCCTCTTAACCCTAAGCTGAATAATAAATTGAATATTCGCATCAGTTGGGAATGTGCCACACTTAATCAAAAGGCGTTTGAAAATCAAGTAAACTTACACATATACAATATAAGTATATGTACTTGATTAGACAACAAAACGATTTAAAGATAAAATGCTTAACCTAACGCACCATGTTGCTCACTGGAAAAGCGTTATTCGTTTCGATTCAAGTCTAATGTGAATGAACATTAAATTTAATTAGCACAAAGCAAATAAGTCATTTATTTATTATATTATACTAATAATATTAATTGTAAAAAGGAGATCTTCGAATGAGCAGTGCGTTTCGCAACACAAACGCAAATGCAAATATCGTCTTCGAAATGCTTTGCGGCCAATTGTTTCCTTTTTCTAGCCTTTTGAGTTTTTGTAGAATTTTGTTTAGTTAATAAAAATAATAATAATAATGAAACTAGAACTTTTAAAATTCCTCGCGACATATCGTTCTACGAACAAATGTTTAATACTATAAGATATCATCGTTAGCGCTGCGAACACCCGTTGTTCCCGTTGAACCCGCCTTCCCTAATTGTGATTGATGCGACTGACGACTAAAATCATCATTGTTGTTGTCATCGTCAACGTAACCAGCCGCGACACATGCCTCTATTTGTGTGTCCTCTGCAGATTCCCCGACAACTCCCTTACTCGCACAATAACTGTCATCAGCTGCGCCTTCACTTTCGGTAATTTCCGTGAGCGTTGTCAGCCTTGAACGTTCGTAATCGACAAAATCATCAAATAAGCTCGGCCATGCTTCTGTATCGTCATAATTGTTGATATCACATTGTTCGGAGAAATTTAAGAACATATTCCACGTGTCTTTTGGAATACCACGTATGCTGGGGTGCTGCTCGAGGAAATGTATCCAATTACCGAGCAGTTCTGGCGTATGCACCGTGAATACCAATTTCCATAAACTGATGGCCATATCCAACGAGAGAATGCGCTGATCAGGCTCCAAACCAAAACTGAGAAAACAGATATATAAATATGTATAATATAATTATATTTATGTATATTGACATTTGTTTTTAGTAATTTACCGAAATGTGAAGCGATAGAGTTGTTTGAACATTTCTGTATCCTTTTTGAGCATTTCAATCGTTTGCTCCAGTCTTATTCGTACTGTTTCGATAGTATCTGCGCACATTTTGTGTAAACCTTCAATGAACTCCGATTTGGTAAATCGACACATTTGTGATGCATCTAGGCACCAGGCCAACACCAGTATGGCGAATTCATCAGGCTGGTATTTGAGGTCGTGACAGAGACGTTCAATACCCTCAGTGAGTATCATATCCTCTTCGGGATCTTTATATTCTTCGAAAAGCTGATTAAGCGTATTATCCGACACTTCAAGCGTTTCCTTTACGGCTAAAAAAATAACGTTTAAAACAAATTAAAATATTTTGCATTCAGCATAGTATTACTAATGGTACCTGTTGTTATTATATCACTCATGGTGGTGGCATTTCCATTAAGTAGAACCAAAGATTTCTTAAAACTACTTCGCTTAGTATCACAATTGTTTGCGTTCTTGAGTGGACTTCTGGGCGAGAGCAATTCATCCGTTTCTGAAGAGATTAAAACATATCAATTTTGTTTTTTTTTGTAGAAATTCATTAGGCCTAATTATAAACTGAAATTTTATGATATTTTTATAAGAAAAATCATTTGTTTATTTTTGAGTAAAGCATGTTTGTATTAATCAATTTTAACAATCAATGTCACATAACTTTTTTCAGATAAGTTTGTTTAATTAAAGTGTGATGGTTATAAGAAATTATTTACCTTCTATATGCGGTTTTTGGCAGGTGGGCGCTGTGGCCAAGGTCGGTGAACCCGAATTATCGGACGATGTCTGGAAGCAATGCAGGCAATTACCCATCGCAGTATTACGATAGTTAATTGTAAAATATGTGGTAAATAAATTACTAATTGCTTGCTTGACAGCTGCCCGATAATTTGCGACGGCCTATCGAAACAAAAGTTCTTGTAATTAAAAGCGCTAGTGTATGCAAACAAATCATTTAACAATTTTATAATAGTTAAATACTCGATTTGTGCATCATTGGCAGTAAAGATGAGCGACGAGGCAGTTTCTGATTTTTGATGGTTGTTTTTTAAAGTACATATGCATTGATAAACTATTTACTAATCTAGCAAGATCACTTAGATGGGCTGACTCATTACGGATTCTTCTGAAGCCCTGGTAAAACAACAGTCAGGCCTTGGAGACACCCAGCCTTGGTAAGCCGTTGCCAAATATGCGACACAAGGGTCGCGTATAGCAGACAATCTGTCTCAATGTCTTCTCACCAGTTTCGTTTGCTTTTTATTTTACACACCATTCGATTTCCATAACTTGGTGGTGACAGAGTAGAGATTGCGAAAAGTCACTATTGATGTTATTAATTTGCTTCTCAAAATGATATTGCTGCTGTTAGTGGTTATTATTGGCGCTGGTTGATACTCCTCCCCAATAGTAGAAAACAACAGCATCAGTGAAAATACTTATTTATATACTTATTTATCTGTGTATTTCTTTGCAGTTTTCCACTTCAGTTTTTGACATGACCCCACTGGGGGCACAGTGTTGCAATTAGGTAAAAGTACCAAATGAGATTTGTAGCAGAGCACGTAGTAATTTATAAAAATGTAAAAATCTCCGGTCTCTGGTAGATCAGCAATTTTTGGTAAACCAATATCTAGTATGATTGTATAGATTTTGAGCCAACTTAATTTATTATCTTTTTAATAGAAAACATAAATGTAAAAAATAACAATAGACTAAAATTGACAATTGAAAATACTTATTTTAGCAACTCAGCGTTAACCATTAGGTGACTTATTTTAGGAACTCAGCGTTAACCTTTAGCTGCCGCTGTCAAAATAGTAAAGTGCGTTATTTTGCCTTTCGGAGTAAATTTTATTTTTTCGACTCGTTTTCTTTTTTTTTGCGCTTAATTTGTTTGAGTAGCTTTGCGAAAATAAACGAAATTCATTCTTTTTAAATAAAACAACAAATTCTGTGTCTTTTGACATTGTTTGATGTATTTTTGTTTTCCTTATTGATTCCTGCCAGAGACCGTATAAAATTTACGTTCTCTGCTGATTTCTACTTTCAGTGCTGCCAAGCCAAATGTGAATTGTTTTTTAGCGACAACCGGAACCGAATTTTGTAAGATTGTTTGAAAGAGTACAGACACCTACCAGCAAGAAACAAAAAAATTTTATAAGCAGAGATCATAGAATTTTAATTACACATTCTCTGGTAATAGTGTTTTATGTACATAGGTATACTTACATATGTGCAACAACAGTCCTCAACGCGCAAAGAGATAGAAAAATTCTTATTACCATGACGAGCTCGGCTTCAATTCAGCAAGCCATGCCAAGTTAACCAAGCGTACTCTCAATAGACATCAGTTGATATTGGCCAAATCGCTTTCAACGAGCTAAAGTTCCCGCAGTCTTCGTGTGCCACTCATTCCGCCAACAACATCGTGAAACAAGTGATCGCGCTAACAGTTACTGCAACCAGGTGATAGAAGCGGTGGAAAGAAACTCGCTTGCGCCGCGTTAAGAAAAAGTTGCAGTTGCGTATGTACACGTCGCTTCTCGCCGATAGTGTTGTGTTCATTGTTGTTATTTTCTTGTTGTACGAATGCAAATTCCTATGTATGCACGTGTGTATGTACATATATATGTATACATATGCAGATATTCATTGCTTTTTCTGAGATACAAATTTTGTGAAAATTAATTTGTGGTGATTAGAATTGGCGGTAATTACACGAATATTTTCGGCTTCAGATGTACATACATACATATGTGTAATTGTATGTGTGTGTATAATTTTCATTCAAAACATTTGCATACGTTGAATTTGCCTCTGCTAGTTTTTGTTGACGGTGTAGTAAAGTCACTAAAATTTAATGAAATTGTATGTACAACTAAAAATGTACAGTGAATTTGTTGTTATTTTTTATTTATGTATGTATGTATACTTACCAACCAAGTTATTACATTCGTCAACTCTCTGTAAACAGTTGAGTGAACTCCAAATTAAAGTGCCGTTATAGCGCACCACGTCTCATTCAATGTATGTGTACATACATATGTATGTATGCATAGCCATAGCAATGTTATACCATATATAAATATGTATATACATATGTATGTACGTGCGTATGTATGTTTGCAGGTGTTACATTTAACTGATTTAAAGATCGATTCTTCGCCGGAAGTAATTTCGTTGTCAAACTTTCATACATACATATACAGTGAAATTCCTTATAACCGGATATCCACCGTCGCAGTGTTTTTGTATGAAAATATTGATGAAAACTTTGTGCTCATGAAATTTGTCCGGTTATGGGAGGCGTTCAGTTAAAAGGACTGTCCGTTGTTGAGATATCGGTCTGAAATTTTGCAAACGTCTTGTTTCCACAAAAAGGCGGCACAATTGCCGGAACCGTCAATATTGGAACACTATAGGATATATGTACATAGCTGTCATACAAACTTTTTTTATTTATTATTTACATATTCACATACACACATTTGCACGTACAAGTAAGGACTAGAGTAGTCAAAACATTGGCATTATCTTACAGCCTCAAATCAAAGTGGGTTACCAATACCAACACTAAAGAAATAAGAGTGCGATGAATGCTGCATACAAGCAATTGTGAATATAATTTTGCCCACCGACTGTTTAATAGTGGCATACATATATGTATGTACATATGTGTGTATGTCTAAGTACGTATTTATGTATGTATGCATATGAAACGTGATCATTGTGGTGTTTATTACATACGAACATTGAATTGAAAGTTAAAAAAGGGAAATAAGAACCAAGCATGTCTTCCGACCGATTTCACAAGTGAGTATCTAAATAATTATACATTCATACACTTCTCAGCATACCAACAACATTCAAGATAAAATTTCAACAAGTTTGCAATTGTCATCTTCCTCAATTGTTATCAATCAAGCATACATACTTATGTATGTCTATATGTACATATGTATATTCGCAGCATGCAGAAGATACAAAACAAGCTAACTTCTTGGTTTTCTCGTTTTCGATATTCGATGTTTGCTAATCAGCCGTTTGTTTTATATAATTTTTGTTATACCATCTGATCAAATTTGACTCGGACTAGCCCACTTAAATTGCGCGAATACATAAACAATTTTTTTTTTTGATATTTTGGTACAATCTGTTTCTTTGTTCGTTTGACCTCCATATGGTGTTTTTTGACAGCTGTTTGTTTGCGACGCGAAAGGTTTGCCCGGTGGTTTTTTCAAGAACAAAAAATTAACGACGAATTTGCTTGTAATTTGGTGGTTTCCAATAGAATTACGGGTACAGGTTAATATTTTGGATATGAAGCGTCTAAATATGAGACTCAAACCAAAGGACCTGAATGTTTTCCTAAAGCCACATAGAGCAGAGAAGGTAAAAGATATGCTTGGCAAAGTATCTGAGGATCCTGCAACCATCAAATGCATCATTAGTGATGACAAGACGTTTGTTTATGAATATGACGACGAAACTGTCCAACAATCTAGGGAATGACGCACTAAAAACGAGCCGAAACCAAAAAAAAAATTCTTCCATTCCTTGAAGGTCACTCATGCCGAAGCTTATACGTAGGTTGCTCTTTATATATTTGGGCATGCCTTCCATTTTCGGAAGCACTTTTGCTACTCTGATTGAGGTATCTCCAAAACATGCCTTTTGAACGCATCAACCGCCTCTCCAGGTGTCGAAAAACGTTGACCCCTTAGTTATTTCTTTGCGAACGTAAATAGAGTCATTCGCTACCTAGTCAGTCCTATACGGTGGATAACTCATCAAATCGAAGTTTTGAGTGCTCAAAAATACAGTTGTTGCAGTCGATGTGTGAGGGTTTGTATTGTCGTGGTGAAGAGGGATGCGTCTTCGGCGGTTGCTTTTTCGGATTTCTTGAAATATAACTGACAATCAAATGGTGGTATACTACTCAGAATTTACTGTTCGGCGTTGCACCAGTGCTATGGTTGCTCTATGTCCAGTTTATCCAAAAAAACAGTCAACCATTTGCTTGGAAGTGTTTCGTGCACGAACAACTTTTGTTGGTTTTAACTCATCTTGAAACACACTGAAACAGTCGGCTGCTGTTTACTTTCAGGCTCATACGCCTAAATCCACGATTCATCACCTGTCACGATGTCATAGACGTGTTTCGAAGCACCTATTTTGTTAACATTTCTTTCGAGCAATTAGCAAAAGGCTTTTTTTGAGTGAAATGTTCATGAAATATGAACGTATGCTAGTCTTACTAATGCCCATACTTAGTTGTCTCAATCTCGCGATAGCTCACAGGAAGATCTTACAATATCAGTTTGCGCACAGCAGAAATAGTTTCCGGAATAACAACTGGTTTTGGACGACTTTGCCGAATTCGTCTTGGAGTAATCACACAACCTCGTTTGAATTCACCATTCCATTGATAACACTAGTGCTTGATTGAACTTCATCGCCATTTCAATTTTTTGGTCAAAATCTTCTGAGAATGATACAATCAAAAATGTCAAAAATTGTGAGTTTCCAGATTGCAATCCCCGGATTGCGAGGGGGTGCTTGCATTGCTCGGGAGCGTATTTTGAAGGCGACAATAAAGATTCGTATTTCGAATTGGTAGTATGGGCCAAATTTGATCAGTTAACTTGATTTTCCATCCACTATTTCACGCGCTCCTTTTAGGATGTATTCTGGCTCCTCTTTTTAATAATATCTTCATTTAGTACTCGGTAGAATTATACTGGCAGCAAGTAGACCGAAAATAAGGGCGCTAGTTTTGACTGATGTTTGGTATTTGCTATTTGCAGAGCGGCCAAAGATGGCTTACTTGACGTTCTTAAAGAAGCGACACGTAAGGATGCCAATGCTAAGGACGATGATTCTATGACACCGGTGCTATGGGCGTCCTTTGAAGGACGTTTGGATGCGTTACGTCTGCTTTGTGGAAGAGGGTAATTAACTGTTTTCTTATTTATATAATTATATATTAATTTAATGAGACTTTCTCGAAACTCAGTGGTGACCCTGACAAATGTGACCAGTTCGGCAATACGGCGCTACATTTAGCCTCCGCTAAGGGACATCTGCATTGTGTGGACTTCCTGGTGAAGTTCGGCGTCAATATCTATGCGCTTGACATCGATCGTCATAGTGCTAAGGACTTAGCGGCCATCAACAATCGCGATGACATTCTACGGTATTTGGACAGTGCCACAGCCAATTTCGAGACCAACGACAAGTAAGCCTCTACGAATATGTCAATATGTTCTAAATGCAATTAAATATTGGCTTTCTTAACAGGAAAAAGGCCAAAGCTATGCGTGAGCTGGCGGAAAAGAATTGTGAGAAACGCATGCGCGAATATATGAAACGTCAACAAAAACTGGAAAATGACCATATTGAGACTGGCAGCAAAGCAATGACCGTCGCGAGCAACAGCAATAAGTCAAATATGTTGTCAACACTTAAACAGAAGATTTGGTCCAGTCAAGGAAATCTACATAAACCAACACGCGACTCAGCACCACTTGCTGCGCCCTGTCCCAGTATTAGTAGCGGCAGTACGGCCACAAAATTTAGTGAACTCGTATCGCCTGGCAGTGGTAGCGGCGGTAGTGTTGGTTCAATTGCCAGTCGCGCCGGTACGGTGCAGAAGAAGCTGCGCAGCCACCAACACGCGAGTCATTCAAATAAAGTAGAAGAGACTGGCTTCAAGATTGGTGGCATTGAACCGGACGGTAAGCGCACAGTAACGTCGCTTATAGGTGTACAACGCGACTCGGAAGTGCTGTATGTGGGCACGTTCAGCTCAAATGAAGAGAGCAGCAAACGAGGTAAAATCAGCGATGTTTTCGAAGTAGATGAACCGAGCAGTGATCGTGAACGCGAAACCGCCAAGCTAGGTTACGGCACACTTTCACGTTCCTTTTCACAACCCGACATACTTGGGGATACGCTAACGTCCACCGGCCGATTGAGTGAAGAATTCGCAATGCAACGCCCGGCTGGCCTATTTGATCGTCCGATGTTAGGTAGCATAGCGTTTCGGCGTTCAGTGACTGCGGCTCTCAGTCAATTACAGCCAGATGACTATATGCCACGCGACATGGAAACCGGCAATACGAGTACCAGCACAGCAACAGGGCGGCAGAGTGGCGCCACAACTGCGACGAAAACACGTAACAACAAACAACGATCGTTCCTCAATATATCTGATTCCGATTCTGAGGGTGCGGATGGGTATAGCGACGATGAGCAGGACAATGCGTGCAATCCAATTGCACGTTTTCTAACCGCCTGGGGCTTGGAGGAGTACTTGCCTGTGTGAGTATTTTCATGTCAAAAATTAGCTTACCCAATCTAAGTAACAATGGCTTACCATCTCAGTTTTCAGAAACAACAAATTGATCTGGACACGTTGATACTGTTAACCGAGGCGGATCTAAAATCGTTAGGGCTACCTTTAGGGCCTTTCCGCAAACTTACGTGTGCTATACAAGAACGTAAAAATGCGCTTGCTAATCCCGGTGCGATGACGGACAGTAGACTTTGAAGCAAAACGAGTAAACTGTAAACGTCGTAGCCGATTATTGGCATCATCAGTACTCAACCCGTATCATCAATGCATGTACTTCGGAATTTAATAACAACAATTTTAAGTGCATCGTAGTTTAAACCTCGTTGTATTTACAGCAGAATATCAATTTAAGAAACTAAGTTTTAATTCTATGTGTTTATCTATTTTACACAATAAATAACTTTATGTACGTATCAGGTTACTGCCAACAATACTTCTTAGGGCAACCATTGGTTAAGCCACTTGCTGCATCATATACAGCTCTGCGTATATGCCATTCAATGCCATTAATTCCTCGTGATTGCCTTTCTCCACCACCACACCTTTCTTCAGCACACATATGAGGTCCGCATCCCGCACTGTGGTCAGTCGATGCGCAATGGTAAGGCAAGTACGACCACTGCGTGCCGCGTCAAGGGCTTCTTGCACCACCTTCTCACTCTCCATATCCAATGCAGACGTAGCCTCATCCAGTATCAATATCTTCGGATTACGTACCATAGCGCGTGCTATGGCAATGCGTTGCTTCTGACCTCCGGACAGTTGAGCGCCTTTGCTGCCCAAACGTGTGTTGTAACCTTGCGGTAAGGAGGTGATAAACTGATGTATGTTCGATTTCTTGGCCGCTTCAATAATTTCAGCCATCGGAATATCTGTGCGGAAATTGTTGCCGTACGCGATATTTTCAGCAATGGTTCGATCAAATAGAACGGGCTCTTGCGAAACTAGACCCATGCCGGAACGTAAGCTATCGAATGAGAATTCCGTTGTGGGTACACCACTCAGATTGACTTTACCCCGAACAGGATCATAATAACGTAACAGCAGCTGTACACATGTGGATTTACCCGAACCTGAAGGTCCAACCAAGGCCACTGTAGTGCCGCCTTTGATGGTCAAATTAAGGTTCTGCAGTATAGCTATGCCTTTGCGATTCGGGTAATTGAAGTCGACGTTTTCGTAAGTAATATCGCCTCCAGATTTCTAAAATATCGAAATGGATGATTAAAAATGTTCAGTACTAGACCATATTGGTTTGAAGACTTACCATAGTTGTGTTGTATGGCTTATCTGTGGGACTGTACATGGCGGGTGTACGTTGAAACAGTTTTAGTAAGCGTCCTGCCGACAGCACAGCAGCGCTAACATTAGGTGCATATGACAGAGCTTGACCCAACATCCATGAGCCGAAAATTAGAGCCTCGGAGACTCTAAAGATGTGCATATTATTATTTATAGCAAAGAATCATTGAAATATTTTACTCCACTCACTTTATAATATTCGCATACGGTACTTCGCCATTGGATACTAGAATACCACCATAGTACAAAGAAATGCCATAGGCTAAGAACGGTGCTGTTTGTCCCATACCGTAGACCACACCGCGGAAACGCACCTTCTTGCGACACGCCTTATCGGCTTTGTCTATTTGCTCGCAATAGCGCTTAAGCACATGGCGTTCCTGCCCCAGACTAGTCACAGTGCGTATGTTAGCTATTGCCTCCACCGCAACACGCGACGCATCTTCAATTGCCAGTCGCTCTACATTCGTACTCGCCTCCATAAATCGTGCTTCGAAAAGTATGCACGCACACACCAACGGCACAGTAAGCAGAGTGACCAGTGTCAGATTCCAGGAGTATGTAAACGATAGAATTACGCCGATGGTTAGAGTAGAGATTGCTTGCACAATGATGCCGATGCGTGAGCCCGTTGCACCCTGCACGTTCGAACAATCACCAGCAAGACGTGCACATAGCGCACCCACTGAGTTCCGTTGGTCATCGAAGTAGGCGACTTCTTGGCTGATTATGGCTTTGAAAGCGTCATGACGCAGTCGGGATGTCATCTTCGCACCCGCGATGGTGAACATGTAGGTTTGCATGAGTGAGCTAACACCGGTTATAACGCCAATAACGATGAGCAGAATGGCAAACAAAATCGACTGTCTTGTGATGTAATTGTCGTCAGGATCGGATAATATCTGTATCGAATTGGGTAGATGGATGAGTTGGTATTAATATACATTAAAAGATTATGCAATACTTACGCCAAAGAAGTCGCCGAAGAGCACAGCCCATGTAGGAAATGTGGCGCCATGCAACATAGCTGATATGCAGCCGATTAGAATGTAACGCCACTCTGGAGCATTCATTTTCATCAGTTGCTTGAAAGTGATCTTATGCTTTTCGGCCTTAGGCTTCTTTCTTTTCGATTTCTTACTTTTACCCTCATCACTTTCAGCGTCTGCTTCGTCGACACTTGTTTCGTCCTCATCGTCGGAGTTATCAGGCACTTGTAGTTGTTGCTTACGCTGTCGCACTGCATTGGATGTATTCGCTAAAGCCTCTTCTTCTTCCTTACGTTTCGATATCATTACCAACTTACAGTAAAGACCACCCGAGCGCATAAGTTCGTCGTGCGTACCCTGCTCAGCCACCACACCATCTTTGACAAACACAATTAAATCAGCATTTGTCACTGTCGAAAGGCGATGCGAAACCACCAACGTGGTACGTCCTTGACTGGCCACATCGAGCGCATCCTGCACCCGGCGCTCGGATGTGGGATCTAGAGCCGAGGTTGCCTCATCCAGCAACAATATCTTCGGGTTTCGAATGAGTGCACGTGCAATGGCTATACGTTGCTTCTGGCCACCAGACATTTGAGCGCCTCTTTCGCCCACCATCGTATCATAACCACTCGGTAGTTTGACAATGAATTCATGACAATTGGCCATACGTGCGGCATGCTCGATTTCTTCTTGTGTCGCTGTGGTTTTGCCCTGACGTATATTTTCACGAATGGTAGTAGCGAATAGTACTGGTTCCTGACCGACTACACCTATCTGTGAACGCAACCAACCCACATTCAGTCCACGGAGATCATGCCCATCGAGCCGTACACAACCACTGGGGGCATCATAGAAACGCTGTAGCAACTGTAGTGTGGTGGACTTACCACAACCAGATGGTCCCACTAAAGCGACGGTTTGACCAGCGCGAACTTGTAATGAGAAGCCTTTGAGTATTTGTACATCTGAACGTGCTGGATAACGGAAATGTAAATTTTCGAAACTTATGTCACCGGTCACAGACTCCAATTTGGCACCACTCTCATTTAACGGATCAATCGCTGATTTGCGATCGATGGTGGCAAAGACATTTTGTGCCGCACCTTTTGCCGTTGCGAATGCCTCCACATGTGGGAGTGAAAACCCCAAGTTCTGTGCACCTAAGATGATACTGAATAGCACGATAACTAACGAACCCGACGTGTATAATTTATCATCCATATAGCGATACTTCAATATCAACTTGATTCCATACCATATAGCTATCGCATAGGCGATATAAATTATGAACCACATAATGCCGGAGCCGACACCGGAGTAAAGGCCTTTCCTTCGACCCATCTTCTCTGCTGGCACCAGCAATTTGCCGAATCTTTCAGTTTCTATGCGTTCACCGCTAAAGGCAAGTACAGTACGTATGCCCGAGAAGACTTCTTCAGCGACCGCACCGGCATTCGAGTAAGCCTTCAACTCCTTTTCTGTGAAAGTGCCCTGAATTTTAGCCACCAGCGCTGTAGAAACAATAATAAATGGACAACAACTGATCACAATCAGTGTTAAGAGCCAGCCATAGACAAAAGAGAAGATAACTCCCGCAACGAACGTCATAATGAGAAATACAAACATTGCGACTTTTTCGCCAATGCCCTCCTTCATTTTGTCCAAATCTCTGCAATGAATGAATAAATGATTAAAAGATATTTCAGTTTGAATAAAACTTTCCTTCACACATACTCTGTCATTTTGTTGGCGAAGGTATTGCCGGCAGAGGTGTCATACCAAGACATATCCTGACGTAATATAGACTCCAAAAACAATTTTCGAATTTTCGCGATCTGTGTCAAATAATCATATCAGTTAAGAAATATACATGCTAGTTATCGTATCACACAAACCTGTCTGAGCGCCACTTTATTCAAAATCGTGACCGCCAAACTTAAAAGCAATAATTGGACCATGCAACCAACCACCGTCCCCAAAGCATAAGCCAGCGCATCATCTTTAACAGCCTGCATATTCTCGGCGTGAGTGGCATTTGTGCTAATGATGATGGAAAAATGTTTAACCGTTATTTGTGCGATAAATAAATAATGTATAGAGAAAAGTTGTGGAACTTACAGCTTTTTGCCACCACCGAAAATATTCAAGATTGGTGCAGGCGTTGAAGTGCCAATACCCACATCGCGATCTATGAGCATATTGGTGAATTCGGCGTAATTGATGACATTGTATGGCATGCATATTGAAGCCAGCGATGCCGCAAGCATACCGATGACTATTAGCAGACGATCCCATATGCTGGCATAGCGAAACTGAAAAGCAAAAATACAATTTACAGCGTGAGCTTCCACGAAATACATTTAAACACTTAAAAATAATTTTTCTATTAAGTACGATTACCACTACCGTAACCTATTTTTATTTGCCTGACTGTAGATTTATTTTTGGAGGATTTTTGTTATTGAAACCGTATTTGAGCTAAGGACCGTCCATTCTATTCTCATAACCAATCAAGATATCATAGAGTTATGTAGTCGCTTCAAATCTAAAATCAGATTTAATCTCGCTGTTAATCGGTATAAAGATTCCTGAAGCGTATATGTATATTCCGTTGTTCATCCCAGCTTCTAGTTAACTAATAATATTCTTTGGTTCTCAAAACTGAACGCGTTCATTTTGTTAGATTAGGTTATGTTCCAAAGGTCTGGAGACTGTTTAAAATGGTGTTAATATCGAAGGCCGGATATTAGCTCATCTTGGTTTATGTAAACGTTTGGAGAGGCATATAGACCTGTACATTAGTAGCAGAACATCTTTTGGTTCTCTTTGGTACATGAAAGGCTGGTCGGTCGACACAACTTTGCACGATGTAGTGGCCCTTATGCACAAAGAATTTGCGGCAGGCATTTTTCTCCACATCGAGAGAGCCGTCAAGAAGGTACATTCGAAAAGTTTGAGCTAGGATTGAACTGCAAGTACTTTATACTCGTACATGTATAACATATGTAAGTAATTGCGACAGAACAGTCGTAGAGGAGTGGGGTAGTTTTTCCCTTTGATGGTTAATGACATATTTAAAGAACTCGAAGAGCAAGGCTGTTGGGTGATAGCCTACGTTGACGATGGGCACCCGTGGATATTGCCGGCAGGTGTATTGCTGGGAAAACGCTCTTAGGCTTAGAGAAGCTGGGTATATGAAGGAATCTAAATAGGGTCACGTTGAAATTCGCACCACTTTGAAAACTTGGGCTACTGCGTTACAGAGGCTATTTCTGGTGGCTGCCCCTTCACTCACATTACCCAAAAGGGATATTTGGACTGAGAGAAGTCAACAGATATGATCTTTTTAACGGATGGGTCGAAGTTAGGAGGGAAAGTTGGAGGAGACGTAGACGTCTGTAAGAAACTCTCTCTCAAGCTGGCTGCTACTGGCCGCAAATTATCAAAGTTGTGTATAAAAAGGTGAGTTGGAAACATCCAGATACTCTCTCGTCCATTGCTCAGCTTTTGCAAAACTGAAGCTGAAATAACACGGCAGACATTCTTTCGGCGAAACACCAGACAGAGCCATAACTGTCATTGACCGCCTTAACAAATTTGTGGTCTGCTAAAAACGCTTTGTCGATTTATGCGGGTCATTATAATAATTTTTTATTGGAGTCCTAGGTACCACAACGGACCGGCGCCAAAAGCTGTCCAAGTGATATTCCATTCTAAGGTCGACCATTTAACCTAACCTAACCTAAAATTATCTAGACTTAGAAGGATTCATTTTATTAACCATTGTCGAAGGAATCGTTGTTGACCAAATTTACAATCTCGCAAGACCTTCGTATTTGTTCGCCTAATTAGTGCCATATAAAAGTAATCGAGATAAATATGCGAGTAATGTACATACAAGTATGTATAAATAGTACTTTTGTAGTAAATAAATCTTCTGAATGCAGTTATTATCATAAATTTGTTCTCATTGTTATTACTTATCTCTTGCTTTATTGTGCAGTTTAACTTTTATAATGCTAATTAGTTAATTATGTTTCAATTTAGTTTTAATATATACAAACTTGTTTGTGTTGTTAATTTAGTTTTAATTTCGTTACGTTACACTTCCGGCTACAATTCTGAATTTTAGCTAGAGGCCATAGATTCGAAGTTCGACCTGGTTACCTACTGTCCTTTCTACTCATTAACTCACGATTATCGAGATAGAAATTGGATTTAGACTACTGAATTTCTTAAGTTGTCACTTACCAACTCCAAATAAGCGTATTTCTTTTCTGTAGTATGGCTCTCACTAAAAGCAGAAGACCAAAGTACAAATATTAGTAAAAGAGAAAATGGCAATTTAAAGAGTGTTACTTACTTTTGTATTTCTTGAAAGTCGTTTGGTCCTGGCAAACCCCCTTATTTTTTGAAGTTTTCAACAGGATCTGAAGGACCTTGTATTGAAACATTATAGCTACTGCTAACCATTTTTATGTTTTTTTTACATAAATAAACTTGAGGGCAAAAGGCTTTCGCTAAAATTAAGAAAATAAAAGAGTTCAAAACACTTTGCTTTCCGCAGATAAATAATACTGTGTAACTACAACAAATGTCATTTTGATTTCTTAACATAACAAATTGAAGCCCTTAATTGTATGGTAGACAGAAGTATTCTTAATTGTTTTTTATATGTATGCATGAATACAGAGACGTGTTCACACACAAATGTATGGGTCCCAATTCATGATCAAGGAATTTTGACGCCTCGAAGTGTAACAAATCATTTAATTGTTTCAATGGGCAAACAAAGAATGTCGCGATCATTTGCATATACATACATATAGTTTTGTAAATTCATACACACGTTCACAGGTCTATATTCAGATATATTATTTACGTAGTGGAGATAAAAAATAATAAACAATATAGACATTTGCTTAACAAATCCAAGAACAATACCGTTGGCAATCTTTGCTGTAAAGTCATAAAGTTGTAAAACAAAACTATATTCCTTCATTCATTTATTAGTATTGTGTTTAATTAGAAGCGAGTAAACAGTTTTGAATTCATTTGTTTCCGTATAAACATTTTACCTTTTATGATTTCCATTAGATATTAAGTATCAAAAAGTTTGTAGTTTTTGCTCTAATAAAGTTATTTTATTCGCATATAATATGTGAGCTCTAAAATATCAAAAATCGTTTTTACTTCAAGCCCTACGGGAGTCCCGAGCTGAGGGTTCAAAGACCTAATGATTAGAAAACTCATTTTTCCGAAAATGTCTGGAAACATAAAATGTTCAATTATTTACTGATTCACATACAAAATTTGGCTTTGTTGCTGTAATCAAAAAGTAATTTTTTTAAAACTCTCGGTCATCAGGAAGGCAGGGTTTTTTTTTTAAATATTTAAATATCCCGGATTTACTCGTGTTTTTGTAAAAAACTAAAAGTGAATCTTTCGAATTTTATAATCGATGTAAATCAAGTTCGTGTACGGGAAACGATTTGTTTGACGAATTCAGGAAATTGGCATATGCATAGATTATTACACAAGGCAATGCGTAAATTGTTCATATCGTAGAAATGCACCTGTTAAGTGTATTAAATCATCGGTATCTGGCCTTTCACAACTATTTTTTTAAACTTTCGTCGAATTATGAAATTTTTTACATTCAATATTTCCATAAGCACTTTACTAGTAATTTTCTAGAGCACACACTTCTAAATCTAATTAATTTAAATTATTTTCTGCCGATAAAGAGCACTATTATCAAACATATTTCCTATAAACACTTCAATCGAAAAGACCCGTGAAAAGAGAATCGACACACACCACCTCTTCGTCGATTTTAAATCCGCCTTTTACAGCACGAAAAGCAACTGCCTTCATGCCGCTATGTCTGAACTTGGTACCCCCGCAAAGTTAATACAGCTGAGTAAACTGACTTTGAGCAACACCAAAAGCTCCGTCAGGATCGAGAAGGACCTCTCCGAGCCGTTCGATACCAAACGAGGTTTCAGACAAGGCGACTTTTCAAGAGAAAAGTTCTGCGAAAATTTATGACCATTTGTGCGTTGGCCACGGCGAATACCGCATTCGATGGAACGATGAGCTGTATGAGATATACGATGACATTGAAATACTTAGTTCAGCGAAGTTCAGTCCGAATGGACGAAAACACTCCAGCTCTGAAAGTATTCGACGCAGTACCCGCCAGGGTAAGCAGAGGAGAGAAAGACCTCCACTCCGTTGGAAGGACCAGGTGGAGAAGGACCTGGCTTCGCTAGGAATCTCCAATTGGCGCCACCTTGCGAAAAGAAGAAACAACTGGCGCGCTGTTGTTAACTTGGTTATAACCCCGTAAGAGGTTTCTACGCCAGTAAAGAAGAAGAAGATATCCCGCAAACATAAGTAAACGTGAAATCCCACAACAACCCTCAAATTTGTCTAAGCTTCTCAATCTTATCGGAGGGTACTTCAATCTTAAATCAAATTTTTTACACCACTTCTTCCTACGAAATATTCGCCAACGCGTGCAATCACCTCGAGCTCCGAAACACGACTGGAGTCCTCACTCTGCTCCAACTGAATGAAACTATTGGCTAGCAGTACCGCTAATTATAATGATCACTTTGAGATAGTCCTAGCGCCAACAATAACGCCCGATTGTTTACGTACGAATTTTATTCTATTTTCATTTGAGGCTATAAATATATTACGGCCATAAAAGTTCTTATCACTTCATTGAAATATTTCCTTAACCATTTCAATATCCTTGTACATGTGTTAGCAAAGCTGTTAGCAGTTGAGGGTTTTTAAGTATAAAAGATTTATGTTAATATGCCTGAATATGTGTTGCAGGTCCACTTAGGTTAGAATATTCATATGTATGTAAGTATGGGAGATGCCTTCGAGCTATTATTTATTTAGTTTTATGCCCTGTTTTATTTTATGAACATATGACGCGACTATTTGGTAAAACGACTGCTAGTCACTAGGCTCTAATATTCGATATGGTGGAAACCAGATTATCTCAGTTATTTCAGTAGTTTATCTGCGTCATAATGGTCCAGAAATAAGAAGTTGGTAACTGTGGAAGATGACTTTGTTCGGTGGAAGGAAGGTTCTTTAAAGAAATTACGAAGCTGTAGATAATGAAGCAACGAGATTATGTGCTTCTTTTTTATGGGTTAGACACCACCTACCGTTTTCTACTTTTCCTTGGGGTGTTTTTTACGTAGCGGGTTCCAAACCCAGCGCACACCCCTGTGGGAGTGCTGGATTACATATGTTAGTTTTATGAAAAATCATTGATTTTCTCAGCTTATTAGGAAAACAAACCATACACCCTATATACGAGGTTTGACAATTAAGTAATGAGACTGATTCCATTGCCGCACTTGTGGTAAACCTGTGACCCTTTCTCCCTCCCCTCTCCATTGATATATGTACCATCGCTCTAGCTTGTTTAGTTTGCCTGCTGCGTGAAGTTGAGTGGACGTGTGTTTGTAGTGCTCGTCACGGAAATGGAAAAACGAAATCAAGAGTAACGCGTCACGATAAAATTTTGCGCCAGATTGGGCAAATCAGCTTCGGAAACGTATGCCAAAATTGTAAGAGTGTATGGTGATAGTGCTCTTAGTCGTGCCCAGGCTCACAAAGGTTGTCACCGCGCCACCCCCCTCGCGTAAAAAGCTCTCATGAGCAAGTCGAAGGTGAAAACGATGATTGTTGTCTTTTTTGATAGCCGTGGAATCGTCCACAAAGAATTCGTTTCACCGGAGAAAACTATGAATCAAGTCTACTATTGCCAAGTACTCGAAAGATTGCGAAAATGAGTCAACAGGGTGCGCCCAGACATCGCTCGTAACTGGATCCTTCATCACGACAACGCGCCGTGCCACACCGCCCTTGGCGTGTCCCAGTATTTGACCTCTAAAGGGATCGCCGTGTGACCCTGTGACTTTTTTTGTTTCCTAAAATAAAATCGGTGGTCAAAGGAACCTATTTTGAGTCGATTATGGCTGTGACGAGGGTACTCGCGGATATCCCAGTCGAAGTGTTCCAGAAATGTTACGAAGCATGGAAAACGCGCTGGAATCGCTGTATAGCTGCCCAAGGGGACTACTTTGAAGGGGATGGCAAAGTTGTAGAATAATTTACAAATATACGGTTTTTATGGAATCAGTCTCATTACTTAATTGTCATACCTCGTATAGTGTATTTTATTACGAATTTACAAAGTTAAATTAATTGCGAAAGTAGTATTATTTATTATATGTATATGTGAGGCAATTAATCAGAGCTCTAATGATACTTACTCGTAACCAACTCCTTTGTATACCCTAAACAATGTATATTAAGTTTGTCACGAAGTTTGTAACACCAAGAATTAAGCATCGGAGACCCTATAAAGTGTATATATAAATGAACAGTATGTTGAGTTGAGTCGATTTAGCCATGTACGTCTGTCTGTCCGTTTGTAAATTGTATATACGAACTAGTCCCTCAGTTTTTAAGATATCGTTTTGAAATTTTGCAAACGTCATTTTCGGAACTGAACTAACGGAATCAAGTTCTTGTATGGAAAACTTTCACATTTGACAATGTATCTTCACGAAATTTGACATGGATTACTGCTTAAGGTAATAATATAATCTCCGAAAATCTTGTTGAGATCGGATTACTATGGCATAAAGCTTCCATACAAACTGAACACATAGTTACTAAAAGAAATGCACCTGTGAATTGTATATTGGCTTCGGTGGCGCCGAAGTGAACGTTTTTTCTTGTTATTATTAACCTATCTTGATCTAGAAGTAATGAGCAGAAGAATTCTCTCATCTAATAATAAACAATCCGTATCTATTACTGTTTATTTAATAATTTATATTTTATAAAAGGCAAGTTCAGGCAAGTCGCTAAATTGTTGCTTAATAGACAGAGTGTCTATAACGGGATCTCAGCCCACCGCTAACCAATAAAACTATATAGTTTAATATCATCTGCTTATCTAAATTAGTGCTTGGGTGGTCGTGTTGGCGCTGCCTTAACCTAGTCTTCGGTATTTTCAAAGTAAAGTAAATAAGTAAGAAAGAGCTAAATTCGAGTGCTACCGAATATATTCTAGTCTTGCAATTTGCAAAGATCAAAGGCAGGGAAACACTCTCAAACTTCGAATTCTTATGAACTTATAATATACATAGGCTTTACTAGGTTTTGCTTCGTGTTTCAGATATTTAAGTATATTTAAGCAGTAATTTTTTTCGAAATATGAGGTTTAAACAAAGGTCTAGACTCTAGATCTCTCGAACGATTGCATTAACTTTTGCCATTTCTCAAGTATTCTCAAGAACAGGTTTCCACGGAATTTTCTTACGCTGACCGATATACTCGTATAGTATTCAGCATAAAGTCCTCTCGAATAACAAAAAAAATTATACATTGTGACAAAAAAGTACCCAGAAACCACCATCGTATACATCTCGCTTATTGCTGCTTCATCTTAAATTGCTGGACAACCGACGGTCCATTCTCTGCCTTTCATTTGTTTACAATGTAATTAATGGAGATATTGACTGTCCCTATTTACTAGGGAAAATTAACTTCAATACTCCTCAGCGGTGTCTTAGATCTGTTTCCCCATTTTACTATAAAAAGGAAAGTACTAATTGCGCTGGATACGCGCCTCTCAAGCGCGCTATGCGGGAGTTTAGCACGATTTCCGAAAGGGCTCTTCTAGATTTTTCTCACTCTAGGGTATCCTTTACTAATACCCTCAATTCGGTTTTTTAGTCTAAGTTATCTACCTATTTCTATCTATTTAACTGTAATTTAATTCTCCATTAGTCTGTAAGAATCAATGTTCATAGACTTAAATAAATAAATAAATTGTGATTAAATTCCTCGGGTAAATGACATTTCTAGATAATTTGATAGGACTGCCCTTAATTACGAGTACTATGCTAAATATGAGTGCGATCTGTCTATCAAATCGTAGACCGTAGACCGTGAACATACGAGTATACTGAATATTGTGTTTAGAAAAGGTATGAGTGACGATTTTTAGATGTATGTAAGGTTATAGTACTTTGTGAAATACCTCGATTGCTTTCAATAAACGTAAACATTTTTCAAATTAAGTCCATCTTTGTAGCCGAGTATAGTCAAATATGCTATAAAATGTGTACACATGTTTATGATATTGATTCTGATGTACCGCAAATTCACCATGTACATATGAAACGGTATTCACAATATTTGATAATCTAGTGACTCATAACGAAAGAAATCCCTAAATTATAATCTAATTTCTATTTAGATAATCATTTCATTAAATGGGTAAAGTATCTTAACTGCTGCTATCTATCAGGAAGAAGAAGAAAAAACTAAGAAAGAGTAAAAAAAAAAACAAAAGTGTAGCAGGAACTAACAACAAAATATCAAAATGGTGTTTGACACAATCTCTTCATATCAACACTTAAAAATTCATTAATAGAATTTTTATTTACGCATCTGCTTTAACACCTGTTTCTTCATGTGGTTGTAGCTATTTTCTGCTACCAGAATTACACTGGCAGAAACTAGCAGTTCTCTCAGTTTTTCATGCTCTCAAATTGTGCTCTCTTCTGATAATTTTTTGGGTTAAAAAACGCTTATCCAGCTGAAACTTTGTCAGTTAGTTTTATCTATAAGTTAGTGATAGTCAGCAGTTAAGAAATAAAATGCTATTACAAATACCTCCTTTTAATGCAGACGGGTGTGTATTTACGAATTTTGCGCTTCTCTTGTCTCATCGGCTCGTAAACCTCTACACTCCTTTTGGCACTTTTATACATATGTACATATTTGTAAAACGGCACGTGTGTGTATATACATACATATGTGTGTATGTATGCATATGCTTAAAAGTTGGTGTAAGGTTAAATAACAACAAAATCCGTTATCAATTGCAAATACTTATATTTATTTAATCTTATACTCAACGATTTGGGATTAATAACATAATAATCGATGTCAATTCATGTCCATTAAGTCGGCTCGCTGATAAGAGAATGAATTCACCGTAACTTACATTTTTAGGGAAAATCCCGAAAATCACACACTTCGATTAATCATTGTGTGTCAATTTATCAGCAAAGTTTTAAATTATTTTTACAGGACTATTATTTTTTTGCTTGAAGCGAGAAATTAATTGAGTATAACCGATATACCGCACAGTTTTAATTTTCTTTCACCAAATTTAGCAAAAAATAAAAATGTCAATGTTTTTCGCTTTTGTTTTAAGGCCATGAAAAAGTAGCAAATATAGCAACAACTATTCAAATTATGAGAAAACTTATTTTGATGAAACTTATTACACGTGTTCCTTAGGAGACAGAAGTGGTTGGTATTGCAGATATGCCAAATTGCATTATTGCAATAAATTGTTAAGTGAGAAAATGTAAACGAGTGGCACCTGTTTTTACTAAGCCCCAAATTAATCACAGAGATTTAATATTAAATATCGTCGAAGCCAGAGGATATAAAATATTTAAGCAGAGTACCCACGTGCAAATGTCATAATGAATGGGAGGTGAGAAGTGAGTGGCTGCGAGAGTATGACACTACTCTATTTTGATAGATATTCGTTATTTCACGCTTTCATTTTATTAGATTTATTATCTTAATCTACAACGATCGAAACGATCGAAATTCCAAAAGATATTGCTGCAATATCTCAATATATGTATACATATTTTTATATCCATACGTACATGTGTAAGTAAATATATATTATATAATATGGTAAAATCAGTGAACGTCAAATAACATGAAGGTGGACATCGAATTTCGTATGCTCTTCGATTGAACCTTCCTTCATCGTAAGGTGAATTCCTCGGTTAAAAAATTCAATATGTTCGCTGTCGAACATGCAGCTTCTCATTTAGGGTATTCCACCAAACTCGTAAATGTACAAACTTATAAGCTCAAAAATTTACGCTTTAGTTTTTTGGAACGCTCCTTTTTTATCATACATATAAAAGCCGCGTAAATAGGTATAGTATAGGCAATACTAAAACAAAATATCAGTTTATGAAGCAAATACGCGTCGAATTTGCCTCATAGTTTTATACGAAACGCGTAAACTTTTTTTCATACAAATTTTGGCAGCTCATTTATAAGGCACAGAATTTTACGTGTTTAAGAACTTTATGAGGCATTTACGAGTTTGGTGGAATACCCTAATTATTTTACGTTCTCTGCTCGTATATCCATTGAACCACATGATAAACCCACAATAACGTCGCTTATAGGTAGGTATGCAACGCGACTCGGAAATCCTGTATGTGGACAATCAGCTCAAATGAAGAGTTCACTCTCTTAGTTTTCAGAAAGAGCAAATTGCGCGGGACACGTTGATACTGTTAATCGAGGCGGTTGTAAAAATTTTAGTGTTACCTTTGGGACCTTTCAGGAAACTTAGCCGATGCGTTGACGGACAGTCGGCTTTGCAGCAAAACGAGTAAACTGTAAACGTCGTAGCCGATTATTGGTGTCATCAGTATTTAACCTGTATCATCAATGGCTGTATTTCAGAATTTAACAACTACAATTTTAAGTGCATCACAGTTTTAAGACTCATTGAATGTTCAGCAAAATACCAATTTAAGAAATTTAATTAAAATTCTATGTATTTATCTATTTTATTCATAAATAACAATAAAGTTAATGCTACATTAATATCGAAAGGACTTTATGTACATATCAGGTTACTGCCAACAATAGTTCTAAGGGGAACCATTGGTTAAGCCACTTGCTGCATCATATACAGCTCTGCGTATATGCCATTCAGTGCCATTAATTCCTCGTGATTGCCTTTCTCCACCACCACACCTTTCTTCAGCACACATATGAGGTCCGCATCCCGCACTGTGGTCAGTCGATGCGCAATGGTAAGGCAAGTACGACCACTGCGTGCCGCGTCAAGGGCTTCTTGCACCACCTTCTCACTCTCCATATCCAATGCAGACGTAGCCTCATCCAGTATCAATATCTTCGGATTACGTACCATAGCGCGTGCTATGGCAATGCGTTGCTTCTGACCTCCGGACAGTTGAGCGCCTTTGCTGCCCAAACGTGTGTTGTAACCTTGCGGTAAGGAGGTGATAAACTGATGTATGTTCGATTTCTTGGCCGCTTCAATAATTTCAGCCATCGGAATATCTGTGCGGAAATTGTTGCCGTACGCAATATTTTCAGCAATGGTTCGGTCAAATAGAACGGGTTCTTGCGAAACTAGACCCATGCCGGAACGTAAGCTATCGAATGAGAATTCCGTGGTGGGTACACCACTCAGATTGACTTTACCCCGAACAGGATCATAATAACGTAACAGCAGCTGTACACATGTGGATTTACCCGAACCTGAAGGCCCAACCAAGGCCACTGTAGTGCCGCCTTTGATGGTCAAATTAAGGTTCTGCAGTATAGCTATGCCTTTGCGATTCGGGTAATTAAAATCGACGTTTTCGTAAGTAATATCGCCTCCAGATTTCTAAAATATTGCATTGAATGGTTAAAATATTCAGTACTAGGTAGACCATATTGGTTTGAAGACTTACCATTGTTGTGTTGTATGGTTTATCAGCGGGACTGTACATGGCGGGTGTACGTTGAAACAGTTTCAGTAAGCGCCCTGCCGACAGCACGGCAGCGCTAACATTGGGCGCATATGACAGAGCCTGACCTAACATCCATGAGCCGAAAATAAGTCCCTCGGAAACTCTAAAGATGTGCATATTGTTATTTATAGTAAAAACATTGAAATATTTTTCTCCACTCACTTTATAATATTCGCATACGGTACTTCGCCATTGGATACTAGAATACCACCGTAGTACAAAGAAATGCCATAGGCTAAGAACGGTGCCGTTTGTCCCATACCGTAGACCACACCGCGGAAACGCACCTTCTTGCGACACGCCTTATCGGCTTTGTCTATTTGTTCGCAATAGCGCTCAAGCACATGGCGTTCCTGCCCCAGACTGGTCACAGTGCGTATGTTAGCTATTGCCTCCACCGCAACACGCGACGCATCTTCAATTGCCAGTCGCTCTACATTCGTACTCGCCTCCATAAATCGTGCTTCGAAAAGTATGCACGCACACACCAGCGGCACAGTAAGCAGAGTGACCAGTGTCAGATTCCACGAGTATGTAAACGATAGAATTACGCCGATGGTTAGAGTAGACATTGCTTGCACAATGATGCCGATGCGCGAGCCCGTTGCACCCTGCACGTTCGAACAATCGCTAGCAAGACGTGCACATAGCGCACCCACCGAGTTCCGTTGGTCATCGAAGTAGGCGACTTCTTGGCTGATTATGGCTTTGAAAGCGTCATGACGCAGTCGGGATGTCATCTTCGCACCCGCGATGGTGAACATGTAGGTTTGCATGAGTGAGCTAACGCCGGTTATAACGCCAATAACGATGAACAGAAAGGCAAACAAAATCGACTGTCTTGTGATGTAACTGTCGTCGGGATCGGATAAAATCTACATATATCGGATTGAGTAGATGGAAGAGTTGGTATTGATATACATTAAAAGATTATGCGATACTTACTCCAAAGAAGTCGCCGAAGAGCACAGCCCATGTAGGAAATGTGGCGCCATGCAACATAGCTGATATGCAGCCGATTAGAATGTAACGCCACTCTGGAGCATTCATTTTCATCAGTTGCTTGAAAGTGATCTTATGCTTTTCGGCCTTAGGCTTCTTTCTTTTCGATTTCTCTGTAAAAAAATATTTATGCATTATATATCGTTTTAATCTCAATAAGTGTTTGGTTGTCTTACTTTTGCCCACATCACTTTCAGCGTCGGCTTCATCAACACTTGTTTCGTCCTCATCGTCGGAGTCAACGGGCACTTGCAGTTGTTGCTTGCGCTGTCGCACTGCATTGGATGTATTCGCTAAAGCCTCTTCTTCTTCCTTACGTTTCGATATCATTACCAA
The DNA here is from genome assembly GCF_023373825.1 of Bactrocera dorsalis. Lineage (NCBI taxonomy): Eukaryota > Metazoa > Arthropoda > Insecta > Diptera > Tephritidae > Bactrocera > Bactrocera dorsalis. Next base: position 88,406,397 of record NC_064305.1, read on the forward strand.
CTTACAGTAAAGACCGCCCGAGCGCATAAGTTCATTGTGCGTACCCTGCTCAGCCACAACTCCATCTTTGACAAACACAATCAAATCAGCATTTGTCACTGTCGAAAGACGATGTGAAACCACCAACGTGGTACGTCCTTGACTGGCCACATCGAGCGCATCCTGTACCCGACGCTCGGATGTGGGATCTAAAGCCGAGGTTGCCTCATCCAGCAACAATATCTTCGGGTTTCGAATGAGTGCACGTGCAATGGCTATACGTTGCTTCTGGCCACCAGACATTTGAGCTCCACGTTCGCCCACCATGGTATCATAACCACTTGGTAGTTTGACAATGAATTCATGACAATTGGCCATACGTGCGGCTTGCTCGATTTCTTCTTGTGTCGCTGTGGGTTTGCCTTGACGTATATTTTCACGAATGGTGGTAGCGAATAGTACTGGTTCCTGACCGACTACACCTATCTGTGAACGCAACCAACCCACATTCAATTCACGTAGATCGCGTCCATCGAGACGTACACAACCACTGGGGGCATCATAGAAACGCTGTAACAACTGCAGTGTGGTGGACTTACCACAACCAGATGGTCCCACTAAAGCGACGGTTTGACCAGCGCGAACTTGTAATGAGAAGCCTTTGAGTATTTGTACATCTGAACGTGCTGGATAACGGAAATGTAAATTTTCGAAAATTATGTCACCGGTCACAGACTCCAATTTGGCACCACTCTCATTTAACGGATCAATCGCTGATTTGCGATCGATGGTGGCAAAGACATTTTGTGCCGCACCCTTTGCCGTTGCGAATGCCTCCACATGTGGCAGTGAGAAACCCAAGTTCTGTGCACCCATGATGATACTGAATAGCACGATAACTAACGAACCCGACGTGTATAGTTTATCATCCATATAGCGATACTTCAATATCAATTTAATTCCAAACCATATAGCTATCGCATAGGCAATATAAATGATGAACCACATAATGCCGGAGCCGACACCGGAGTAAAAGCCTTTCTTTCGACCCATCTTCTCTGCTGGCACCAGTAATTTGCCGAATCTTTCAGTTTCTATGCGTTCACCGCTAAAGGCAAGTACAGTACGTATGCCCGAGAAGACTTCTTCAGCGACCGCACCGGCATTCGAGTAAGCCTTCAGCTCCTTTTCTGTGAAAGTGCCCTGAATTTTAGCCACCAGCGCTGTAGAAACAATAATAAATGGACAACAACTGATCACAATCAGTGTTAAGAGCCAGCCATAGACAAAAGAGAAGATAACTCCCGCAACGAACGTCATTATGAGAAATACAAACATGGCGACTTTTTCGCCAATGCCCTCCTTCATTTTGTCCAAATCTCTGCAATGAATGAATAAATGATTTAAAGAAATTTCAGTTTGAATAAAACTCTTCCTTCACACATACTCTGTCATTTTGTTGGCGAACGAATTGCCGGCAGAAGTGTCATACCAAGACATATCCTGACGTAATATAGACTCCAAAAACAATTTTCGAATTTTGGCGATCTGTGTTAAAGAATTAAAAAGAAAATATCAGTTTAAAAAACATACATGCAAGTCTGTCGTATCTCACAAACCTGTCTGAGCGCCACTTTATTCAACATCGTGACCGCCAAACTTAAAAGCAATAGTTGGACCATGCAACCAGCCACTGTCCCCAAACCAAAAGCCAGCGCATCATCTTTAACAGCCTGCATGTTCTCGGCGTGAGTGGCATTTGTGCTAATGATGATGGAAAAATTTTTAACCGTTATTTGTGCGATAAATAAATAATGTATAGAGAAAAGTTGTGGAACTTACAGCTTTTTGCCACCACCGAAAATATTCAAGATTGGTGCAGGCGTTGAAGTGCCAATACCCACATCGCGATCTATGAGCAGTGTGGTGAATTCGGCGTAAATGATGACATTGTATGGCACGCATATTGAAGCCAGCGATGCCGCAAGCATACCGATGACCATTATCAGACGATCCCATATGCTGGCATAGCGAAACTGAAAAGTATAAATACAATTTAGACCGTGATTTTCCACAAAATATATCTATTTCTACATATTTATTTGCAATACACTTAAAATTAATTCCATTCTATTCATACTATTCTTCGAAGGGTCCTTATGCATAAAGAATTTCCGGTATGTATCTTCCTTAATATCGAGGGCCTTCTATAATGTGCGTCCGGAGGCAGTAATTAAAGCAAACGAAAAGTTTGAGGTGGGATTGAACTTCAAGTACTTCATATAACATAAGTAACAGAACAGTGGTAGTCAATAAATACAGAATTTGCAGACGTCCCTCTTCATTTAATCGAAGGGTCGCGCCTTCAACCAGTTGATAAGATCCTAGGGCTTATTCTTCAGAGTAAGCTTTCATGAAGGCAAAATTGTGAGGAGAGATTGTATAAGGCACCGGAGCCAATAATGTCTTTTGTTGTCTTCGTCTGGTGGATTGTGCTCGAAAGAGAACCTGAACGCGCCCAAAGAGGCCTCTCATCGGCATGACATTTAACGCCATTCCACACATAGCACCCGTGCGTATTGCCGGCAGGTGCATTGTTGGGGATATAGCTCTAAGGCTCAGAGGAGCTGTGTGTATGAAGGAATCTAAATAGGATCACGTTGAATTTCTTTTCTCCTTCGATTGCATCACTGAAAACTTGGACCCCTGTGTTACAGAGGCTCCTGCTGGTGGCTGTTACTCTGTGATATGTGAACTGAGAGAATTCGTGGAAAAGAGTGCGTCTTTCTTGAAGCTCGGAGGGGAGTCTTCTGTAATTAACTTTACCTCAAGCTTAGCGTTAGGCTACAACATCTCAGCATGCATTCTTTCGACGAAACAGCAGGCTGCCTCAACAAATTCGTGGTCGGCTCAAAGCACTTTCTCGATTTAGGCGGCCCATTATAATACATTTTTATAGGAGTTCTAAATACCACAACGGAGCGGCGTTAAAAACTGTCCAAGCGACTACCCATTTTAGGATCGACCACTTAATCTAAACTAACCTAAAATTATGTAAGCATAGGTATAGGATTGGTTCTATTAACCATTGTCGAAGAAATACTTGTTGGCCAAGTTTATAAACCCGCAAAATCTTCGTGTTTGGTTCGCCTAACGGTCGTTAGTGCCATATAAAAGTAATCGAGATAGATGTGAGAGTTATATACTTATAAATAGTACTTCTGTAACAAACAAAGTACACTAAGTGCAGTTACTACGAGTATCATAAATTTGTTCTCATTGTTATTACTTATCTCTAGTTTTATTGTGCAGTTTAACTTTTATAATACTAATTAGTTAATTATATTTCAATTTAGTTAAATTATATACAAACTTGTCTGTTTAGTTAATTTAGTTTTAATTTCGTAATGTTACATTTGGGGCTACAATTCTGAATTTTAGCTAGAGGCCATAGATTCCAAGTTCGATCTGGTTACCTACTGGCTTTTCTACTATCTATGTATGTATGTATGGTAAATGTATATAGAAAAGAAGATAAGGAGACGAATTGAAAGTAATGCAAGTGATAACTTGAGTAAATAAAATTGATTAACGAGTTTGGATGAAATTTGGTATTGCAGAAAAAAAATCTGACACTGAATATTAATGAATAGGAGTGAAGAGCTGGAATCTTAGGCTTTGATCCCTTAAAATTGATAGAGTAAAAAATGTTCGATTACACCCGAACTTTTACCTTCTGCTAATCTCACTTTTTTTTTAAGTTCGATGTTAGCGTAAGTTTTTATATAAACAAACTAAACTGATTATTATTATAATTAATTTTAAATAATTAAGTGTTTTGATATTGTAATATTACGGTAATCTATAATTTAATCTGCATAGTTTATGTGTGAAATTTTAATTGTTTGTGAGAAAATCTTAAAACGCCAAAGTTGCATTTGTCATATTATAATTATTGTTAATATTATCTATGCTGATGCATTTTAGTTCAATGAGAACAATAAATAGTTGTATAAATAATATTAATTAATTATTTTTTCGCTTGTTAATTTGACGTCAATATCAATAATAATCGGTTAATTAACATACATACATATATGATTTTTGTGATAAAAATAGTCGCTAATGTTGACTACTGATTTTATTAAGTTTTCACTTACCAGCTCCAAATAAGGATACTTCTTTTCTGTAGTACGGCTTTCACTAAAAGCAGAAGACCAAAGTACAAATATTAGTAAAGAAGGAATGGAAATAAAAAGAGTACAACTTACTTTTGTGTTTCCTGAAAGTCGTTTGGTCCTGGCAAACTCTCTGACTTTTTGAAGTCTTCAGCAGGATCAGTAGGACCTTGTATTGAAACATTATAGCTACTGCTGACCATTTTTATGTTCTTTTAAAGCAACTGGAGAGCGCTAGTCTTACCCTAAAATTAAAAAAATAAAATTGTTCAATACATTTCGCTATTTGAAGATACTGTATACTTCAACAAATGTCACTTTGATTTTTTCACATTTTAAGTTGAAGCCCTTGATTGTATGGCAGACAAAAGTATTCTTAATTGTTTTTTATATGTATGTATGCATGAATACAGAGACGTGTTCACACACAAATATGTGGATCCCAATTCAAGATCAAGGAATTTTCACGCTTCTGAGTGTAACAAATCATTTAATTGTTTCAATGGGCGCACAAAGAATGTCGCGATCATTTGCATATATGTATATATAGTTTTGTAAATTCATACACACGTTCACAGTTCTATATTCAAATATATTATTTCCGTAGTGGAGATAAAAAATAATAAGCAATACAGACATTTGCTTAACAAATCCAAGAACAATACCGTTGGCAATCTTTGCTGTAAAGTCATAAAGTTCTAAAACAAAACTATATTCCTTCATTCATTTAGTAGTGCTGTGTTTAATTAGAAACGGCTACGGCACAAAACATAGTATACATTTATTAACTGTTGTGTTGTTCTATAAACATTTTACCTTTTATGACTTATATTAGATACTAACTATTAAAAAGTTTGTTTTCTTTGCTTTGATAACGTTATTTTATTGACATAACTATAATATGTGAAATCTCAAATATCAAAAATCGTTTTTGATGCAAGCCCTACAGGAGTCCCAAGCTGAGGGTTCAAAGAGCTAATGATTATAAAACTCATTTTTTCTGAAAACGTTCAGAAACATAAAATGGTCAATTATTTACTGATTCACATACAAAATTTTGATTTGTTGCTGTGATCAAAAAGTAAGTCTTTTAAAATTGTCGGTCATCAGGAAGGCATGCCCTTTTTTTAAAAAGGTTTAAATATATCTAAATTACGCGTGTTTTTGTAAAAAACTTAAAGTGAATTTTTCGATTTTTACAATGGTTGATTTTGCCAAGTGAGGAACTTGGTTCAAATCTTGTTTGTAGAAAGAAAATTTTTATCCAGGCACGTTGGAAATATTGCTGAAGTCGTTTGGTGGTCAAACTATGACACAAAAAATCGTTTCTGGCTAGTACAACGAGTTTAAAATGGGCCGAGATGTAACGCGTTCTCGCTATGGACGACCATCACCCTCTACAGACAAGAACAACGTATAAAAAATCAAAGATTTGGTGCTTGAAAATCGTCGATTAATAATTAGAGGTCTCGCTGATATTGTTGGAATATCATTTGGCTTAACCCAAATCATTTTGAAGAATGTTTTGCGTCTTAAAGGAGTCAAATCAACCAAAATCGCTCAAACGCGCCATGTCGTACTGCATTGGTTCTTTACTCGAAAGGTTTGTCTTGCGATTTGTTTTGCTTAAGATTTTGTGTTCTTAATGGGGATCGTTGCAAATATTTGTTTTGTTGTTGTGAAGTCATCGAAATTACAATAACATCGAAAAAATGAAAAGCCATACTTGAAAACCGTAGTACTCTAGCATCAGACAGTTAACATAGGTTTTCAACATCTCTTACGGATTGACTGAACAAATTTTGGTTAATGTTTTGGGTATAAAGCGTGTCAATGTTAGGCTTGTACCAAAGAGCCTGAAAGCAGAAACGATGTGGAGTAGAGATCGCAAAAGATATGCTTGACAGCGTAGGGTTCAAATTCATTAAACACATGATTACCGATGATGAGTAGTGAATTTATGAATATGACGTCACCGAACTGTCCAACAATCTATAGTAAATGACACTCCAAACCGAAAATCGAAGATCTGGTTCAGCAGGAATTCATTTAAAAGGATCAATTGGTTCATAAAAATACTATTTGTCCATCTTCAAAATGATAGACAAAAGATTTATTGAGTTTTTACCACGAAAAGGGGCTGCTAAATATCTTCGAAAGATTTAGCCCGTTGCACGTGTAACTTCCCGACATTTCAATCACTTCCTATTTTTTTCCAATATATTACACTAAATTTTTCATGTCTTCTTATAATTCTCGCTACAACTTGATCATGGTCTTCTTCTTGTCTTAATTTGAATAAATTGGCTTAAAATATTTTTTCTGCAGCCTTTTAGTGTTCATTCTTTTACATGGCTTTGCTAACTTAATCGTGGCACTTTAATATTTTATCAAAGTACTGTTTTTACCTTTAGTTAATTTATAACCAATTATATACCGAAAAAGCTAATTTATCATAGACTTCCTTTAACAAAATTCAAACAGAGAACGTGTATTATAGAGAGGGTTCAGAATAATATTCATTCAATAGGATTTTGTTAGCTCTTGACAGTTCACATGCTTGTCCGTTCTCTGATTCAAACTAAGAAGAGTCATTTTTTTTTAAGTGTTAAGTTTGCTATGAAATTTGTAACTCCCAGAAAGAAACGTCTGAGACTCCGTATAGTATATAAAAAAACTGACCAGTGTGAACTGTTATGCCTTCTGTCCATCTCTCTAGATGCGTTATAATCCCTCAGTATGAATAACTTTTTTAATTTGTCATTTTCAGGAAACTCAACATAGATTTTTATCCACTATAGCGTATGGCTGTTATACAAACTGATCGATGTAAATCAAGTTCGTGTAGGGAAAACGTTTTATTTGAAAAACTCAGGAAATTGATATATCTATATATTATTATTCAAGGCAATGCGCAAATTATTCATATTTTAGAAATGCAATTGTTAAGTGTATTATAGCATCGGTATCTGGCCTATCACAATTATTTATTTTATAATTTCATCGAATTATGAAATCTTTACACTGCTTCATCACTTCCAATAGCACTTTACTAGCAGTTTTCTAGAGCATACACTTCTAAATCTAATTAATTTAAATTATTTTCTATCCATAAAAAGCACTTTTATCAATATTTATTTCCTATAAACACTTCAATCGAGCACTTACACGGATATTTGTTTTCGTTTGTTTCATAAGAATGCCCGAAAGTCATATACAAAAAGCGTAGTAGCACTTTTAACCCGCTTTAATTGTTGATATTTCTCGCAAACATAAGTAAATGTGAAAATCCCACAACAATCCTCAACTTTGACTAAGCTTCACAATCTTATCGGAGGGCACTTCAATCTTAAATCAAATTTTTTACACCACTTCTTCCTACCAAATATTCGCTAACGCGTGCAATCACCGCGAGCTGCCAAACGCGACTGGAGTCCTCACTCTGCTCCAACTGAATGAAACTATTGGCTAGCAGTACCGCTAATTATAATGATCAGTGTAAGAAAGTCGTAGCGCCGACAATAACACCCGATTGTTTACGTACCAATTTTATTCTGTTTTCATTTTCTGAGCTACAAACATATTGCGGCCATAAAAGTTCTTATCACTTCGCTGAATTACTTGTGTTGCCTTATCCATTTCAATATACTCGTACATGTGTTAGCAAAGCTGTTAGCAATTGAGGTTTTGAAAGTACAATAGCTTGTTGTTAATAGGCCTGGACCAGATGTGTAGCAGGTCCACTTAGTTTAGAATATAAATATGTATGTAAGTATGGGAGATGCCTTCGAGCTATTATTTATTTAGTTGTATGACCTGTTTTATTTTATTAACATATGACGCGACTATTTAGTAAAACGATAATTTAGTAAAACGACTGCTAGTCACTAGGCTCTAATATTCGATTTGGTCGAATCCAGATTATCTGAGTTATTTCAGTAGTTTATCCGCGTCATAATGGTCCAGAAATAAAAAGGTGGTAGCTGCGAGAAATGACTTCGTTCGGTGGAAGGAAAGGTCTTTAAAGGAATTAAGTACGAGGCTGTAGATAAGTAAGCAACGAGATTATGTTCTTCTTCTTCTTTATTGGTTAGACACCGCTTAGACAGTTATAGCCCAGTTTACAAAAGCAAGGCATTTTTCTAATTTTTATTGGGGATGCTTTTTACGTAAAGGGTCTCAAACCCAGCGACAGGGAGGGATGGATTATGGTAGTTTTTATTAAAAATCATTGCTTTTCTCTGCTTATTAGGAAAACAAACCATTCACCCTATACATATATTGTGTATTTTATTACGAATTTACAAAGTTAAATTAATAGCAAAAGTATAATAGTATTATTTATTATACATGTGAGGCAATTAATTAGAGATCTAATGACACCTACTCGTAACCAACCCCTTTTTATTATTAACTTATCTTGATCTACTAGAAATAACGAGCAGAAGAATTCTCACATCTAATAATAAACAATCCGTATCTATTACTGTTTATTTAATTTTGTATATTTGATAACTGGAAGGAGTGACTCGCTAAATTGTTGCTTAATAGACAGAGTGTCTATAACAGGGTCTCAACCTACCGCTAACCCATAAAACTATATTGTGCCATATCATCTGCTTATCTAAATTAGTGCCAGGGTGGTCGTGTTGGCGCTGCCTTCACCTAGTCTTCGGTGTGTTCAAAGCCAAAAACATGCGTAAAGTAAATAAGTAAGATAGAGCTAAGTTCGAGTGCTACCGAATATATCTTACTCTTGTAATTTGCAACGATCAAAGGCAGGAAAACACTTTCAGGTGTTAAACTTCTAAATCTTATGAACTTATATAATATTATAACGCTTACTAGATTTTGCTAGATTGAGATATTTATGTTACAGAAGTCATTTTATTCGGGATATGAGGTTTAAACAAAGGACTTGACCTTCATTCATATTCATCGTTAAACTAAGTTTGTTTACATATGTAATGGGTGATTCAAGTGGAAGCACATTTTTCAATAGCCTTTTTTGACAGATCATGCATGAGTGAAACTGTTATGTTATTTTATTCAGTAGCTGAGAGTGTATACGAAGACCGCGGAAAGTCGATTCGGCGCCGTTCGCAGCAACTCGGACTGACGTATGGAACAACTTGGTGAATTTGACATCGAAATTTTAAAATGAAAGCGTACAAAATATACATACATAGCTCGTGCAAGAACTGAAGTCGCTCGGCCTTCCCCAGCGATATCAGTTCGCTCTCTAGGCCCTTGAAAAGTTCCAAGAAGATCCGACGTTTTCAAGTCAAATTTTGTTCAGCGATGAGTACCACTTCTGGCTAAATGGGTAGGTAAATAAGCAAAATTGTCGCATTTGGGACGAAGAGCAACCTGAGAAATATAAGTGTTGAAATTCCATTCAGAAAAAACGACAGTTTTGTTTGGTTTGTGAGCCGGTGGAATCATCGGTCAATATTTTTCAAAAATGATGCCGGTGAGAACGCTACCTAATGGCGATCATTATCGCGCCATCACAACCGACTTTTTGATGCCTGAAATTGAAGCTCGTGATCTCGGCGCCACTTCCGACACATCGCATCAATCAATGAAGATTTTAGATGTAAGGTTAAAGCGTGCACGGATGGACCGGCAGCTAGTCTGCCGGAAATCAGCTCGACTTGTCAAGCTTTATATATACATCATCTCGATAAGATTAAGAAGTCACAAAAACCGTTCGGGTAATAAATTATACTATAGCACATATGTATGTATGTATATGTATGCAAAAAATGTTGGTTCTAATCTAGTCCATATCGTTTTACTAGTATGCGTATGAACGACTTTTCAGTTTGCTCTATTAGAAGATATTTCAGTACGTTGTGAAATACCTCAATTGCTCTCAATAAACGTAAAGATTTTTCAGAGTAAGTATATCTTTATACCCAAGTAGAGTCAAAGATATTATAAAATGTGTACACATGTTTATGATATTGATTCTTATGTACCGCAAATTCACCATAGGCATATGAAACGGTATTCACAATATCTGATAATCTAGTGACACATAACGAAAGAAATACCTAATTTCTAAACTAATTTAACTATTTAGATATTCATTTCATTTAGTGGGGCATTCCACAAGCCCTAAGCTTGGTATCTAAACTGCTAGCAGCTTCTCACAAAGAGCAAAATAACGAAAAGAAACGGAAGTATAGCAGAATATCACAATGGTGTGTACCACAATCTCTTCATATCAACACTTGAAAATTCATTAAGAGAATTTTTACTTACGCATCTGCTTTAGCACCTGTTTCTTCATGTGGTAGTATCTAGCTATTTTTTGCTAGCAGAAATTACACTGACAGAAACAAGCAGTTCTCTCAGTTTTTAACGCTCTCAACTTGTGCTCTCTTCTGATGGAAGAACGCTTTTCCAGCAAAAACTGTGCTGGCTAGTGATAGTCAGCAGTTCAGAAACAAATTGCTATTAAAAATATTGGGTAGTCGAAAAATTATTTTCGTATTTATAAGCAAACTTCAACTTATTTATTATATTTATAATAATAAATAAACAAATAAACAAATATGTACGTACCATTTTGGTCGACCACTTTTCGCTATATTTCAAAATACAAGTATGACGATTTTCTTCATTATTTTCACTAATTTTTGAATAGCAATAACTTTTTTTCAACTTCACCGAATTCATTTTTTTTGTTTAAATGAATCTTAGAGTCTCATCTTTATAACACTATATATGACACAATGTGATTGGTAGCACTGGAGATATTTCGACTGCAACGCCATCTATTCACAAAATACGAAAAGACTTTTTCGACTACCTGTTTTTGATGTAGACGGATTTTACGCTTGTCTTGTCTTATCGGATCGGATGCCCCTTTCGGTACTTTTACACATATTTGTAAAACGGCACGTGCATGCATATATGTAAGTATGTATACATATGTTTAACAATTGGTGTAAAATTAAATGACAACAAAATCCGTTATCAATTGCAAATACTTATAATTATTTATTTAATATTACACTCATCGATTTGGGATTAAAAAAAAAATAATGGGTGTCAATTCATGTCCATAAAACCGGCTCGCTGATAAGAGAATGAATTCACCGTAACTGACTTTTTATGACAAATCTCCGAAAATCACTTATTTCGATTAATCAATATGTGACTATTTATTAGAAAAGATTTTTAAATTATTTTTACAGTGCTACCATTTTTTTGCTTGAAGCGAGAATTAAATTAATTGAGTATAACCGATTTACCGCACAGTTTTAATTATCTGTCCCCAAATTTAGCAAAAAATAAAAATTTCAATGTTTTTCGCTTTTGTTTCAAGGCCATGAAAAAGTAGCAAAAATAGCAACAACTATTCAAATTATGAGAAAACTTATTTTGATGGAACTTATTACACGTGTTCCTTAGGAGTCAGAAGTGGTTGTTATTGCAGGTAGGCGAAATTGGATCATTGCAATAAATTGTTAAGTGTGAAACTGTAAACGAGTGACGCCTGTTATTACTAAGCCCCAAATTAATCACAGAGATTTAATATTAAATATCGTCGAAGCCAGAGGATATAAAATATTTAAGTAGAGTACCCACGTGCAAATGTCATAATGAACGGGAGGTGAGAAGTGAGTGGCTGCGAGAGTATGACACTACTCTATTTTGATAGATACTCGTTATTTCACGCTTCCATTTTATTACATTTATTATCTTGGTGTACAACAATCAAAATTCCAGAAGATATTTCTGCAATATCTCAATATATACATATTTGTCTATGCATACATGTGTAAATAGGTTTATCTTTATAGCCGGGTAGAGGAAAATGGGTTATATAATATTAATATTTATGATTATATAATATGGTGAAATCAGTGAACGTCAAATAACGTGAAGGTACACATCGAATTTTGTATCATGTTCGATTGAACCTTACTTCGTTGTAAGGTGAACTCCTCGGTTGAAAATTTTCAAATGTTCGCTGTCGAACCTGCCCTTTCTCGTTATTTTACGTTCTCTGCTTGTACATATAACCATTGAAACAGATCATAAACCCACAATAATGTCGCTTACAGTTAGGTGTGCAATGCGACTCGAAAGTCCTCTATGTAGGCACGATATAGTGATTTCCGCCTTCTATCTGACTTTAAACCGTTTATAATTTTTTATTGTAATTAAGTGGACAAGTTTTCTTCAAAATAATCAGACACTGAATATTAATGAATATTGCTGAAGACATTTGAATTTCAGACTTTGATCCTTCAAAGTTACGAGAGTATAAAGTATTCGTTTGCACCCGAACTTATTCTTTCTGCTATCTCACTTTTTTTTAAATTTCAATGTTAGCGTAAGTTTTTATATAAACAAAATAAACTAATTATTATTGTAATTAAATTTAAATAATGAAGTGTTTTGATATTTTAATATTACGGTAAACTATAATTTAATCTGCTTAGTTTATGTGTGAAATTTTAATTGTTTGTGAGAAAACCTTAAAACGCCAAAGTTGCATTTGTCATATTATAATTATTGCTAATATTATCTATGCTGATGCACTTTAGTTGAATGAGAACAATAAATAGTTGTATAAATAATATTAATTTATATTTATTCGCTGGTTAATTTGGCGTCAATGTCAACAATAATTGGTCTATTATGAAATGTGGACTACTGATTTTATTAAGTTGTCACTTACCAGCTTCAAATAAGCGTATTTCTTTTCTGTAGTATGGCTCTCACTAAAAGCAGAAGACCAAAGTACAAATATTAGTAAAAGAGGAATAGAAATTTAAAGTGTACAACTTACTTTTGTGTTTCCTGAAAGTCGTTTGGTCCTGGCAAACCCCCTTATTTTTTGAAGTCTTCAGCAGGATCTGAAGGAGCTTGTATTGAAACGTTATAGCTACTGCTGACCATTTTTATATTATTTTAAAGAAACTAGAGAGCACAAGGCCTTCGCTAAAATTAAAAAAAAAAATAGTTCAAAACACTTTGCTTTCTGCAGATAAATAATACTGTGTAACAACAACAAATGTCAATTTGATTTCTTAACATTACAAATTGAGGCCCTTGATTGTATGGTAGACAGAAGTATTCTTAATTGTTTCTTTATATGTATGTATGCATGAATACAGAGACGTGTTCACACACAAATGTGTGGGTCCCAATTCATGATCAAGGAATTTTGACGCCTCGAAGTGTAACAAATAATTTAATTGTTTCAACGGGCGCACAAAGAATGTCGCGATCATTTGCATACATACTGCAAATTCATACAACGTACACATTGCATATATTCATATATACTGTATTTACGTAGTGACGATAAAAATTAACAAAGATTTCAGACAAATCCAAGAACAATACCGTTGGCAATCTTTGCTGTAAAATCATAAATATGTAAAACAAAACTATATTCCCCAAGTCATTTATTAGTACTTTATTTAATTAGAAGCGTCTACGTCAACAAATGAACACAGTAAACATTTATGAACTTTTGTGTTGTTCTATGAACATTTTAATAATTATTGCTTTGCAAAGTTTTATTATAAACTGTCGTATTCAATTAGATACTAACTATTAGAAAGTTTGTTATTTTTACTCTGATAACGTCATTTTGTTGACATACAATATCTGAGCTCTAAAATATCAAAAATTGTTTTTAATTCAAGGGAATTCACGAGCTGAGGATTCAAAGAGCTAAAAGGTATGAAACTACATTTTCATTACTTGAAATATGTATATAGAGATAGTAGTTTTCATACAAGATTACCTGGAATCTTTTTTTTATTATGCATTTTTATTATATTTTTATACACAAGTGTTTTAGTGGCATAAGCCATTCCCTGAAGATCATGAAGACATCGAAAACTTGCTCGATGCTCTTCAGTGACCTCAGATAATGACGATTACATTGAAAAAATCAAAGAAACAGTGCTTGAATCGTCGTGTTGACATCAGAGCGAAAGTGGACGATCTCAACTTCTCTTATGGATCGACTTATCATATTTCGGTAAATGGTTTGAATGCCATTGCTAGACTTATATGATAGGAAAATCTTTTGCAAAAACGATGTCGAGTAGAGGTCTCGAAAGAGATGCTAGTCTGCATAGTTGAGGAAACTAAGTACATTCATCAAAGGCATTATTATTGCTAACGAGAAGTCTTCAAATCTTGACCGGAAGCTCTTCGTTTTGGCAATTTGTGTGGAAAAAAGTCATTGATTTTTCACCACGAAAATGCTTCGTTAATTTTGATAGCTCTTCATGAGCTTTGGCCTACTGCACGTATAACCTCGAGACATCTCAGTCAAAAAGGGTTCCCGCGAGATGTCAAACATGACTGAAGTCCTTACTCTGCTTCATTTTAATGAATAACAATAACGCTTGACTGCTTAGGTACTAAATTTATTCCGATTTCCTTTTCCTATCTGCAAATATATTACAGCAATAAAAATTTGTATCACTTAACTGTATCAATGTGTGTAACAGATCCACTTTGGCTAGGAGATGCTTTCAAGATATTATTTATTAAGAGAGAATCTGTATCATTTAAATCGTCTATCCGCCTACATATGTATGTTAAAATGGTCCAGAAATTAAAAGTTGGTAGCTGCGAGAATATTTAGTAAAAATGTATTATTATATACATATATACACATGTGAACCAATTAACCAAAGATCGGTAAAAGAGGTGGCGCTTACTGGTATCAACCGGTTTTTAATATTAAACTTCATTATCTTGATCTAAAAATAACGAGTAAAAATATTCCATCTTGTTTTGGATACAACAACACGTATTTGTTACCATTTATTTAATATTTTTGTTGTTTATTTGATAACAGGCATGTGTACATACATGTCTAGGAGTGGAAGTTTGTCGATAACGAGATGATAACTCACCGCTAACCAAAATAACTACATATATTGCCTGCCAACGGATGTTAGATATTTATATAAATTCATGAGTGGGTGATCGTGTTGGCGGTGCTTCAGCGCCGTAATACCACCTGTTCTGCAGTGCGTTAAAAAAAAAAAAACATGCGTCTACGTAAGAAAAGACTAAGTTCGGGTGTAACCGAACATTTTATACTCTCGAAATTTGCAATGATCAAGGGCAGGGAAACACCTTAAGATGTAAAACGTCAACCAGAGGATCGGAATCTAAGCAATTATATTCATATATATATTCTATATAACTCATAGACTGACCGACAAATTCGGCATAAGCATGAGAAAAACCAAAATCATTATACATAGTAGGTGAGAGTTGTGGTTTTATATATTAACTATTATCATGCCACATTCTAAATAATGTTCCTTGGGTTTCATTAACGTGCCTCACATACCATCACCAATCATATGAAGCAAAGTCAGCCGGATGTTGGAAAATCCTGGTATTAGTTATATGCGGGCTAGGTTAAGTTTTCGCCCAATTGTATCTACACAAAGATGCAAGACAACTCACATATTGGCCGATATATCCATCATAAAGTACGCTCATAAAGTCACCTTGTAGTTCGAAAATATTTATATTAGGTAAATGGTGGCTCAGGGAAGTAATGACCCGATTCAACCCATTTTTGATACACGGTATAACTATTGTTAGGAAAGGATTTGTTCTGAATTTCAATGTATATCTCACAAATTGATCGATATTTTCGGTCAAAAGTCAACTACAGATACTGGGGTCCACATATTCGGTACCTGGAGGTTTGAACAGTTTTGTTTGAATTTGGGCAACTTTTAGTCATAAGGTGGCATATTTTAAGGAAATTATTAGTGCAAAATTGTATGTCTTTATATTATTTACTTCTTGATTTGGGTATTGGAAAGTAAAAGAATCAAATGGAGTTTAATATAGTGTTATATTATATTAGAAGATATGTATGTATGTATTTCAGAACGTTGTGAAATATGTACCTCAATAGCCTTCAATAAACGTAAAGATTTTTCTTGGTAAGTATATTGATTTTGTTGTAAAAATAATCCACCTTATACATGTAAAGGGTGATCCATTTCGAGGTTTCCTACTTTATTTTAAAGAAAAAACGCAAAAACATCAAATTTAGTGAAAAATGTTTATTATCATTTGAAGGACTACTCTTTGGCATTTTTATCTCTTTCAAATGTTGGCCGCGGCTATGTCTTAGATGGTGCATCCGTTGGATCCAATTTTCTACTGGTAACTGGCGAATGACACGCGTGTTTTCCTCCAAGGCCTGAATCGAAGCGGAATTGTCCGCATAGACTTTAGACATTACTTAGTGTTTTATAATCTTAATAAATCTAAATTCTACCTCTACTCGAATCACCCGTTATAATGTAAATGAGTGCAGCGTTATCACTTTTTACCTTTCCTGTTCTTTGTTTTGAGTTGTATGGACTATGTCTGAGCACGTCATCGCCGATATTATTACTATTTTGGCGGGTGTATGAATTAGCCCCCACTGAATTAACCCCCACCGGACAAAATGACTTAAGCCCCACCAATTTCTTAGTGAATCTTTCCCCACCAAAAATGACGGAATCCCCACGAAAATGATTTTATCCCCACCAATCGAAATGAATTAAGCCCCACCAAACGTGGGTGTTCTTACATGACAGAATCCCCACGAGAAAAAAAGGAATTAATCCCCACGAAAATGACTTAAGCCCCCTTTTCGCCATTTTTAATTTTGTTGTAAAATTGGTGGGGCTTAAGTCATTTTGCCCGGTGGGGGTTAATTCAGTGGGGGCTAATTCATACACCCTATTTTGGCATAGCGCGATCGATTTCCGAACCAGAACTTTATCGGCAACATTTACAAAAATTGTTTTTCTCAATATCTGGTTAGCAACAATTTGGCAGGTAGGTTTTGGCAAACTCTACCAAAAAAAAGGGGTCTTGGCTAGTTGTTAACCAGAATATGAAATGACAGCCGGCAGCTATAAAATCTATAAGAAACGTCAGCTGCATATACTATACTTACGTCGTTCCGACGCTTATTATCATTATATATTATTCATATTTGCATTCAGGGCTAAAACATTTAAATTTCTGAATATACTGTAAATATTCCATTGGAACCGAGCGTAGTTGCAAACATGAAAGGAATTTCAAAATGAAAAAAAATGCCGAATTGCGTAGCAGCGAGCCGAGTGAGGATACAAGGAGCACAGTTACTTCGTCGTCCCCTCGCTTACGAAAACCGGTTTGGACAAAAAGAGTCCTCGTCTAAATATGCACATAGTAAATGGCTCGTGACGTTTACACAGTTTTGCGTGTTCACAATGCAAATGAAGGTGAAATCGGCGGGGTGGGAGAAAAGTCTGGAACGCCGATTGCGTAATATGGTGGCGGCGAATCGAAAACTACATGCAGATTGTAAGGATAGATTGTTAGTGGAGGATCGCGTGGTTGTGGCATTTGCATAGTCATTGGTGGTCCCAAAGCTGGCTCCACATCTTGTGGTAGTATACGTATATGCTTTTACGTCCACCATGGGAGATACTCGTATACCAATTCAAAAAACAAAATGTTTTCTTTAATAAATTGCATATAAAGTTTATTATTTTGTTATAGGTTATTTAAGTCCAATAAAGTTAAGGTCTATTGGATCCAAAATACTTCTTGTAATCGTTATATACATATTTAAAATCAATAAAAAAGTACAGAATTGAAGTTTTCACGATAGAATAAAATGTTGCCAAATTGTAAGGTTACCTAGTCCTCAGTTGGTGTCCTTATATTTGTGCTCACTCATACTATCCCAGTTTCCCTCAAGCTGACCATTGATGTAAACCAATGTCTAAAACTTTATCTTTATAGAGATTGACCTCGGTGCGTACCGTGGTATGCACTCTTCTATGCTCACAGAGCAAGATTCAGATACCTTCTTAAAAGGGAAACCACACACGGAGCGATCCTTCCCGATCAGCACTTCATATGAATGAAAATTCAATTCTTTACCAGCAAACGGTATATACAAACAGCCATGTGATGGATGTATTTTACCAATGGTTAAACTGTTGCGGTAAGCGACACGACCTATGTATAATCGCTCACCATGGCATGTGATACCGCCGAGTACAGCGTTGGGTGGCACCGAACCACCGGAGGAAGTTACCCATTCATAGCCATTACCAACCAGCACTTCATATTCTGTTTTCGGGATTTCTTTACCGCGCCAGCAGACATAAGCGCAACCTTTGCTGGGTATCACTTTGGCCGGTAGATGATCATCTCTGTGGATTGAACGCCCCACATAGATGGGAGTGCCATCACAGTCGCGTCCGCCAACAAAAGCTCCTGGTGGCACCAGCTCACCATTCGACGAAGATTCTGAATACAAGTAGGACAAATAAAAGTCTTTATTTTGGTTTTCTATAAATAAATAATAATTGATTTTAAGACTTATGTTTTATAAATACAAGAATTTTTGTATTTTATTTGTCATTTCAACCATTCACAATAGCCAGCGCTGTCTAAAATATACAAAAGAAAACTTGGTAGCACTGCAGATAACGGCTATACCAATTTAATAAGGTATCCGCGTACTCTCTTGTACGAATTCAACTCGAAAACTTGTTGTTGCAGCTTCTATACATGAAGTGTTATTAGTGTTAAAAGCATTCATACACATACAGGTATAATTCAAGAAAGTAAAATCCTTTAGTAAACTGAAGGACTGTAGCCTCTATAACCAATCGATTTAAATTGTATATGTATCAAAATAATCACGATGACGAGATAAGTTCAAAGCTATCAAAATTATAATACGAAACTGTTACTCGGTAGAGGGTATCGAAGAAAAAAGAAGCATCTGTGGTTTAATATTTTTTATACCATATACATATGTACATATGTATATCTTATAAAGTCCCAAAGTTAAATCTACCAATGATATGATATCTAAGAGCTGCAAAGGTATCGGTATGAACATTGGACAATATACATATCTCAGGAACTACTTCACTTCACTAATTTCAAATTTTAAATTCAATCTTTTAGTTTATATAAATCAAATGCAAATGAGGATATCGCGAGAACACTTTGCACAAATGGTGCTTTCAAGGTGTGCAATCTCTTAGCTAAAAATATTCAAAATAATTTTTCAACCCCCAGGTGCCGAATATGTGGACAATAATGTAGCCTTTTGTAAAAAATGTATAATACTGGACCAGTACTTCCAAATATATCGGATATATACCGAACATTTAATACTCTTGCAGCTTACAAGAATTAAAGCCAGGAAAATACTTTTTGGTGTAAAAGGTCACCTTGGATCGAAATCCAAGCAATTTTATATATACTTCCATATAGTGTATATAACTACAAACAGACATATAAGGTTTGTTAGAAAAACAAAACCATTATACATGTATTATATGGCTGCTGGGGTGGTATCGACCAGATTATATCTATTTTTTTCAAGTTAATAAGTTACCAAATATGATTGTAATGCAACCGTAAATTCGAATTAAGATTGATGAACTTTGAGTTATTAGCAACTTCTTTATTTAGTATACAATTTTTCCAACACTTGAACATATGTCTGACTTTGCAGGGTTATACAGAGCTTAGCCCTTCCTCCCTAGTTTTAAGTAAATTTTACTTACGCATAGTTATCGAGTGATGTTGGTTGCACAGATTACACAAATCTTCTTTGATTTACGATTTTTTCTTCGTTATCCTTTTCCTTTTAATTTATTATACAGATATAACGGTACGTATACTTCGGCAGTCGATGTACAACTGTTCTCGTCGTTGATTGAACTGACCCTATTATAAATCTAAATCGACATTTATTCAATAATATGTAATAAACAATTTTCTATTTCTTTTTGGGGAGATAAAAGTTTTTAAATACGTACAAGTTAACCTATAAAAAGTCCATATCTTAAAGTCCATATATGTACATATGAACACATTGAAGGCTTAAAGGCACATTGTTACAGTAAAATCCCCTTAATCGATCAGCAATAACTTTACAATTTCACAGTTATCAAAATGATCAAGAAGGTGAGACGCATTGAACCTCGTAAGTATTAAATGTCTTTCTGTCCATCCATTTGTCGGTGCAAAAGAAATTTAGGTATATTAATGAAACTTAGTACACATGTGACTTAGCAGTCAGAAGAGGTTGGTTTAGTCAAAACTAAGTACTATGACTAAATCCCAAATTAATGACATTAATAGGCTAGGTCATGTCGTCCGAATGGACGAAAACAATCCAGCTCTAAGAATATTCCACGCAGTACCTGCTGGGGAAAGCAGAGGAAGAGAAGGAACTCCACTCCGTTGAAAAGACCAGATGGAGAAAGATCTGGCTTCACTTGGAACCTCCAATTGGCGCCAATCAGCGGAAAGAAAGAACGACTGGCGCGCTGTTGTAAACTCGGCTATATCGGCGTAAGCGGTGTCTATGCCAATAAAGAAGAAGAATATTAAATGTCGTCGAAGGCAGAAGATATAAAATATATAATTATTATAACCATATCTTAATGATAGAGAAGTGAGTAGTTGCGAGAGTATGACACTGTTTGGAGGAAGATGATTTCTTTAAATTAATTTTCAGCGTGATTTTGATTTGGAAAATCATATCTATAGCGAACTGTATTATATATATTTACTATATTGGAATTATGACTGAATGTTATACATATAAAGAATTAAAGCCAGAGTGCTCAATATACTTGATAAAGTCTACCCATTTCTAATGGTCCATTTGATAAAAACGTTTCTATGACTTCGAAATGCATTGGTCATAAGCTGAACTAAGCTCTCGTTGTATAAATATTTGTGTATTTTTATTTATTAAGTAAATGAAAAATAATAATACAATTATTATCTTACGGAGTAAGAAGCACTAGTTGCCAGGGCGTACGGCTATATATTTGTGTATATATTTGAAAATGTTGTATTGATTAAATAAATATGTACATATATATGTATATTACTGTAAAATATATGGAAAATGTGTTACTGACAAGTTATTCTGTTAGTTCACCATTCAATAACAGATTTTTATCGCTTCATCCCGGTAGAAATTGTTGCGGCGTACAAGTACTTCATAGTTGGAAATTCTTCGCTCACAACCACCGAAAGGAATGTAGAGAGCACCGTGCGAAGGTTGAATTTTACCAGGTGTCAGACTGCCACAGTAGTGGGCCCTACCCACATACAATATTTCGCCGTTGTCAGTGCGTCCTGCCTCTATAGCACCTGGTGGTAGCATACCATTCGAAGCCGGCATCCAATCGTAACCCTCACCGACGAGAATTTCGAAACTTTCTTTCTGAATCTCCTGACCCGCGTAAGACACATAGGCACAAGCGCGACTCGGTATCGCTTTGCCTGGCAGCAAATCGCCATTGTGGAAGCAGCGACAAACCACAATTGGTGACATATCAGTATCGTGTCCGGCGTATACAGCATTTGGTGGCGTATAATTGGCGCTTGAAACCACCCAAGTATCAGATTGTTGCGGACCATTCCCAGCTGGCTGGCTGGGTGGTATATAAGGTGGAATTGGTGGGGTGGGTGGATAAACTGGAACACCGATTGAGTGATATGGTGGCGGTGGATCGAAAACTGGATGCGGATTGTAGGGATCGGTTGTTGCTGGTGGAGCGAGTGGTTGTGGCATTGGCATAAGCATTGGTGGTCCCAATGGGGGCTTCACATCTAGTGGTGGTATGTATGGTTTTACGTCCATAATGGGCGGTACGGGATATGGTGGTTTTACGTCTTCTATTGGTGGTGGTGGTGGTGGTGGCGTTGTGTCACCTACTGCCCATCCTTCACCGCGTTTTTGCTCCACCAGAATTTCATAAGATTCCAAGCGACGTTCGGCAGTTTTGAATGGTATGAATAAGGCACGATGAACTGATGAAACCTTTCCAACACTTAGACTGCCTTCGTAATGCCCACGTCCAATATAAACTGGTTGACCCAGCGCTGTCTTGCCGCAAACTACAGCATTCTCTGGTATAACATGGTCATAACAATGACGCCAGATAAGATTTGTGCCGCAGAGTACCTCAAAATGATCCTTCGGAATAGCTTCTCCACACCATGATACAAATGCAATTTGCTTCTTGGGCACAACCTGTGCCACCAAAGTGTCGCCATTGTGGAATGTGCGACCGACGTAGATAGTATCGCCCTCAAAGTCGTTACCACCAATTACGGCATTTGGTGGAATGGAGGCGTACGCGGACGAATGCACCCATTTGTAGTCTAAATTTTAATGAAAAGATAAAATAAAATGTATTTTCCATGTGTGAACCGACAAATAAATGCAAATTCAACAAAAGGGTGCATACGTCCGCTGTGTACGAGTTGGAGGAATATAACAATAAGTAAATCTTAGTTGTATATATATATATGTATTTCGTATCAAATATGCTTTTTATTTTTCCTGTTCTTATACAAATTTGTTCTTTTTTTATAGAAAATAATCAATATTAAACCCGGCAGAGAACTTCGTATGAGTCGACGCGGATTTCGCGCCCACCATATGGAATGAAGAGGCAGCGTTGCAATTGTGAAACTAAACCGGGAGTTAAGCTGCCCTGATAATGGCCGCGACCGACATACAAACGATTACCGTTGCGTCCGACGCCGCTCATTACAGCATTCGGTGGGATAACATGATTATACACATGCACCCAGCTGTAACCGTAGCCACAGAGCACATCGAAAGAGGTTTTATTGATCTCGTAACCGCCACAACAGACGTATGCACTACCTTTGTTGGGAACAAACTTAGCGGGCAGCAGCTCACCTTCATGCATGGCACGACCCACATAGATAGGAGCACGATCCGAATCGTAGCCACCAACGACGGCATTCGGCGGCACATGGTATGGTGTTGTGGGCACCCATTGATCTGCAGCCTGTCTGATGAGCACTTCGTATGAGTCAAGACGCACTTCATTCCC
The DNA here is from genome assembly GCF_023373825.1 of Bactrocera dorsalis. Classification (NCBI taxonomy): domain Eukaryota; kingdom Metazoa; phylum Arthropoda; class Insecta; order Diptera; family Tephritidae; genus Bactrocera; species Bactrocera dorsalis. The sequence goes on from NC_064305.1 coordinate 88,429,486, forward strand.
ACCAAACGGTATATACAAACAGCCATGTGATGGATGTATTTTACCAACGGTCAAACTGTTGGCATGATGACCGCGACCTATGTACAATGGTTCGCCGTTGCGTGTGGTACCGCTGCGCACAGCATTGGGCGGCACAGCACCACCATAACAAGGAACCCAAGCATAGCCTTGACCCACCAGCACCTCATAGTGTGTTTTCTGTATTTCCTTACAGCCCCAGCAGACATAAGCGCAACCTTTGCTGGGTATCACTTTGGCCGGTAGGTTATCGCCCTCATGGAATGAACGACCCACATAGATGGGCGTGCCGTCAGAGTCGTGGCCACCAACAACGGCACCCGGTGGCACCGGCTGATATGGCGACGAATGTACCCAGGTTTCTGAAAAGAAATAGATCAAATTAAAATCATCGATATACTATGCTTGGCAATACTGTAGATTTAACATAATTTTTCTTTGTTTTTTAAGAAATTGTTACAGTGATTGCACAGTGTGAGTGAAAATTTTGCAAATATTGAGTAGTCGAAAAAGTCTTTTCGTATAAAAATAAATTATAAAATGAGAAGTGTTATCTATTAATTAAGCATTACTGCTCTTGTGGGCTTTCGCACAAAGTATGAATCATTTCGATAATACATAAGTATGTACATAGTACATATACATATGCATATAGTACATCGTCACCGTTAGATATGTATTTACTGTTTGCCTTAAAAACTTACATAATGTATGATTTAATTATTATCAAAAAAGTATTTGTATGGCAAGCACCAATTACACTTTTAATTATAAAGGCAATTTACCGTGTTGAAAAACAGCACCGGGTTGCACCGAAATCGTAGCGCCTAAAAATATGCAATTACGTTTTAATATTAGACTACACTTTTTGGTTACTCAAATGCAAAATTTCGCAAATTATTGTGTGCTTCTGAATATTTATGAAATTATATTGACACTCGCCCACAATTATCTGAGTTATAAATAAAGATAAAGTGTTATCACTGCACCGATCAGCGATAAAACTATAAGACTTCATTCAGGCAAATATGTATGTATGTAAGTTCATAAATAATTTTATCACATGCTTTATTTATAGAAAATCATTTTCTTTTGTAAAAATATAAATATAAAATTAAACTCTTTTTTTATTTAAAAACGCACTTTAACCACTTTTTGCAATTTGCCTTACCCATATTTATTGTATGTTGTTTTTTGCACAGATTAAAAGAATCTTCTTCAATTTATTATTGTTTCTTATCGTTATGACTTCGCTAGCAAAATTTCTCTTCTCTTTTATTCGACGGATATAACGTTCCGTATGCGTCGACAGTCGATGTATAACTGTTTTCGTTCGTGAATTCAACTGAGTTGGTTATAAACGTAAACCGACCTTTATTCAATGTGCCTATCATCGACTATTTTATCTTATCGAAGGGTACTATTTTTGTTTTGGTATTTCGAAAAACCGCAATATAATTTCCAGCTCAGAAGCGTTACACCATATGCAATATTTACTATATACATATGTACATATGGTACAATACATTCATGCCCAAAATAGTTCATTTTTATGTTAATTTGTTCTTAAAAGCACAAGTCGTGCTTAAATAGTTTTAAAAATACTATTATGGAAATGATAACAGAATACGAAATGTGGATCAAATAACGGGTTGGCCATATATTTTTAAATTTAAAAAGTCAATAAAAAAACGGCTTGATAATTTTCAAAGGTCTAACATTTATTTAAAAGGTTGTTTTATGAAATTTATTTATGGAAAGCAATTTCGAACAAATGACCACCACTGCTGAGTTTACAGTAGCTTATCCGATCCACCCAATTTTGGAGTACTTTCTCGATGGTTTCAGGCCTTATGGCAGCTACAGCAGCTTGAATCTCGTACTTTAGATCTTGAATTGTTTCTGGATGGTTGGCGTAACATTTATCTTTAACAACTCCCCACAGAAAATAGCCCAACGGAGTTAAATCGCAGCTTCTTGGAGGCCAATTCACATCACCTCTTTTGCTGATCATGCGATTTTCGAAGATAGGGCGTAAAAGATTGAGTGTTTGCTGACCGGCACATAGCGCCGTCCTGCTGGAACCAAATGTTGTCCAAGTCTTCCTCTTCAATTTGCTTGAAGAAAAAAGAAAAGATGATTTTTCGGTAAAATTGACATTCCACCACTTTGGAAAAAAGTTTTCTCAGTTTTTTTCTAGTGCATAGCGACCAATTTCGTAAATTTTAACCCATTTACTGAATATCTGTCACTTTCCGAATGGCATTTGACGTTTCCAATGTCGAAATATAGATAATTCAAATTTAAAACGTTAGATGGTCCACCCTGTTCGACAACAATGTGCGAAAAAGATCATGGTCCAAGCGAGGTGAAGCTCAACAAAGGGCTGGTGTTTTTCCACTTCACTATAAAAAATTTCAAAAACAAACTTAAAAAACGGACGTCACACGGGATGACTATCTAAATGCTAAATATCAAAAAGTTGCATGTTATATCTTAGAAAAAAATAAAATTTAGATACGATTTAAAGTGAAAATAAAGACCTTGTTTCGTTAGATCATTGTTTTTAGGCCAAAAACTGAAACTTAAGGGGGCGCTTGCAATAAAAAAATCGTCTTGCTAATTAACGGGCACCCTAATGTACATGCATGTGTGGGTAATGCCTGTCAAGTTTATATGAAAATTGATTATTTGATAAAGGCACTCACACTTTGGTAAATTTTATGATAAAGTCTGTGACTTCAACTTAAGTTCAGGGTAAATACCCGTTATTAAATAAGTACACGTAATCAAATCATATTTATGAGATCTTGAAGTCTGGTTCAATGATTCACTACAATAAAAATAACATTGTGCCGGTTTTTGACATACTTCCTGATATCAAAAGGAGAAGTACTTAGTAAGATATGTATCTAGGGTTCATCAATGTTCATTATTAATTTGGATACCCACTAAAGGACATTATTTTTATTTGTTTGGCTTTTTAACAAAATTTTTTTCAAAAAACATTTAATATATACGAGAAGTATATTTACTTGTATATATGACAAGTAGTAATAAAATGTTTCTAAGTTATACTAAATATTAAAATATATACATACTCTTGTGTAAGAATAAATAATATTCAAACGTAAATAGTAGAAGCATTAGTTGTCGGCATACATAACAATATTTATAAGTAAAAAAAATAACAATACTAATTCCATTCTTATTAAATATAAACAACTCCACAGGCGTTGAAAATCATCGGCATCCAGATATCGATTTGTAATTGCCACAATATCTTGGGCATTCTCGTGCTGTCGTAGTGAAACTTCTGGAGTCAATTTTATTGTGCAAAAATAAAAACATTTTTTTGCTTGTCAATGAGTGTTTGCTCATTCATTATCGTATCATTATCGTCAGGTGTTTTCTTGACTTCTATAGGTGTGACTCATTGAGTGAATGAATTATCATGGCTTAGTTATGCATATATCGCAACGTAAATAGATCGTACAATACAAAGCTTGTAGAAACAGAGCTACTTTCAGGAAATGCGAAAATGCAATTCTGATTTTTATATTTTTTTTACAAAACAGGGTTTTTGGCTTTAAAGTGACGCATTTGTATATAGTACATACTTGTTTCCAAAGGGAGCATTGTTCTACATATTTAAAAATGTGTGAGTAAAAGCTAAGTGAATATATTTTTATTTAGTATTTAGTATTAATAATTAGTTTTTCTCGGCAATCTGTATAGGAAGATGGGTTAATTCGGCAAAAAAATTGTACATCCCCACGTTATAACAGAATATCATCGACCTTTTATGGTAGACTCGTTTATGGATCCAGTACAAAATTAAGCCACATAGTAAGCATTGGTTCGTATATACATATGTCTGTATATGAGTTTTTACCATTTCACGGGTTTTGCTATGTGTAACTCTTGGTTTTTGTACCTGAGAATATTTGCTGAAAAGGATAGTACTATAAAGTTCCATACTATTTGGAATTCAGAGTAACCATAGCAGAGACAAAGTGATGTGGAATGTCTCATCAACAAAATAAAAGAAAAAAGGCCCGTATGTTCCTCTGCAAGATGTGAGGTTAGACCGATATGGACATTGGCAAGTTTTGATGGATAAACGAATGAGGTGCGAATTTCGGAGCTGTAAAGGTTTTACGCAATCAATTTCAATGTACTTCACATTAGTTTTATAATAAACAAATCAATTGTTCCAAAAATTGGCACACTTCTTCAGTTTAGCTGGATTCACTAACGATGATCACATGCTGCATTTCTGCCAAAACAATGTTTTTGTATCAAATAAATGAATAATTTTTATTATTGTTTTTGTTAATATCAGCCTCTTTATTACCAAGTAAGTAAAAATTAACAAAATGCTAAATTTGGAGCCGTCAAAGGGTAAATATAGGATGAACCAGTGTATATTGTATGCAATAGCATAAGTACATACATACATACTTATGCATATGGTTATGTACTTATATAACTGAATTCATATAAATTTTAATTCACAATGACCGCGATTCAGATCTTGCAAAAATTTCATATACATATGTACTTATATAACGGGTGATCCAAGTAGAGGTAGAGATGTCAAGTTGTCATGTTATTTTTGTTCAGTATTGGTTAGCATTTCATCATGGAAAGATTTACGCCTGAACAACGTTTACAAATCGTTCACCTTCTTATAAAAATTCAAATTCTGCAAAGAATACATATGTTTCGCGCATTTATCGCAACACTATCACCCATCTTGAAACCCAGCATTCATAAATGGATAATATTCGACCGAATAAACTACGGCCATCACGTAGTGAAGAAAATATATATACATATGTAGGCGCCCTTCACAACACATGGACTGACGTACGGAACGACTTGGCGCATTGGAATCTGAAATTGAAAGAGTACAAAATACAGCATGTCCAAGAGCCGCTCGACCTTCCCAATCAAAATCGCTTCGCTCTATGGGCTCTTGAAGTTCCATGAAGGACATTTTCAGCGATGAGGTCCATTTCTTGCTCAATGAATATCTAAACAAGTAAAAAAAAGAGATTCACAGGTTGGTGTGGTTTGGGGGGCTCTGGAATCATCGTTACAAATTTCTTCAAAACTGATGCAGGTGAGAACGTAACCGTCAATAGCGGCCGTTATCGCGCCTTGGTAACCAAATATTTGATGCTTGAAATTGAAGCTCATGATCTCGGCTCATTCAATGAGTTTATTGAGAGATCACTTCGGTGAACAGATAATTTCACGTTTTGGACCGGAAAATTTACCACCAAGATCACACCGTCAGACTTTTTCCTTTGGGAATATGTAAAGTCTAAAGTCTATGCGGACAATCCCGCTTCGATTCAGACCTTCAAGCAAAAAACCCCGCGTGTCATTCCCCAGTTAAATTCTCGAACTAGTCATCGAAAATTGGACTCAACGAGTGGACCATCTGAGACATAGCCGCGACCAACATTTAAAAGAGATAATCTTTAAAAAATAAATGTCAAAGAATGTTCTTTCGAATGATAATAAACATTCCACACTAAATTTGAAGTTTCTGTGTTTTTTCTTAAGAAAAATAGGTAAATTCGAAATTGATCACCCTTTAGTATGTATGTATGTATGCTTATCCTTATTGCATAATATATAATTTTTTAAATAAACCGCAAAACAATAATCTGAGCTTACAATTGCTTTGTCACAACCGTCTTTATTCCTTAATTGTCTACAAAGGGTATTTACTTCAGTGTATTCAAAGTTTATCAACCCCTTGGACTACACCAGTGCTTCACGCCATTTGCGCCATAATAACAAGCACAGGTGGAAAACAACAAAAGCAAAAAATAGGAAATACATATAATCGATATGTCATAAATTTTATTTACATTTCTGCAAAACACACTCATATAAGTTTCTGTAGAAATTGTCACATATAGCTACATACATACATAAGTATAAGTATATAAGAACACACATCGGCAACAAACGTCATATTTCAAAAGCACTTTTGACTTTTATCTTGAAACAGGCAAATATCCATCAAAACATATAGTATAGTGATAAGATAACGGTAAAGCACATAGGTCTTACTATTATCTACACTGCAGTTCGGGATAATAGTGACACTTCACTATAACGAATCTTACGCTGACTTGGCAAATTGGATGCAAAAACTCTATTTTTTTAAATGTAATACAAATTTATTATTTATTTTTTTGTAATATTTTGCGTTATATTTCCAAAGCTTTAATGATGCGATGTATTATGTGATGAATATGGATGTTCTTTCATAATTATAGGCCAGTGCTGCAGCCTTTGATTATTGTCAAAACTGAAGGGAAATCATAGTATGATGAACCCCATTGGAAACGTAAGAAGAAATAACAAAAATGAAGAGAAATAATAAAGGCGTTTTAAGGTAGGTCATTGGAAGGGAGGTGGAGTGAGGGAGTTTATACGAGCGAAAAACAGTTTATCTCGATTTCCGGAGAAACTACAAACCTTATGTAAATAGGTTAAATGACAAAGTTGTGGGTAGTAAAAATATATACAACTTTCGTGCAAACACATAACCTTAAAATTTATGTGAAAATTTAAATAATCAAGATTTTGGTGTTTTTAGTTCTTTTACAGAAATTTGTTTCTTTCACTAAAGTAAACTTTTTATGTGCCGAATACAGTAGAATGAATTTTTTATGTGGACCTAATTTCGGAAAAGATTCCTAATTTTCCATCGAAAATTCTATCGTCAAAATATCTGTTTTTTTTTTAAGTCGGTAAGCTTTTTCTTCGTTGAAATTTCATAAGAAAATCATACCTAGCAAAGAAATATACCGTTATTTGTGAAATTGTGAGTAAGTTAAGTTTTTGGGAAATATACGTTTTATTTTTAAATTTTTTTTCTATTCAGTTTAAAATTAAACTACTTATAGAGTAAGCAAAATGGCCGGTTGTACATAAATTTTCAACAAGACAATGACCCGAAGCTTGCGTCATATCTTGTGCAATAATGGCTTATCTACCATTGTAAGCAATTAAAAACACCTACGCAATCCCAAAATATTAATTCTATAGAGCACATTTGGCATCTATTGGAGAAAAAAATACATACCCACCATATAACATTCAAGGATTCACTTAAAGCGGCCATACGTATAGAATGGGCAAAACTTGCTGAAAAGTTGATAATTACAATAATCAATACTAAATTGCTTACGAAGCTTTCGCTTAAATGCAAAATATACTCGAAATATATCACGTAACTCTTCTTTTGTCCGCTAGTGTAGGCTTTTGTATATCTTTTGGCGGTAACTATATATTTACGCGCATTTTCAGTTGCGAGTTCAAAACGAAACGACGTACTAACGTTAACAAGTACAAAAAGTATTTTTTAATTAATTTATTAAGAAGTTAGTGACTATTTAAAACAGACAAAATGGGTGAGTAGGCGAAAGTGAACAAAACAATTTTCATAATTTTGGAATAATTAAAGAAAATACTTGGAAAAAAATAAGCAAATATTTTTTGAGTAAACCAAACTGCTTGATTGTGCCACGAATGAAAAAAATATTTTTAAAAAATTAAATTATTTTTAGTGCGGCTGAAATCAATTTGATACTAATATTAGTGAAAAAACTCATTTTACAATTACAGTGTTTATATTATATATATATAAGTAAATATATATGATATAAAAAAACTAAAAGCGAATATGCTAAAAACGCAAAAATTTCAATTTTTTACTTGAACTTGTTTAATTAAAATTTTAAATTTTGCTTCAATTCTTCCAAATGTTCCACTAATTTCTATTAGAAGCTGGCGTATTAACTTACGTGTCATTTTTCTTTTTTCTATGTTTTGTTTTTGCTTGTTATTTATGATGCTTTTAACTATATTTTATCTTATCTCAACTTTCAATTGCTTTTGTCAGATAAAGTTCAGTTTCTCTGTCATAAAGTTGCGAGTTTTGAGAGGTCTTCGACATGTTTTCAGTACACTCAGTACATTGTTGGCAACCTTAAATAACCTAGAATGTTCTGTAAAGTTGTTTTTCAAAATTATGACAGAAATTTGACTAAAATGATATGAATTAGTTAATATTATTACTTTTGAGAATCTCCCAGGGGTTGAAAAAACGTGGAAAGTTCTTATAAATACGTACATATGTATGTATATAACACTAGTAGTCTGTTGTTAGGATTTTTTGACTGAATTAAAGAGAAGAAGAAATGAGATATTAGCCGGCTTCAACTACGCGCAGCCTGTACGGTATAAATGATCAGCGTGATAAGCTCCAAGCAGCGTCTCGGTAGTCGGAACCGCCCATACCGGACCACTATAAGATGTAGCTGCCATACAAACTGGCCGATAAAATCAAGGTTTTGTATGACATAATACTTTTTTATTAGATGAAATATCTTTACGAAATTTGACATGAATTATTGTTCAAACCAACGGTACTATTACTGAAGAAAACTTGGATATCAGCCCATTATAATGCATAGCTGCCATACAAACTGGCCGATCATAATCCAGTTTTTGTTTAGAAAACTTTTTATTGTAAGAGATGTCACACAAAATTTGGAATGGATTATGCTACGCTACCTCCAAATATAATATATTGTTCTGAACGCATCAACGGCATAGTTTTTGTATAGGAATTATGTATTTATTTGAGAAGAATATTATCGTTTCGTTGAAAGCGTTGCTATGTGTTTTAAAATATTATTTTTATGATCTTTGGTAGACACATAATACATAGGTACATACATATGTATAGTATATATAATATGTTTTGCGCGTACAGTAAATTGACATGTATTCTTTGGGTGCTTCTTTTTCGGCTCTATAATACCACTTGACATAGTTTAAGTATAATTGCATGTAATTCTGTAAATACAAAGGTATCAAGATTTTATAGCCACGCCTTAACTTGTCATAAACAAAATGGATACGTGTGCAAACAAATATACACACAATACTTTTAACTGTAAATAAATACGTATACATGTCCTCTTACGGTGGCTTAACATTTCCACCGTTGTTTCTTCGTGCAGTTTTGATTATTTCCTTTTTATTGACTATTTTATGATTACTTAATTGAAAAACAAGTTGATAAGACGTCTAAAAATAAGTAATTGCATTATGTCCAATGAATGTTTAACAGTTTAGTGTACAGAAGAGTTTTAAAAGTGATAAATAGATAGTTACATACATATAACTGTACTTGAATGAGTTAAGCGGTACATGGCATTAATCAAGCTGTATTTCACGTTAATATTTGTGCAAATAATAATTTAGCACTCAATCATAAATATGTACTTATATATATGTACTGCGCATTCATTAAAAAATTAACAAAAAAATGTTTTTTTTTTTGCAGGCGAATTCACTTGGGTTTCCACAAATGTCTACAGCGACTTGCCACCCTTTGCCATGCATGCCGGTCACGACGCGGATGGCGATCCAATCTACGTTGGACGCGCTTACCACAACGGTGACGTCTTGCCGGCCAAAATCGTACCAAACAAACAGCAAGCGTACGTGGCGTGGGGCGGTGAGGAGATCAATAAGCAAGACATCGAAGTGTTGACTGGCCAACATTACAACTGGGTACCTGCCAGCGGTGGTGGTGTGCCACCACATGCATTCCGCGTCGGTCGCACAAACGACGGTGAACCGCTATACATTGGACGTGGCCATTGGGAGGGTAGTCTGACACCGGGCAAAGTGCATCCATCACATGGCTGCCTCTACATACCGTTTGGTGGACGTGAACATCGCCTCGATAACTACGAAGTACTGGTACAACCGGAGACCTGGGTAAACTCGTCCGGTTCCAATATTATACCGGGCACCATTCATGCCGGCCATGATGCCGATGGTGATGATATCTTTGTGGGACGTGCCTATCATGAGGGTGATTTGTTGCCTGCTAAAGTCATTCCCAGAAAGGGTTGCGCGTACGTGCCTTATGGCGGTCGCGAAGTGGTCAAGCATGATTTTGAATTGTTGACCGGTTACGGCTATGGTTGGGTGCCCGATGCAAATGGTTCGGTGCCACCAGGCGCGGTTATTTGTGGACGCACCAGTGACGGCGAACCGCTCTACATTGGTCGTGGACACTACGGCGGTAGCTTCACACCCGGCAAAATTCATCCATCTCATGGCTGCTTGTATATTCCATTCGGTGGTCAGGAGATAACCCTCACCAATTACGAAGTTTTGGTACGCGCCTAAAGAATTGGCATTTAGCAAGTGCCTCATGTTGCGGTTAACAACGAAACCATAACTCAAAAAGTCATAAGCAATTTAGAATAAAGTCGCACATTCACATAAAATAAATAACATCAGTTTAAAGAGACGTCAATGTACGTTTTCAAATTTTTGTAACTTTTTTAATAAATAAATATTTGAGTTAGAAAACCAAAGTTTTATTTGTTGGATTTCTTTTCGTATTTTCCAAATCAGGCATAGCATTCTTAAATTCTATACAATTCTCTACAAAAATGTACATCTTAAAAAGCCAGCCTATACAAAAAATTAAATTCGACAAGACCTACTTACACCTCTACATACGTACCTATGTATGTATCTGATAATTGAATTTTTGTGTTTGTTTTGCTTATGTTGAAATGTTTCCCTTATCTTAGCACAATCTTACGAAATCTTTAATGGAAAGTTTGTGAAAGTTTGCACAATTGTTGCATAGTTTTAGGCTCCAGACCCACTCAAAGCGACTTTCAGCTTTAAGTGCTCAAACAAGTAAGCCTACTGTCGATTAAATCAAGGCTTAATTACTGCAGAGTGCTACCAGAGACTTATTTTCAAATTTCTTAAGATCGAGTTGGCCAAACTAAGCGAAAGACTTGTGTACGTGTGTCGTCATCCCTTTCTTACGCATAGGACTTATGTGGTGTACGGTGTATGTTTGTTAGTTCGACGCTATTTCTTTCAATGAATTGAAATTTCGATAGTCGTGACGTCTTTGATACCCCTATTGGCAAAGAAAACTATAACAAGAAAAACGAAGTCAAAGCCGAAGACACATTTCTTAAGATATAAGGTGGGTCGTCTAACGTTTTAAACTTGAATTATCTATATTTCGACATTGGAAACGTCAAATACCATTCGGAAAGTGACAGATATTCAGTAAAAAGTCTAAAATTTACGAAATGGTCGCTATTCACTAGAAAAAGCCGTCTACAGTTCGCAGATTGGGCAGAAGATCGTTTGACCGAGAATGGTCAATTTTACCGAAAAATCACCTTTTCGGACGAGGCTCATTTCCACCTCGATGGTTACGTTAACAGGCAGAATTGACGCGTTTTAGGCACAGAAAACCCGCACGTAATCGTCGAGAAGCCAATGCACCCAACATGAATCACTGTATGTTGCGGATTTTGGTCTGGTGGAATCATCGGCTCGAAAATGAAGAAGGAACCGCCGTAACCATCAATGGTGAGCGATATCGCGAACCGAACCGAATTTTTCTTCAAGCAAATTGAAGAGGAAGACTTTGACAACATTTGGTTCCAGCAGGACGGCGCTACGTGCCATACAGCAAACGCTACACTCAATCTTTTACGTCCTATCTTTAAATTAAAAATTTTATATGGCCCACCCGTTATAAAGGAGTATAGAAGATCTCTATGTTGATTTCGTTCCATAACATGTGATATCACATGATCTTGGTGGCCAATCGTCCGGCCCAAAACGTGAAAATATTTGCTCACCGCAGTTTTCTCTCGATAAATCCAATGATTAATGCGATATGTGGAAAGTGGCGTCTTGTTGAATCCAAATGGCGCCAAGACCACGAGTTTCAATTTCAGGCATCAAAAAGTCAGTTTTCATGGTTACGTTACGTTCTCACCGGCATCATCTTTGAAAAAATATGGACCGATGATTCCACGTCTCATCGTGGAGCAAAATTTGGTTTTCTTGATTTTGATCCATAAGTTTGCATGGCAGCTACATGCTATAGTGGGGCGATCTGAACAATTTTTTTAGAAATTGTAGGCTTGCCTTACGCAATAATCTATGCCAACCTTCGTGAAGATCTAACTTATTATAGCATTTCTTGCTTCAAAAGCAAATTTTGAGTAAGAATAATTAAATAATCGACTTTTTTTTAATTAATTGTAATTTTTTTAATTAGTTTCTCAAGATCCGATTCTCTCATCAACGAGTTTCTGACGATTTAATGTATTGTCTGTATCTGAGTTATCAGAAAATCACAGATTCAATAATGCAATAATCTGACTGCCTTGTCAGAATATGTATGTAGTAAGATAACATAACTGTTCTTTAAGCTACTCTCAAGTTTTATTAATAAAAAAAGCATAATTTACATTTATTTTCTTTAATTCATAATTCCTGTTTAATTAATAATTACGCACGAGCACTTCGTAATTGCTAAGCGAGACCTCCTCGCCACCGAAACCAATATACAAGCAACCCTGTGATGGGTGAATTTTGCCGGGTGTCAAACTGTTGGCATGATAGCCACGTCCCACATACAACGTCTCACCAAGACTAGTTTGACCACAACTGATTGCATTAGGTGGCACTGAACCATTTGCATCGGGCACCCAATGATAGTGATGACCAGCCAATATTTCAATATCGTGTTTGTTCACCTCTTCACCGCCCCACGCTACATACGCTTGACCTTTGTTTGGCACAACTTTAGCAACCAACATATCGCCATTATGATATGCGCGTCCAACATAGATGGGATCGCCATCCGAATCATGACCAGCTTGCACAGCGAAAGGCGGTAAGTCGGCTGTGATTGTTGTAGAGAACCAGTGATGCTCACCTGTTGGAAAAGAAAGCGGTGAACGAGATTGGTGAAAAAATTGTTTAAGTTATATATACTATTTGTTAATACATATATGGTTTGTATGTTTATAGCTTCATCCGTTATTATCGGTATATACTACAATCAATTTCCTGTTATAAATTTATTAACACCGTTAGTTATCTGTGCAGCCAGTTTTACGTAAAGTTTAAATGCGGCTTTCAAGTGGCCATTGTACGTGTATTATCATTTGGTATATGCAAAGTCATAAACGGTTATCAAATCACAATAAAATTGAAACAGCAAATACAAAAAATATTTCATATATTGTATTATCGGCAAACATATTAGTCATTCTGTTCGGATTATAAAGTTTTTAAATGGATTCTCAGAAATTTTTTAAATAAAGTTTTCTATACTGCGCGTTTATATAATATACATAATATAAATGTACTCCTTTCATTTTATAAAATATTGTTTAGTCGAAAAAATCTTTTCGTATTTCAAATCAAACTTTAACTTATTTTTTTGCTATTTCTATTAACAATTAAATAAACTTCGACCACTTTTTGCCATTTCTCCGCTAGAGACATTATTCCATCAGTGTAAAACAAAATTTCCAGAACGAAAGTGAGCGAACCATTGTTGTGCTACACGAACTGATGCAGCATCGTCTCCGTAAAGTTCACAAATTTCATTGGTGGCTTACGTGGCATTATTCCCTTTTTTATACAAAAATTTCAAAATAAAAGCGAATTTCTTCATTATTTTTACTCATTTTTGAACAGCTGTAACTTTTTTTCAACTTCTTCAAATTAAATTTTTTTATGTTAAATGAAACTCAAAATCTCACATTTTCAACACTATATAGTATGGTGGCACAATGTGATTGGTAGCACTGGACTTTTTCGACTACCCAATATATATATTTATTTATTTATTCTATTTAAACGTTTTATCTCTTATAGTATATATAAAACACTGGCACTACTATCTTAAATTAAAAACAAAAAAATCACTCGAAAAATTTTTAATTCGCCTGTTCCGCACTCCATCCTCATTACTCACCCATTTCTATTCTTCTAATTTACTTTTATATTGTTAAAAATATCAAATATTCGCAGCGTTACGCTCGACCGACGCTTCAACTGTGAGGTTGCAACTGTAACTGTTTAAATTATTGCAATACAACATTGCCAAAGGAAGCTATATATAGAGAAAATTCGATTAAGCGCTAAGCACAGTGGCGCTCAGATGGAAAGAATGAGAAAACTCGATTTGGACAAATAATAAAAAATTTCGTTTTCCTAGTAAAGTGATTGTTATCTACTCAAATTAAAAAAAAAAGTACCCTAAATAAGAACTTTATTATGATCGCTCATGACGCCAGTGTAATATTTCTTTAGCCACCAGTGTACTCTGAGTGATTTTTTGTTGGCTTGATATTTTTGATAATTTTTCCAACGAAGTTAAGACAGATAAGGAAGGCGTTCAGATGAAAGAGAGCAAGTGTATACAGGTGCACTGCTGAAAAAATACATATGTACATATGTAAATACATGTGCAAATTATTTAAAATATATGTATATATTTTGTAAATCTCAAAATAAAGGGTGATCCGTTTCGAGGTTCCATACTTCTTTAAAGAAAAAACACTTAAACTTTAAATTTATTGGGGAATGTTTATTATCATTCGAAAGAATATTCTTTGGCATTTATTTTTTGAAGATTATCTCTTTCAAATGTTGGCAGCGGCTATGTATGTACGTCTAGGATGGTCCATCCATTGAGTCCAATGTCTCGTTCGAGCATTTCGACTGGTAACTGGCGGTTAACAGGCGTGATGCTTGTTAAGGCCTGAATCGAAAAGGAATTGTCTCTAAAGGCTTTAGACTTTACATATTCCTACAGGAAAAAGTCAAACGGTGTAATATCACACGTTCTAGGTCGACCGGCATTGGTGACAGATAGACACGACTCCCGCGGAATCTGTGAAAAAAAAGCTATTGAAAAAAGTCTGCTTGGATCACTCGTGAAATTTGTAAACTTTTATATTCCAATAGCTTTCAAAACTTAATAAATCATATTCGAACAATCTTCTTTGACAAATTTTCAAGTTTCAGATATGACAATTAGTGTGTGTGTTCTTTAGGAAACATAGGAAGATCAGTCAAGTAATTTAGTGAACTGTTTCCTAGAAATATTGTTTCTAGAATTAGGTACTGCTACATCGAAAAGTTTGCGGTAGTATATTTGGGGTCTTTTATTTCAAAAACAATAATAAATGTCATTGGCAGAAAATATTGATCAACCGTTTATATACATACATACATACAAATGTACTTACATATGTACATGCATAACATCGAAAAACTGTGTGGAGTTGCTCTCAAAACTTGTAGGGTAGCATTGGAAAGATTTGTCTGTATTGCATATCAACACAGGCTATAATTAAAAGAACTGTTAAAAGTACAAAATATGTTTTTTATTAGACTGGATAAATTTAATTCTCTTCGTATGGCTATATACTTTATTCAACTTAGCATGACCATGTTACTGCGAAGCATTTTATAGATTTTATGTCTGCATCAATGTGTGCATACATGTGTATGTATACCAACATTTTTTCTCCTACTTTCTTCGCTTGTGAAACGGTGAACTCATATGTACTTATATTGTATTTTACACACTCGCCCAAACCGAATAGTAACGAAATATTTTTCGCTCTCATTGTTTTATCTCTCTCCTTTCGCCTCTCTTCGGAGGTGTGTACACTATCGTATATACGCTCTCAACCCAACATCTTACATTCATTTTGGTGTATTCTCATTGGCTGACGCTAGCCAATCGACGGCTTGCAACATAACTCAATCTACTTCCACTCAAGTGAAGGCTTGTCATTTGGCAAAGTGTTCGTTTGTATAAGGAAATTGGGAGGGTTTAGTTGACAGTTGATTGGTCGTGCTAAACGAATGAAAATTTGTAGAACTAATCGTGTTTCGAATGCCAGGAAATGAAAATTATTTTGACAATAACTTTTTTTTTTAATTTATCCAATGCAAGTACATGTGGGCCATACATGTGTATATGTAACGAACCAGTTCTGAAAATTTATAATGTGAAGGTTGATTAAAACTTGGCATTAAAAATAAACTGCACTTTTGTTGTCATGATTACAATTTATATATTTTTCATGCTATAAGCAATAACAGTAAGTTCCACTAAATATAGTCTTCTCTTGGCTTAAATACTTTCATAAAGTCGACAAAAGAAGTATCTTGAAAGCTTTGAGAGAATTTCGATCAATTAAAGTTTTTTTTTTGTAATAAGGGCCACTTCCAAAACAAATTTTTTTTTTGCTTTTCCGATAGGTTATATTTCCAGTTTCAAATATATATGAATGAAACATTAAAAGCGTTTTCTCGAAACGATATTTTTCAAAATTGCTGACTTCATAACTCAACGAGAAGTTAACCGATTGACACGAATTAAAACTGAGTATTGTTGGATACATTTACTATACAATGACCTACGATCTTTTTGATTGGTTGAAAATTGTCAATTTGGCATTAAAAACACGACCATTTTTTAGCTAAAAAAACCATATTTTTTTCAAAATTAGGCCATTTTGTTAATATTTAATATTCTTCAAAGATTGTCGTTTAATAAACTTTCTCAATATTTTTGTTTCAGCTACTCAGTCGGCCGGAATCATGTCAGCAGTTGGGCCAGTTTTTTTTTTTGGCACCTCCGAAGACAGCACATAACTCCGTTATTTTTCAATATTTTTGTAAAAGAAAAATCTTAAAATATAGCTGAAAATATATCCTATTACGGTCAAAGAAGTTCGAAACATTCGAGTACTTTCTTTTAAAAAAATTCACAAAATCGCCTAATTTTTCATGCGTTACACTGGTATGGCTCATTAAGTATACCACAACGTTGCCCGCCTCTATGTAAATACACTGCCGCCCAACTGAATAGGCTCATGACCTCAGAGGTAGGAATATATCTATAATTCCTAAACCAGTTTTCCGATTTACATAATTTTTTTCTTTAATTCTTAAATCATATTAAAATAAAATGCTGAAGATTTTTTTTCAAAAACATATTATTTATTCCTTACTTATTTTTTCTTCTGAAAGGTTAACAAAATCAATGATTTTTTTCGTTCATCTGAATAGGTTCAACCTAAAATAACTAAAATTATATAAGTAATTTAAATAATAATTTTCATATTTTTGGCACTTAGCTTATACTTAAGGGCATTTCACAGTATATGTTAATAACTTTAATAATGAGTGAATCCGCCATTTGTCGATATAACTTCGTATAAACGATCGGGAAGCGAGCTATACAAAATTGTTGCCCAGGCCGTTTTAATTGCCGCAACTAAAGTTGTTTTGCAATCAAATTGCCTGCCTTCTTCATATACCTTGCGCGATAGCAACCCCCATACGTTTTCCATTATATTAAGGTCAGGTGAATAAGGGGGCCATTCGAGCAAGTCCACATTTTGAGCCTTAATCCACTCTTTTACCACCCTAGCTATATGAATAGGAGTTTATCGTGCTGGTAAGTCCATTTAGTAATGTGAAAAATATTGGAATAATGAGGAAACGCAGTCTGTATGATAGATTTGTAGGTTTCCGCGTTCATTTTAGAAGTAGCAAATTGAAGGTCGCAAGTGCCAAAGACTGATACCGACCCCCACACAATTACGCCTCCCTCACAGCTATGGCGACGGCTCAGGAAATGCTCTTCCTTTCGAAGATTGTGATAGTTGTATCCATCAGGTCCGCCTAAATTAAATCGGAAAAAACCACATTCTGCCATTCGCTCGTCCAGCTCATGTGCTTGTGCGCAAAGAGCAGTCGTAAAGCTTTACGTGCATCATTTAACGGTGTTTTTTTTTTTAATTTTCATTCGTTTTAGATGATCAGCCGACGAAATCACACGCTTAACTGTAGACACACTGGCTTTAAACACCGCAAATTTCTTTAATTTTGGGTGCTGAGAGATGCGAATTGGACGCAGCTCGCACAATATGCCTCCTGACTGCCGCAGAGGTGGCGTGTTTGACTCCGCCTTTCATGTTTTTGCCATATTCTGCTTTGTTTCTCAAAAAGTTACTCACAACATTTTGGCTTCGACCAATTTTTTGAGCGATTTTGCGATGGCTAAGGCCACTTTCGCAATAGGCTTCGATTTGGCCTCTTTCATACTCGGATAATTGTTCTCCGCGTCCCATTTTACATTTAATTTAAAGAAAATATATTAAATAAAAAATTTGTATCCAAAATGTGTCGTCACACCGCCAAGTTTAATCGTTAACTAAAAATCTTTCAGCTGAACCTATTCAGTTGAACCAAAAATTTGCTCAGAAATTAGCGATATAAATAGCAAAACAGAATATGTAAAGTAACGGTACTTAGCAAACGGTTCTTTACTAGCGCACACTGATTGACACATATATAAAGTTAAAACGTTTTTAAAAAATCGTGCGTACGATCAATATGTGATGAAAAAATCATGAAAATGCAAGCGAATTTATGTGAACCTATTCAGTTGATCGGCAGTGTACTATATACATACGTTCTTTTCTCACCAGGGAGCGCCTCACTAGTCGGAACCGCCGGTATCGGACCGCTATAGGATATACAAACTAATCGATTAAAATGAAGTCCCTTTGCTTTATTTGACGATATGTCATCTGGGGTTCCCACGGTGTGATATACGTACATACATTGCAGGAGGTATCGATAATGAGGCTCCAGAGTCTGTTAAAATTCGCGGATTTAAAGGACCAAAACTGGTGTATGCGTGGCTCATTGGCCTACTATGTAGATTAACCTATTCGGCATATATATATTATTGTCAAGCCAAAGCTGTAATTTTCAAACACATTCTTCCGATTGGACCAATGTTACAGTTTTTTCTTATTTACGTCCACGTAAACTCTTTTTTACCACATAGTAAGCTTGTCTTGTGCAGTTTATTATTTAGTGGATCCTAATTAAATACTCATACAAATGAAAAATATTTTGAGTTTACACTTTAAAGCAGCGTTGTCCACGGCCTATGCGCACAATAGCGCACGGACAGTGCCAGACACCTCACACCAACATGTCGCGACAAGTGTCTATGAAAGCACGATTGTGCTACTGTATTCAACTTCGTAGGCAAGCAAAGAAGAATTTTGCGATCAGTTGACGCTAGAATAACCAACACAAGCATAACGTGCACACAGTCACGTTGGACAACACTGCTTTAAAAGGAAACGATGCTGTCAGTGTGGAACTTATTGTTTTCAATCAGGTGTGGGCGTGCTTGCCGACGGCAAATGAACTAGTCGTCATAACAGTTTAAAAGCAGTTTTTTTGTTAAACTAGGTTTATTTCGAAATTCTTATGAATAAAATAATAAGCACTTTCAAAAATAGGAAACTCATTATATGTATGTATGTACACATTCTAAAAAAGTAATCAGTTGATATTTTTGCATTTTATAAATTTCGAAACAATGATGTGTTAAGACGTGTAAAATTTGGCATATAGCTGAACTATAGTTTTTTAACGGTTCTAATTTTATTCTCAAATATTGTACACATACATATGTACATATGTATGTTTGTACATACATATATAATATATGTACATATAAGCTACAAGCATTTGCGAAAGCTCTGCAAGTACAAATACAGTTGGTGAAAAATGATAAATATTCGAATACAGTCTAAGCAAAACTTTTTAAATATTTTTAGTAAAAAAAGTGAACAAATAAACGTTTGATATAATTAAAGTATTAAAATTTTAGTTCATAAATTTTTTTTACTAAATGTATTATAACTTTGAGGCATAAATTTCCAAACACATGCACTGTTGAATTGCCGGCGGGAATTTAAATGCAAATGTGCAGAACACATTTTGTGATTTAATGACTTTACAAATAATATTTTAGCGTAAAATTTTATGCAATCTTAATTAGATCTTTATTATGAGTAAAATGCCGTTTTTATAGAATTTTTGAGAATTCAGTTTAAGTGGAGGATCAAGACGTGGATTCGAATAGAAACAAACGAATAGAAAAAAAGTTTTCGATACCGGGATTTTAATCGATCAATTTGTATAGCAGCTATGTACATCTTTTAGTGGTCTGATATCGCTGGTTCCGACAAATGAACATGCTCCTGGAGAGAAAAAGTGTACGTCGCAGAAGCTGAGAGACTAGTTCGAGTATACATATGTATACCATAGAGACAAATGAAATGGACGGACACGGCTAAATCGACTCACATTGTCATGCTGATCATTTATTTATGTATGTACATATCGCTCATTTGCTGCAAGACCGGCATAAATCAAAAAACGTGATTTTTGAGTTAAAGCTGCAGAATTGTTCGTTATATCATACTTCATGTTGAGTGAAAAATTCACATGAATACCTCTTATATGTTCCGCTTGAGAAGAGGTGTAAGGTTGGAGTCACCGTGTAAGGTTGTAGTCAGTTGAAAACTTTAAACGCGTTTTCTGGAAAATCGATTTTTTTGACTTATGTCGGTCTTGCAGCAAATGAGCGATATATTCATATATATGTACTTTATACGGTCTCCTGGGTGTAATAAAACTCGTGGTAAACTTAATAAACTCTGTCCCTTGTTACCCGGTCGTATGTTTGTACCTAGCAATGTTTTAGTAGTTGTATTTTGCAGTGATACTCGAGATGGGAATGTATAACAATTGGAATATCTAGAAATAGGAAACGGTCGAAATAAGAGGGTATAAAATTAAAGAGTAATACTGGCGTGTAGAATGAGAGACTTTAGCGTTGAGCTGTTTAGTCGAGGAGACTGAAACCGATATCGTCATCTTCCTCGGACTCCGACTCCTCCTTTTTGGCTTCTTCCTTATTTTAGGTAGCAGCGCCACTACCAGCAGATGGACCAGGGGCAGCAGCAACAGCAACAATCTTACTGGGGTTCTTGATGAGCTCCTTGATGCTAGCTGCTTCCTTGAAATTTATTTCGGTGACAGCAGTAATAGCTAACAGGATATTGATACCATTGGCAACACTGTGTGGTGCCGAACCAATAGTTCGATACGATACCGGCACCGAATTGGGAGCACCAGCTTGAAGAGAGAGGGAGAGTCGGAGACGATTCAGCCCGGAGTTTTCGGAGAATTCGGTGCTCTGCTACAATTTTTTGTAGAATTTTTGTCCAACTAAGTATTTATTACAAGCATCCCTGGATCTCAGTTTTCTCTATTTGGCCGGTTTATATACGGTTTATTGTGCGAAAGCTTAGAAAATCAAAATTTCCTAGTTAGATTATAATTTTCCCCAAGTAACACTGGTTGAGTTTTTTGACTTTTTCTCTTTTTTGGAACATTTCGAAGGAAACAATTTTTGTTCTTGAATAATAAAAAGACGTAAACATCGTCAATTTTGTTTCGATGAGAAAAAAGAAAAATTGCATATTAAAAATTTAATATCTTAACCCCCCACCTAATGGAAAGTTGTTGTAGTTGGTATGAGGGTTTTCGGGTCTTTGAAATAGAAAAGCAGCCAAAGTGTACATATAAACTGAAGATTCAAAATTCGAATATTTCCCTGGCATTGTTTCGCTATTCGAATACTAACAGCTAACGACTTTTTGAACCGACTATAAGTAAAGAATGGAAGCATAAGAAGAAAGTAGCTCTAACTCCATTTAATTCAATCAAACCTGTAGGTATGTAAGTATGTTCAAAAACCATTTAGAATAGCATACCAACGCATTCAAATAGAAAGATCAAACCATAAGCGGTACTGGAAACCAAATCGAGGATAATGACAGAACGAACACTAATAATAACGCATAAAAAGTGCTTAAAGCACCACAACTGGTATATGAAACTTGAAACAACAACAAACGTTCACTAATGAATTCGGAAAATACGACGCAGCAGTAAAGCAACATTAAAGAGCGAGTAAATCCGCAGTAAGCAAAGGCTATGCGAGCAGAACCTCAATGGTCAGCACAAACAAACATACATACATATATATGTATATGTTATCACTAAGCAGCACTAACAACAAATAATGTGAGTGAATATTCAGTGAACAGAGGAGAATGGCTCAAAATTGTGTAGACTGGGGTGGTTT
This sequence comes from Bactrocera dorsalis, assembly GCF_023373825.1. Lineage (NCBI taxonomy): Eukaryota > Metazoa > Arthropoda > Insecta > Diptera > Tephritidae > Bactrocera > Bactrocera dorsalis. The sequence continues at coordinate 88,451,456 of NC_064305.1, forward strand.
CGAGTATCTAATACCCAAAATGCCATCCTCAGCAGAGAGGTTGAAGCCAGACGCAGTACTGTCACACGAGGCGTACATACACCAATACGAACGCACAAATACAAATATACATACACAAACATACATAATTCTACAAACCGAACTTTATATCTAGTTGAACTATGGCACTTGTGTGGCTCTTACCCCGAAAGCAATGAAATTGGAAGATGAAAGAACGCACAAACAACCAAATCCAATGTGAAATACTGAAGCAGCAGACTTAAAAGGCCATACATACCCTCATGTGTGTACTCGCATGCATACACACACACACACAACTTTTTAATGATGTCAAAACCAATATCGACGATATAATGTTCCTTGTTGTTCGTACTCAACGCTGCAATAAAGCAACATAACCGAGAATCGGAATGAAGCAATAATCGGGAAGGCAATATGCAGCAGCGTACACAGTTGTAGAAACAAAAAAAACGTTGAAATGCTGCCAAACGAAGAGCATGTGGCTATGTGTGCACATATGTATGTAGTGTGTATGTACATATGTACGTGCGTTTGGCTGAGCAAAGCAGCAATTTCCATTGATCTGTGAGGCCTAACACGTTTCTATCGATATCAACTCGAGTTATAGGGACGATTGAAAATGACATAACGTAGGCAGAGGCAGGAAAAAACGATAAAAAGTTTAACGGTTAAAGTGTATATTAACGAAAAAGTAAAAAAAAATAGGGAACTACATACACACATGTAAATAGAACCACATCTGGAAAAAAAAACATTTTTGTAGCAAATTCAATAAATTGCGCTTAAAAAATTGTAGGTTCCTTGAAAATATGTACATAAGAAAATATTGAAGATATCAAAATGAAAGCTGCAAAGATTCGTATTATTTAATTTTCAATACCGTTTTTAAATTGTATGTAAAGGACTGCTTGCATGCTCCCTTAACCTTATCGTACTTCCCAAGCAAGGTACACCTTCCGGTTTCCGCTGCTTGTGCACACTACATGCATACATACATACAAAAATACCTATTTGATTACGAATTTCATATTCGGACACACACTCTCATAACCTATAAATACATACATACATATGTATGTGTGTATGTATAAATTTCCTTACTTTATGTAAATGCAACCCTGTAGTTGGTTTCTTTAACGATTGGAAATGCGAAGTGATTTAATATACGGTTGCTCATAGCTCGCCATTCGAGAAACACGCGTGTGGCGAATGCACAAACACCCAACAAATATGCCGGCAATAGGCGTTATAGGCTACATGCAGTGAAGTAAGTACATAAAAGTACAGCGGTAAATGTTTTTGTGTGAATGCATATTTTGGCGTGTATATTTATAAGGTTTTCATGCTTATTTACATTTTATCAAATATGTATATTTACGTTCTTATGTACATACTTATGTATTTCGATTATGGAGGTACAAGTTTCAATGAATGCATGTAATCTCAATAGTTCGTAAAATTTCCATGTACGTGTATACTTAAATACATGGTTGTATGCGCACATCCATATGCATCAACGTCGAATTACCGAATACCCTACAACAGCATAAAGTTATCGACTCTTGCACGCAAATTCATAAGGTTTCATGCATATACGACCCACACATACATACATATGCATAGTACATACACATACTGAACCCAAAGTGTCGACTGTCGCCCTACCACAAAAACAAAAAACTGACAGCAGCGACACACAATACTGACAGTATACACAACACACAGTGGCAACAGTGGCGCAGTGCTCAACATTTTCGCATGGGGTGCGGTAACATAGTAGAGTACAATTCTTCATACAATTACAACAACTTTCTATGTATATTTTTTTGACAAGAGTACATTTTTTATGCATCTACTGGTTTAAAAAAATGCTCTTATGTTCAATATAGAAACAGATCGGTAAAATGAGCAGATTCCTGGCGAGTAAAAAAAGTGCAGGTCGAATCTCAAAAGATGAGAGACTAGTTTGAATATATACCATTGAGGCAAAAAGACGGGCATGGCTAAACTGGCTCATATCGTCATGCTGATTATTTATTTATATTCATTTCTACTTTATAGGAACCCCTTCTGGGTGTAACAAAATTCATGGCAAACTTATGTCTCATGTCTCTAATTGTCACAATCGTAATTTAGTGACTCTGTTAGTCAGGAGTCTCATTTTCGTATTCTGGCAGATACAGTACACTACTATACAGTATACTACAAAACTCCATGCCAAATTTCGTGAAAATATTTAATCAATTACAAAAGTTTTTCATACAAGGACTGAATGTCGTTCGATCAATTTGTATGGCAGCTATATTCTATAAAGACCCAATCTTTACAATACTTCATGCCTAATTTCACGATGATATCTCGTCAAATACAAAAGTTTTTCATACAAGAACTTCATTCTGATCGTTCAGCTTGTATGACAGCTCCTTGCTATAGCGGTCCGATATCATAGGTTCCGACAAATAAACTTATTGGGGTAAAAAAAACGTATGCAAAATCGATCTTGAAAACTGAGAGACTGGTTCTTGTATTTACAGACAAACAGTCAGATCGACGCAACTCGTTAGACTGGCCATTTACTGATTTTTATCTAAAGAGATACGAACCAACAAGAAATAAAGTATGCATCTTATTTTATTACTAAAGAAAATTAGCACCTCAAAAATATTTCTTTATATATGTAGTAAAGAATCCCCATAATAGCACGCCACTGCGCAACCTACAGCAGTACTTTAGCAGAATTGCTAGCGTTGGCCGACGGGTCGTTTGGTTAACAGTCGCACCGGCTGACGATTCAACGTCGCTCGTTAGTGAGTCGAATAGTGAAAAAAACAAAATACTGACTGAGGGTAACTTCTACAACAGCGAGACTTTCTGTGCTGGTTTTCTGTAGCTAGCGAGCTCGCTGGGAATGACTGAAACGTTAGCGCTGGTGGTATGACTACTTTAATGTGTACATACACACAGGCGGACCTACATATTTACTTGTATGGATACTGTATCTGTATACGGGTCGCTCCGCTGCTGTGGCTGCAACTTTCGATATTTTTGTTGGCAGGTAAGTACATATTTGTATTTACATAGGCTGTAGATATGAAAGATCTTATATGTATGTAGATGTGTATGTTTTTATGCCATAAACTGCCGAGAATACTTAAAGTTGTAACGTAATTGTATGTATCAGCATGCATATGTATGTTTATGTGTGTGTTGAAGTTTAATTTTTTTTTTTGCACTAAATTGTTAGTTCCATACGTTGGAAATTAAAGTAAATATGTATAGCAAAGCTGTTGCTGGTTTCTTTATTGCTTGTTATCCAGCTTTCGCCGCTGCTGCTGTATCAACGTCAACGTCAACGGCGCACAAGACGACCAACAACAACTAGAACGTGCTTACATACAAATGTATCGACAAACGATATATGTACATACGTACATATTTATGTATATAAGTAAATATAATATCTACATTGGTGGCATGCGCTGCTCTCTCAAAGTACTGAAATGCATATAAATTCGTATGCCTTTATATATAGATATGTATGTACATATGTATACATATGTGTATATGTAGTAAGTGGTATTGACTCATTTACTTACGAGTCCGCATTTACATGATGAGTGCATGTAAGTACATATATAGCAAATGTGAATATTCGGAGCCAAACGCATTCGGGTATGAGTACCTGAGTTTCGTACTTATTTATAGCTGAGAGTAAGAAACGGATTCATTATATGTATACACACGCATAGATATGCACTCATTTATGTTTAAATGAAAAAGTGCAAGACCATATCATACAGAAATTGTATGTACGAGTACCATGGAGTTCCTAAGGGCATATGTACATAAGACTCATTTGCAACTTTTACATACATACTTACGTATATAACCATGTCCCAAGCACATAGAATATGTATTGAGGGCATGTAAAGCAGAGCGTGTAAACATTATTTAAAGTGCACATTGGTAAGTACATACACACACATATTTACATATGTATATAGCTGTTATAAAGCATGTATTTAATACTGAAATTGAAGAAATAAAACTCAAATTGCAGTCAAGCATGCTGTGAGCGGTCTATCAAAAAATGTGTGCATGAAGCGGTTCGCTAGGAATGACATAAATACATATGTACATACATATGTACAAGTTTGCATAAATGTATTTATGCATCGTAGAACCAAGCGACAGAATGTTGGAGATTTTTCATGGCAACCTACGAAGTACATGGGTGGACAGTTAAACCTACGTACATATGTACTTATGTATGTATGCACACAGATGTACTCATTTACGGTAAGTCTTATGTGCATATTTGTGCACATCGTCAGTAGGGGACATATTTATTTTACTCATCACCTCATTTGCTTCTTATTGTGCGTTGTTTCAGTGAGTGAGTGAGCGAATGAGCTGAGACCAATATGCACTGGTTAATTTAACTCTTTTCCCTACGCCTTCAATTCTCAATTTTTTCTGTGGCTCAACCTTTTTTCGTAATTTTTATTTAATTGGGGCATTTGAGCATATTTTAAAGTACATTAAAAGAGATAAGACGAATAAATTACAATCACAGTAAAACGAGCGTAATAAAAATACATATATACATATGTATATGTACATACTAAGTCCCACGCAGTAATACTTTATCCGGTAGAGCGTTTGGAGACTCTTGAGTTGGGTGTGTGCAAGGTTTAGCGGATTAAACTTGCGCACTAATATTGATTTAGTAGTCCGGTCCTCTCCAAATAGAGTTTCAAAGCAAGATAATTTAGCCCTGCTGCTGTCTGCATAGCTTTTAGTCAAATTATATTGAATTTTTACTCATATTTCTTGTTAGCCATCAGTTCAAGCATTTTAGACCCACTCATTTCGAACTCGGACTGTGCAGATAGCTTCTTTCGTTGCGTTAGAGCACGGCATCTATCCTAGTATCAAGGGATATTTTATTCCTTATTCCTTTATTTTCATTGCAGATATTGGTTAGTGACTTGACTTTTAACCACAATTAGAATACTCAATACAGATAAAGGGACCTAGGTTTGCATATTTTTCATGCTGCAAAATTAAACAAAAATGACGAAAAAATCTCTTTTATGCGAATAGTAATATGTAATTTACCTTCCAAGGTAACAGACAACTTTCAAAACCTTTTCCGAATTGAGTTATAGAAGCTAATAACCGAATAATAAACATTGTGGTATGTATGGGGTATGGTCATGCCTCTGGTAAGCAGTTACAGTCGTAGGGCTACACCCAATTCCTACTCTTGCGTCCTCGCCCCTCACCGTGGAAACTTGAGCAACCTTTGTGTTTGATGCGGTAGCCAACCCGTGAGGAGTCTGGGGCCACGGCTACAATAATGGAAGCTTCGGCAGAGCTACTCCGACATATTCCTTTTAAGGGTTCGCTGAAATCTAATTGCAGCATATTTTCATGACATGTATGTATATGGTAAATGTCTACAAAACTTTGTACTACTCACCTAGCCAGGTTGTGCGCTGGTTTTCGGTTCCGCCACGTAGAAACCGCTGCCAATGAAAAAGAAACAACTGCCTCGTACTTTCTCTCGACGAACGAAGACCAAACTCTATAAGTCCCTCTTTATTCCCCTCCTAGTATTTGGTGCGGGGGCATGGTCAATGACATTATCTGATGAATCGACGTTAGGTATGTTCGAGAGGAAAGTTTTGAGGAAGATTTGTGGTCCTTTCCGTATTGGTAAGGCGAATACCGGAGTCGATGGAACGATGATTTTTACGAGATATACGACGATATCGATATACATACATTGAGACAAAAAAGTATCTGGAATTGTAAATAAATGCAGAATATATAATTAATCATCAATAATTATTACATATGTATGTCGCCTTTAAAGTAATACCCATCAGATGTAATACACTAATGCCAACGATTTTTCCAGTGCTCGAAATACTTTTCATTGGCACTTTTTGGATTGGTTTTCAGCTCTTTCAGCGAATTTGGTTTTATCTCTTCGATCGATTGAAAAGGGTTCCACGGAGCGGCATAAGGTGAATACGGTGGTTGATCAATGGTATTCATTGCGTTATTGGCTTTAAATTTGGTCGCAATCGCACTATTTTTAAAAAAATTCAGATTTATAGAGACGAGTCGAGCAAGAACGCGTTTTATATCCAAAATCTGCATATCTCTAACAATTGTCTGACGATTTACGAGCATCATATCTTTCACTTTTTTAATATTTTCATCAGTTAAAGTTCAGTCGAAGGTCATCAAGAACAAGGCATGTCTTCAACGATTACTTGACCGTCTTTAAAGGCTTTGTACCACCCGTAGACATGTGTTTTTGCTAAAACAGAATCACCTTAAGCCTTTTACAATATTCGTACCGATTTCGCAAACGAAGTTTGGTTAGAATTACAAAATTTGAGACAAATTCTTTGTTAGATATTTTTATCCATTAAAAAAATCGGAACGCACTACTGAGATAAATATTAAGGGGTTACATGGGTTTACGGGTTTAAAAAAAGTTTTTTTTTATCTTCTTGTTAAATTCTACAACACCTCTAGAATATTTTCCTAAATTGTCAAGTTGATCCGAGTAATAGTTTCGCAGATACAGTCTTGAGAACTTGTGAGCTCGAGGCTAGCTAGGCTAAGTGCGCCGTCTTTAAACGCGTTTTTCTCGAAACAGTGTCTTTGAAGTCAGTTGGCAAGATTTCTCGAGAATTACTCAACCGATCTTTAAGAAATTTTTACACTGGTCTTTGAGATACAATTCTTAAAGACTTAGACAGACTTAGAAAAATGTCTGCCAAAAGCCAATTTTCAGTTTTTATTCCTTCATACAACTTCTAAAACAAATATTTTTTCACTTTAGTTGATCACATAAAGAGTTATCCTGCCATCGCTGGCCCATCTTTTTTCGAGGGGTCGCCGGAAATGGTGTCGCAATTGCCGAGTTTAAAATATTTTTTTCCAAAAATTTCAGAATCAAATTGTTCGAAAGGAAGAAAACACTTCAGAATCCTTTAGAGAAATCAGATGGAGAAGGAGCTGGCTGCACTTTGTACCTCCATTTGGCGACACATAGCGAAAAGAAGAAACGACTGGTACCGTTAAGTGTTAATTGTAGTATTGTCACATCATTACGCAGCATATGTCCCATGTAATTGAAATAATAGGATTTTAAACTTAAACAATTATAAAACAAAGGTTTTTGTTATTTTAGTTATAAAATTCAGGTTTACTGTTCGGGGTTAAATCACGACTCATGACACTCAACGCAAAAAAAGTGTCCTCTTTATTGTATACTCTACACATTTTTTTTAAGTTCATTAACTATGTACATCTGTGAAAATTTTGGGTTAGCCCTGATTTTTCTATCAACAATGGAAACCCTTTTTGGTTCAAACGAAATGTACCCTTTTCTTGTTTTGATTCGGTACAACATTAAGAAATAAACTTCTAAAAGCATGAAGTTTTATTTTTTTTTTTGAAAAAAAAATTACAATTAAAATCACATTAATCAGGAGAAGAAAAATTTCAAGCAAATATTCAAAAATTCGTTAATTTCGGCACGGGATCAAAAATGCCCTGCAGGAAAAACATACACGAAATATGAGAAAAGGATAATTGCTATTTCTGGGATATTGAAAGGTTGTTTAATCGTGCTGAAGTCTCAGGAAAGACTTTGCTTCGAAATCGATGATTTTCTCTGTAGGGTGGCGTTAATATATCGCACGCGCAATATGTGAGCATAATTTTGCCACGCATATGAATGCACAAATACAAATACATCATATCACCTTTAAATTGGCAAGCATTTGTTGTTGGACACATATGAATTTTTGTACTGAAGGGGATGAAAACTGCATTTGTGCGTACATTTCCCTTTACTATTTATGTATATATACATACATACATACATTCTGTGTTATATTATTGTCGCTCGACTTATTCGTCATAACTGCGCACATGTGTGTGTACGTTCATATGTTTGTTTGCTTGCAACAGCGGCAGAACTACTATATGAATAAAGGATCGCGCCAAATTAATGAATAAGCTGCTGATTAAGCCCATTCATATTGCTGCTAAGCCCGCAATACTGACTTAAGACCTCATATACAAAGTACACACCTGCCCGGTTACAGATTAGATCATTTGATATTTAATAAATGCAAAAATTAAATGCATGTAATTGGATTTCAAATTTTAGGGGTAAATTATTTTTAGAGAAGAGCGAAGTTTAGTGTGTCTTTATGCAACTTACATCTCTTTATTTGTGTTAGCGCAAGTCACAGTAGGGCTAGCGGTGAATGACTTTTACTTTTTGAGTATATTTGGGCAAGAGTCTGTACACATTGCATTCACTTTTGGTTTTTCATATACTCGAGAACATGTTTCCACAAAATTTTAGGAAAATAACTCACTCTCTGACCGACACACTTGGCATAAAGTCTTCTAGAATAACTATAATCATTATAACGGGTGATTTTTTTGAGGTTAGGATTTTCATGCATTAGTATTTGACAGATCACGTGGGATTTCAGACATGGTGTCAAAGAGAAAGATGCTCAGTATGCTTTGACATTTCATCATGAATAGACTTACTAACGAGCAACGCTTGCAAATCATTGAATTTTATTACCAAAATCAGTGTTCGGTTCGAAATGTGTTTCGCGCTTTACGTCCGACAAATTTTGTTCAGCGATGAGGCTCATTTCTGGTTGAATGGCTACGTAAATAAGCAAAATTGCCGCATTTGGGGTGAAGAGCAACCAGAAGCCGTTCAAGAACTGCCCATGCATCCCGAAAAATGCACTGTTTGGTGTGGTTTGTACGCTGGTGGAATCATTGGACCGTATTTTTTCAAAGATGCTGTTGGACGCAACGTTACGGTGAATGGCGATCGCTATCGCTCGATGCTAACAAACTTTTTGTTGCCAAAAATGGAAGAACTGAACTTGGTTGACATGTGGTTTCAACAAGATGGCGCTACATGCCACACAGCTCGCGATTCTATGGCCATTTTGAGGGAAAACTTCGGACAACAATTCATCTCAAGAAATGGACCCGTAAGTTGGCCACCAAGATCATGCGATTTAACGCCTTTAGACTATTTTTTGTGGGGCTACGTCAAGTCTAAAGTCTACAGAAATAAGCCAGCAACTATTCCAGCTTTGGAAGACAACATTTCCGAAGAAATTCGGGCTATTCCGGCCGAAATGCTCGAAAAAGTTGCCCAAAATTGGACTTTCCGAATGGACCACCTAAGACGCAGCCGCGGTCAACATTTAAATGAAATTATCTTCAAAAAGTAAATGTCATGAACCAATCTAACGTTTCAAATAAAGAACCGATGAGATTTTGCAAATTTTATGCGTTTTTTTTTTAAAAAAAGTTATCAAGCTCTTAAAAAATCACCCATTATGTATGTAGTATGTGGAAGTAAGGGTAATTGGTGATTGATTTCACACATTTTCAACATTAAAAGTATATCAAATATTACACGTTAACTTAACTTTGTACATGCATCTTACATGATGACCGATTTATAAGGTATAAAGTCAGCCAAAATTTGAAAGAGATAATCTTCAAATAATAAATGTCAAAGCATGTTCTTTCGAATGATAATACATAAGCATTACTAATTAAATGTAAGGTTTCTGTGTTTTTTTCTTTAAATAAAGAAGAAAACTGCGAAAATCAACAATTATTACGAAAATAAATACATTTTTTAATTTTTATAATACTTATAACTTACAGATTGAGCGCTATTTTCGTGAGTCATAGGCACTGTGGTCCACATCTTCGGTATCAGGGTACTGAACTGCATAGTATATGGTTCCATATCGACAACTTTTAGCCGTACACCTTGCACACCTTAGAGGATTATTTGTGAAAAGTTTTTTTTCGATAACGTTACTGGGTATATTTCTGTAAACTGAAAGGTTCATATGGAATTTAAAAGTCTATTATTTTAGAGGCGTGGTTGTTACGATTTCGCACCTTTTCACAACGTCACGAATCCACGAGATTTGGTGGAAATTGGTCGATAAGTTCCTCAGATATAAGATTTTACCCAAATTTGACGGTGTCAAGCCCCTAGTACATTTTAGTATATATTTATTATATTTAGTGAGTTATCGTTTCTTTAGTTGTTATTAATATAACTGTTTTATAGGGAGTGAGTGTGGTTATCATCGGATTTCACTAATTTTCATACCATCAGCGAAAGGAGAAAAGGATTCGCTTGATATAGATTTATGAGATATATATGTACATTAAACTTATTGGTTCTGATCTTATCTGGTTATTTAAAAATCTCAGATGTGCTTCTATACTATCTACGATGCGCTTCACCAGATTGTTTTATAGTAGCTTATGGCTTAGTTATGCATTTTAATGTTTTCACATAAATTACATTTTTTTTTGGCATATCAGCGGTCCAATTCCGCCTACACCAAGTGTATCAAATTTGATCAAGATATTTCAGTGACATGTGAACGAAGTCGCGAATGCGATAACTGCTTGTTAAATAACAGGAAATATTTCTCCTTGTTTTCGTTCAAGATCAGTCCATAATATGTTTGCAGTGATCGTCTTCAAAAGGTAGATCTTTCACCCGAAGGTGTTGCCTTGTTCTTTTCTGGGTTGGTTTCTACATGGCGGGTCTCAAACCCAACCTATAACCCCGCTAGGCGAGTTATATAAAGTTTTTGACATATTTATATAGCGAGTCGCTTGCTTCAAGAACGACTCACCCTTCCGGATGCAACTTTGGTAAACAGATGCGGAAATCAGACTTCAACGGCCCTGTAAACTTGTCAGAGTGGCCCCGCTGAACCTTCGTCTCTTTTCGTTGCCAATCCAAGCATGCCAACGTTTTATACACTTATTAAAAGCCTCGATGAGGATGACTGGAGTGCCTTCATCGAAGCTTGATTTTTTTAGTCTTCGGCTTATTTTTGGGAGTGTCATTGGTTATACTGCTGACGTACTCATAAGCTAATGTCCCTCGCCTGTAATGCTGCAGTTAGTGTAGGATACTCAGATATGTTGTCAAGCATATCTCAAAAAGGTTAAACGTCTTCGATTGAGGATCGACTTTCTCTCAGTAATTAATCCACATTTCACAGTGTTTCTCCTTAACTGAGTAGATACTGGTTTTTCTACCAGAGATTTTGAGCTCTTAATTCTAGACATGTGTATGTTCTATATTAAATGATGTTTGTATCTGTTTAGGGTACACGCCAAGTAGATGGCAGGAGGCCAAATTTATTTTCAATCTACAACAGGGATCTCCGTCGGCTGGGCGGAGGATCACGGTGTAACTGTTAATCCGGAGAAAACAGAAATCGATCTCTTCACAAGAAGAACGAACGCACTTCAATCCGCCTCATTAAGGGGATTAAACCTAAATGAAAAACAAAGCTGAAAAAATACATTGAGACCAGGGCTTACAAAGCTCTTCGAATCTGGAACTCTTGCAAAAGAGCGATTGCCCCAAAGTGGAGTTTATGATCCCACATGGTCTATTGCTTTTGTACAAGTGTCATCCGTCGCATACTAACATATGGTACAGTGGCATTATCAACAAAGTGCCGCATTTAACCCTTAGAACACTTGCAACTGCCCTGGCTTACTGGGGATTACGGGTGCAAAAAAACAAACACTTCAATAAAGGCTTTGGAGGTTATTCTCGACATCCGACCAATATATATCCTAGTAAGGTATGAAGAAATGCTAACAGCCAACCGGCTAATGTAGGGTGAACACTGGAGCCAGGCTAGGTGTCACTACGGGCATGGTATCATACTCGACCTTGCTAATGAATTCGGGTTAAGCTGGCAATGCAACCGAGAAAAGAAGACTTCATAGAAACTAAACACATATTTTTCATTCCTCAGTGGAGGAGTTTGGCCCAATGGTTCCGTGATCGTCAGTTCCAATAGCGAAATCTGCATATTCATCGACGGCTCATAAGTGAAATAGGAAGGGGCTTCTTCTGTAGTAATCCATATAGAGAACTCAGCTTCAGCATCAACTAAATGACTTCAAACTAAATGATTACAATTCGGTATTTCAGGCAGAAATTGTGGACATAACAGAAGGTGTCAAGTGAATTTCAGCTCCTACAAGCAAGACCATGAACATTCTAGTTAACAGCCAAGTTTTAATTAAGGCCATACGTGCAGCCGTTATTAAGTCTCACTGTGTTAGTTTATGCAAACAATTGATAGGATTTTAGCAGGTAACTCAGTTAATATCATCTGGGTACCCGGTCATATAAGAATAGAAGGAATTGAAGAGGCAAACGAGCTGGCCCCTCGGTGGCAGATGAGGACCCAATTCCCCTAGACTGCCGCAGGTCATTCAGCTTTTTCTAGAATTGTTTGAACCAGTGGACCCTAGAGAAACACCTCAGGCTTTGAAACACAAACAACACAGGGCATACCACAATGTTACTTTGGGTATATTGATGGTGGACAGACCCAAAACTTATTACTCCTAGACAAAAGGGAGCTTAGCAACATTGTAGAGGTTATTATCCTTAAGGTCCTACTGAATTCGGCGGAATGCAAGGTATGCGTGAAAATGGTGAAACGAAGGAGCATTATCTGTGCGAATGCCCAACCTTCGCCGGATGCCAATACTCCAACATAAGGGACATTGGACAGCTGGGGTGGAAAAGAATCAGGACATTTACCAAATCTTCCGAGTTGTCGGAGAAGGCTATAATTGGTTACCATCCGGGGGTACAATGGGCTTAATGATGGCCTAAGTCGGCGAACGTGGTCAAGCGCTTACTCGCCTCCCCTTTTCCAACCAACCATAAATAATGATAAATATCGCTCACGTCAGAGTTCTACAAAGCCACAGTAATATCCGTTAACTTTTATCAGTGACTTCAAATCAAGCTTTTATATTATGTTCAAAACGGCGAAAGTCCGCGAATTCCGCAATTTACTGTCACACAATTCTAATTACAAACCATTACTCTATATTGTCGCAAACGCTCCCCGCGCACTCAAGTCTCCAGCCACAGAGGTTGGCAGTCGACGCAACACAACTGACTGCCACTTATCCACAATTTCCACGTTTTTCAATACATGTAAGTGCTCATTAGCATCGGCGTTCGCAGTCTTCGCTCCACCACCTACTACATATTCTCACATACATACTTATACATAATCGTAAGTATGTGCACGCCATAATAGCATCGCATTGAGGCGGCAAACAAGTCGGTCTGCCGAACAGCGGCGGCAACTGCTGTTTATTTATTCAGTTTCGACGCGAGTCCGACCCCAGTTGTTGCTCACAGCGACAAGAAAACAAGAAACAGGATTCATGCGCGCATGATTTCACAATCGCGCCACCGCATAAAGTAGCTGGCTTTCCTCTGCTCACCGCTCAACAGATTCTGCCTCCGCGTCTGATCCAACGTCATCGCGATATCGGCCGCAGCTTCAATTTTCAACATCACGCAGTTGATTTACAAATGTTTGTTTGTCATATATGTATGTATGTACTATATAAAAACGTACTTGATGGTCTACCCGTACCGGTACCGCTAGTGTTGCTTTAGCGCTGGCTGAGATGACTTCCGGTTGATGCGATCGCAGGTCCATGTACCGAAAGTGTACCGACGCAGCGCGATATCGTGTCTTATACTCGTACGTAAATGTGTAACGAAGATTCGTTAGGCCAGTGAATGGCAGAGTGTTTGCGAATGGCTGTTGTCCCGAAATGATCTAATGATGCGCCGAGACTAAAGCTTTTTTTTTTACCTTGATTATTCCCACATACGCACGCAGATGTGTTAACTTAGCTTAAAGTAGCTCAGGTTTCCACTCACTCCTTGTTATTGCTATATTTGTTGTTGTATTTACTCACTGTTCCTTTATGGCCTTGTTAATATTATTCGTTTCATCATTCCATCACGAAGCTTTAATACTTTTGGTGGCAACGTGCTTGTACCTTTAATGAATGAGAACCAAAGATGATATCTCGTAAATAATTGATTCGTGTATGCCTACGTATATTTATTTAAATGTATGTATATTTTTTAAGACCCAGTTAAATTTTCGTATATTCGGTCACCCAACCGCAGGTCATCACATTTTAAAGCTTGATCCAGCACTACTGCGAAATACTTTCAATATCGGTTACAAGGTTCAGTAATAATCTCATTCCATTACAACCTATTGGCAGCCAGAACCAGCGAAAAAACGTTGAGCCGTTAAAATAAATATATAAAAGCTTAACTTTGACTCGGATTGACATTAAAACTACGTTTTACGTATTTTAATACAAATATTTATTATTACCTTCGGACTCTTGAGCCAATACAATCATTCAACGTTTAATCCAATTTTCCATTATGGGTTTTTCGATTCCGGCTTATTTTTGGAGCCCCATTCGCTAGATTGTCGAACCGTTTCGACGTTTGTGAATAACAATTTCAACTTCCCGTAACCAGTCATCATGCGTTTAAAGAATGTAGAGTCTTCAGCTACGTCTCTCCTATCTACTCGATGCCATTTTTGCAAAAATCCAGGTCATTTGGAACGAGTCCAGCATTGATACACCTTATACGCAAAATATTATCCAAATGTGTAGAGTCAATTCATAAGAGATGTTGAAGTACTAAAATTTTTCGATGTTATCATCGTTATTAGAAATGGACGGATGACTCACATGAGGCAAGTTTTCAATGACTTCAGAACATCGTTATTCAATTTGTTCTTTTGTTTGTACAGATCGCTAGACAAACTGGATAAAAAACACAATAATTGACATTTGGAAGTCAAACTGAACCTTATGTACGTGTAAAGGCTTGTGTTAATCAAGAAAAAAATTTACTGTTTTGAGCGGGAAGTATCAATAGATCAGTCCGGGTCAAATTTGGTCAGATGTTATTTGCAAAGTTCTCTTGGGTTCTCACAGAATTTCTTAAATGCAAATGCGACGTATTCTTCGATACATATGAGAAGGGGGAATATCTGAGCATACACAACTAAAGGATAAAATTCTAGTGAGGACTGACGTAAAAATTGTGTTGTCAAATAACACTACTCTACAAAGCTGAAGAAAAAAATTTCAAATATGCTAAGAGGTCTGCAGGGTGTTTGAGCTGTCCAGATCACGAATTTAAGTTGAAAAATTTTCCATCACATATTTTTTACCCTACCCTACTTAGACCCCTACATACCTTGACTACAACACAAATATTCTACGTATTAGGAAATTTTTACTATCTTTTTCGGTGTCTATTCTTTACTGGCGTAGACACCAAGCAGTTATAGCCGAAAGAACGAAACAAAGGAAGTGGGAGTCATGTGTGAGGAAAGTTCGCCATACACTTGGGAGTAGCCAGAAACGATTCCTTTAAATATGACTCAAGCAGCTCAAGATTTCCGGTCTTAGAGCAAGTATGTATCTTCTGGGTAGCCAAAGAACTTCCGTTTGAAAGCGAGCTAAAGTGAGAAGGCGAACCATTCCTCCCCAGGATTGTGCGCTGGGTTTGGGACCGCCACGTAAAAAACGGTCTCAATGAAAATGAAACAACAGCCTCGGAAGAGAAGCCCCCCTTTTGATGACGACCATGGCAAACGCATTTTCTGTTTCAGCAACCCAAAATTTGCAAGAAACCATCGTAACACCGTCGTTTTGCGACTGTAAATTAGTGTTATTATTCTGAAGTGAATAAAGGGTATAAGCTGCTTTGAGCTTTATGGTCATATTTTAGCAAATTTCACACTTGACTTCACGACATCTGTCGTCTGCCCTTTTCTTTGTGCGGCTGTGGAAGCGGTAATTCACATACCAATTTGAGACAACTTGATGAGACTTGGCAAGTATATAAAAGTAATTAATTAATAGTAATGCTACTTTCTTAAATGGGTGCAAAGGACCATTGCTGCGCTTACACACCGAGCCCATCTATCGCTCGTATAATAAAAATGTAGAGGTACGTATGTACATATGTATATCCTTTACTTCTATATCGTTCCTGTTGGGGTGTCATATTCAAATTATGTGAGAATAATGCCATATAAAATATGAGATTTCGAAATATGTATATTTTCTCCAAGTCTTTTTTAAAACATATTTTTCGGAAATTAAGCACTACTTACTATTGATATCGAGGTCCAACGTGCACCTCAGGCACCTAAAACCATTTCACAAATTTTTATTTTTTTTACAAATTTGATTCATAGTCTCTAATGGTCGGTTGTAGCCGCAATTAACCGCCCTTACTGTTTTGAGCATGATTGCCCAGCAACTTATGTATTTAATTTATATTTATTTTGGGGAGATAAGAGGGAGCCACTCATCTGTTCACTCAACATGCGTAACGGCTCA
This sequence comes from Bactrocera dorsalis, assembly GCF_023373825.1. Taxonomy (NCBI): domain Eukaryota; kingdom Metazoa; phylum Arthropoda; class Insecta; order Diptera; family Tephritidae; genus Bactrocera; species Bactrocera dorsalis. The sequence goes on from NC_064305.1 coordinate 88,467,833, forward strand.
AAAAATTTGTCTCACAGTAAGTGCTTGGCTTTATGGTGTGCTTCTCCCAAGGGATTATAAGAGATATTTATGAATGTATGTATGTATATACATGGTACAAGCGCTTACAAATATGATGTAAGTATGTATGTTGGGGGGCGCACATTTACGAAAACGACAATGTGTATTTTAAATGCTTGTTCCATAAATATGTATGTACATACATATACATTAGTACGCTGGTGGGAGTATTTTGATAAATGCAGATGTATAAATATGTGCATATGTTTAAACCAACGATTCCGAAGTGAATAATATTTAAATATGAAATTTCTTAGTTTTTTGCTGTTATTTATAAAAACTTGTTCTTTGATGCAGTGATTTGAATATTAAATTTAATGAAAAATATTAAAAAAGTATTAAGAACAGCCACTGAAAAGAATAATCTTTAAACAAAGTTCTATCCCGACGATGGAACGACATATACGAGGGCGGGCCGATAAAAACGTTGAAAGAGTGACTTATAGACTTTTAAAGTTTGGTCTTTGTTCGTCGAGAGAGGATCTTACTTCTCAATTGCCTGCTCAGTCCACAGTAATACCTGTTGGCAAGAGTTATTCTGCGTTGGATATCGATGCTTTCACTGTTTTTGGTGTTAATACTGGTTCCAAGCTAGACAAAATTATCTACAAACTTCGAAGTTATGTCGCGAGTGCGACGACTGTTTTTTTAATGACAGAAGATATTTCGTCTTGCCATCGTTCAAAACCAGACCCATTTGCTTTGCTTCCTTATCCAGTCTGTAGAAAGCAGAACTAAGGCAGCAGTTGCACACTCATAGAATATTGTTCTACAGCTTGAATTATTTTTTCCAGATTAAAGAAGTCGCACGACAGGGAGTCTCCTTTTCTTAAATCTCATTTAGTATCGAACGGCTCAGAGGGGTCCTTCCCGATCCCGACGGAGGTGTTGCTCAACGTCAGTTTACACAGCCGTATTAGTTTAGCGGGGATTCCGAACTCAGACATAGCGGCTTAAAGGCAACTCTTTTCGTGTAGTCGAAATCGACGAAAAGGTGGGGGCCTATTCTGTAACTCAATTCGAAGAAAATTTACTCGAATTCGGATTATGTATATTCTGTAACTCGATTTTCGGATTTTCAAGCCAATTTTCGGATAAAATATTCGAAAGCTTTCGAGTTGTAGAAAGCAAGAACGAAAATTGTACGTATTTATTCTGGCACAGGGTGGTACAACTTTCGCATAATTATAAATTAGATCCGAATTTCGAATAGAATAAATTTTCGAATCGAGTTACAGAATAGGGCCCGTGGTGTGTGTCGATTCTCCTTTCATGAGCTACTCTTATTTTCCCCACGCTACCTCGCAGGAAAATTTGACAAAAATTTACGATCTCTTTTTGGCATAGATAAAGCAATAGGTGCGACGGGGTCACGACAAACCATGGATCTACCGGTATATAACAAAGACTAAGAGACAGTTAAATCAGTGGGAACTTACTCATAAGGTTAGAAGACTGTAATATCGGTCAGAAAGGTGAAAGCCGCGGTTTTCTTCTACGCCCAGCACGCAGTGAAGAAAGTATAGCAGCCGTAGCTGAGAGTGTACACGAAAACCGTGGATAGTCGATACGACGCCGTTCGCAGCAACTCGACTAACGTATATCAACTTGGTGCATTTTACGTCGCGATTTTAAATTGAAAGCGTACAAAATATAGCCTCTTGACCTTCCCAAATGACATCGCTTCGTTCTATGCGCTCTTGAAATGTTCCACTAGTATCCGACGTTTTCGAGCCAAATTCTGGATCAATGGGTATGTAAACAAATAAATTGCTGCATTTGTGACGAAGAGCAATCAGAAGAGATTCAACAGCTGCCATTTCATTCCGAAAAAATAACGGCTTTGTTGTTCTATTAGCGACCAAAGTGGCAAGTACTCATAAATGACAGGGCCACCATTCATTTGTCTAGAAACGGAGTAGCTTTTATGCGAATATTTGTTGTTTTCGTTAAATAAAATTAAAAGAGCAGTTTTTATTTTCATAATTCAATTATTTTATTGAAATCACTTAATGAATCGTAATTTTACGAAAATATTTATTCTTTTTTACATTTAAATTTTCTGAAAAATTTAGTTTTCAACATACATATTTACATACATAGCCTTACATAAGTATGTATTTCTATTTCATTCTAATTCTAAAAATGGGATTTATTTATTTTTATTTTTATATACTATAAAATACAATTCACTGTGTTTCAGAAAATTCAGTCAGGGACGGGGAGCAGATATATTTATAGGTTATTTAAGGGTGGGTAAAGCTACACACAAACATACGCATAATTATTTTATTTATGTACATTTCCCTCCTTACGCCTACACTCTTTACACATACACGCACAGAAAGATGGTGTGGAAGTATGTGTGTGTGAACATTTTTGTCGCAATATTCATGAACGAATACCTTTTTACGCTAGTGTTAGTTTTAATTTAGCATTTAATAATAATAAATAAGCAAATATAGGTAAAGTGTATAACAAAAACAAGAACCAGTTTAAACAGAAACAGTTTTCAACTTACTGCTTAATTAAAGTATTACTAAACTATAATTAAACGAATATATGTATGTATATGTGAACGTGTATGAAGGTATATCCACACATACATACATATATACATACGATTACATGTACTCGCACATCTAATTTTATTCATTTGAAATGTTTTCTTTTATTGATTAGGTAAACCGCCAGACGCACACACCCGCCGCACAGCGGGAATTGAATTCCATAAGCGCTGTTTGGACGAGTTCATTCATCTCCAAGTGCATCTCCACCGCCTACCGCACACTCATTTTCATTTGGCCTTCGTCGCGTTTGCGCCACCGTTGCTGCTGTTGTTGCCATTGCTGTTGCTGTTGCTATTGACGACGGTAGTCGTTGTGTTGGTGTTGCCCGCGTTCGACTTGGTGGTTGTGCTGCCGCTGGTTGACGCAACGGGTGACGCTTTCGGACCTGGGGCTGCCAGTGCTTTGCCGCCGCCCACGCTACCAGCACTATTGTCTAACGGCTTATCGGCAGTGCCGTTTTTAAACTTTTGCATGAACTCATTCAATGCCTCGGCGCGCTGCATGCGCGTGAACTGCTCCAGCATGAAGGCCTGCTGATAGCTGTAGTGGTGACTCATTTGTTGCGGGTTCGCGTATGGGTAGAACATGCCGCCGGGTTGTGCGGCGGCCGCAGCCGCTTGCACCTGTGCGCGCAGCAGATTATCCTTGAAGAGCTTGCTGAAGTCGGCGGCGGAGACGTTGCCCAAGTGCGACGGCATGCCGGGTAGGCTGGCGGCCATAGCGGCAACTTGGAGCGCGGTCGGTGGCATGTTGGGTAGGCTCGGCAATGAAGGCATGGCTGGTGGCATGCTTGGGTGTGGTGAATGCACCAGCTTGTTGGCGTTAGAGTTGGCGTTCGGCGATGACATTGGTGCTGGCGTGATATCAGACTTGGCGTTCGTTGACAACTTAGATGACGACTGGTGTGCCGGTGCGGGTGATTTGTTGGACTGTGGTATGTTGGGTTTTGCGGCGCTTAACGCATTCGGTGATTGTCCGTTTTTGGGCTGTTGATGTGCCACTTGCGGTTGTGGCTGTTGTGCACCTGGCGACTTTTTAGGCGGCGATACTTTCTTAGCGGCATGAACTTTCACCGCTACACCGCTTGGTGCCGAATAAGTGCCTATAATGTTGCCGGTTGTTACCTTCGGCGGTACAATTTCCGGTATGGAGGACGCAGGATTTTGTCGCGGCAAAATTGGGCGGAACTTCTTGCTCGCATCGACGGCGGTGGCGCTGTTTGGCGACTTGTTCTTGCCGTTTGGTGACACGTTATTTTTCTCGGGGCTTTGCAAGGGTGATTTCTTCTCTGCGCCCGATTTATGTTGCTCCGCTTGTGGTGATTTCAGTGGCTCCATCACCTTCATATTGGACTTTTGCTGGTTGTTGTCATTCACGTGTTTTTGGTTCATCTGACTCGGTGCCGAATTCGATTGTGGTGACTTGGCTGTGGTGTTTTGGGTGGCAGTTTGTGTTTTATTCGCGCTACTCGATGTGTTGTTGTATGATGATTTTGATGCATTGCTCTGCGATTTTTGTGTAATTTGCGACAAAGTTGTGGTGCCATAATTGTTGGATTTTCCCTCGGCGTTGTCACGTTTTACAGGGGAGCTTGTGGTGTTTGCGTTCGTCGATGGTGGCATGAGCAGCTTTAGCGAGGAGGCGTGTGGAGTTGCTGGTAACTTTTGCGCCGGTGGTGAGGCTCGTTTGCTTTGTTCCAAAGCGTCGCTTGACTGTTCAGGCAGTTTAAGGATCTCAATGTAGTTATTCACAGGACTCTTATGTTTTGGATGTGAGGCATTATTTGTCTGCGACTCGCTATCTTCCCGTGTAATGGTAATCGAGAGCGATGAGGGAATGTTTATGTTACAAGAATTGAGTAATGATTTCACTTTCAATTGCTTCTCTGGCGGATCTTCTGGACTGGGACTACGCGCGAAGGGATAAACACGTTTCGGTGCCTGCTGGTGACCACCGCCAATATCCATTGGTTTATAATTAGTATTGTGAGAGGGCGAGCTATTACCATTTGTGGTACCAGTGTTGCTATTGTCTTTCATAGTGGGTGGCGCGGGGAAAAGTCCGGCCATTTGGTTGTTCGCACCCCCTAATATACTTTGCAAGAAACTACCGCTACCGCCAGATGGACGCGGTGTATATTTATAAGTTGGAACTGTGGGTATATTATAGTTGGGCATGTACTGCGGAGAGCTAGGCGAGTATATTGGCGAGCTTGGCGTGTACATTGGGGTACGACAACCGGGCGGAGCCTCATTGCCTTTCGATTTTGAGGCATTAAAAAGCGCCAGATTAAGATAATTATTCGAATTACTGGTTTTGCCATTCTTTGCACCCAATTTATTGGCACTGCTCGCAATACCGTGGCGCTGCTGATTCACACTTTGCGATTGTGGTTTGGTTGTGGGCGCAGGTGGTGGTCCCATCAAACTATTATCGGCGGTGATAGTTGCGCCACTTGTGGTGCTCTTTGGACCATAGACTTTCCCGGATGACTTCGTATTGCTGGCGATTGATTTGATTTCAGTACCTGCGTCCTTCAGCAGCTTATTGACGTCACTTGGAATGTTAGCGAAGGGATTCGGACGCGTCGATTTCGGCAGAATTGGTTGGTAACGCTTCGCAATAGGTGTGCGATTTCCTGGTGCAGCCATCTCAACACGGGGCATGGACTGAGGTAGAGGTATGGAATTCATTTTATGCGCTGCCGAAGTATTCGGTTTACCAGAAACTTTTTTCGGCGGCAGACCAATTGGTGGACGCATAATTGCTTGGCTGCTAGTTGTTGAAGTTACTTGGTTAGTTTTGGAATTGGGCGTTGTTGTTGTTATAGTGTAACTTGTGGTAGACGGTGTGCTGTTGGTGATTCTTGCTGGCGGAGGCATAAGAGGTTTCTCATTGGATGGAGTAGTCGGCTTAGCGACAGGAGATGAATTTTGTTTTGCTGTGTTTGCAATCGGGCTTGGTGGCAATTTAATTTTGAAATCTTCAGCCGGTAATGGTGGCGATAGTTTTGGCTTCTTGGCCACATTCTTAACAGGTTCCTTTATTTTGCGCTTAGAGGGTATAGCGGGTCCTTTAAAAACGGTGCTGATTGTCGTCTTTAGCGAATCGCGCGCGCCACTTGTTGGTGACTTAACAACCACCTTATGGGTAAACGCTGAAGAGCTGATGCTTTTTGGTGATTTTGGTGATTTCGGCGATTTCTCATTTGTTTCGTTTTTGACAGCTTTGATCGGTGTCAGCGAAAATGACTTGAGAAACTGTGACTTTTGTTCCTCTTCAATGGTTGAGGCAGATACAGGCGACTTTTCATTTGATCTCGGTGGAGTTTTCGCTAATGGACTTATTTTCGTCTGTGGACTAATTTGCTCAGCTTTTATAGTTAGTGGTGGCACCGTTAGCGGGCTAGGCGTCTTGCTTTTGCGTTCACTGTGCGGTGAGTTTTTGGGACTGGATTCTTTATCTCTTTTGCTTTTCTGTTTCCACTCCTTTTCGGGGCGTACCGGCTTAGTTATTTCACGACGTTGTGGATCGGACATATTTATAATTGTCACACTATTATGTTTCGATAAATCAATCTTTAACTTAATATTTTCGACTTTACGTTCATCACGTGGTTGTTCTGCGGCTTGCTTTAAAGCCTCCTTGGCTTCACGTTTCTCTTTGGACGATTTCGGTGAGTTATGTGAGTTATGCGCATTTAGTGCTTTTTCGGCTTTACGCTCAGCCGAAGAGTTGGAGTGTGACCGTTTGATTTCTGTACTTGAGCTGACCACAGAAGCTTTTGTAACCTTGGCCGGCTTTGCCGGTTTAACGTTTGCTTCCACAATCGGTTTATTCTTCAATTCTTCAGCCTCTTCAACTTCCTCTTCTTTGATATGTTCTGGCGTCATAATCAGTTGCTCGTTAGTTTTTAAGGCCGACGCAACTGGTTTCGGAATTATTGTCATGGCATCTGGTATAGGCGAAATGGTTTGTGGAATTTCGTTACTAGGAATTTTCGGTGATTTGACTGTTGTTGAGGCATCTACAACCTCATCCTTAATTTCTACCGGTTCTGGTGCTGCTACAGGCATTATGGCGGCTGGTTTACGTGCCTTTACAATTGGACGTAAAGAACGTTTTACACGAAAATAGAAACGCATTGGCGCATCACGTTTCCATGTATAAATGTAAGCCACATCCATGAGCGTGTAGTGATCAAGCAGCACTATCGTCTTCACCTTGTACATTATGTCAATGTTGAAGCGCTGCGCGTCGATATCGAATTTCCCGTGTACGAACTTCTTCAAGTGTCCAACAGTGCACATGGCGGGACACTGCAGGTAACGTGGCTTCAACAATTCGCCGTAATCGCTTTTCTGACGCACAAGTTCACTATAAGAGAGTGAAAGAGAAGATGGAAAAGGTCCAGAGTTGTAGAATTGTGCGTTTATAGAAATTGGGTTGTGGAAAGTAGTTTAAATTACTGACTTAAATTTGCAAATAATGTGCTATTGGACTTCGTATATATTTATATAAGTCTAAAGTTTGTATTTATATACAAAATATATGTAAGTACATATGTATGTATGTATGTTCTACTCGTTTACAATAATTTTAGTTAAATGGCTACTTACTCTGTGTCTGCGAACTCCAACGACAAGGACATGCAGTCTGAGGGACTGAAGATGAGGTGTTCGGTGTCTTCGCCACGTTGCTCCGGTGTAGCTATAGCTGCGTCGGCTGGCCGATCCTTGTAAAAGGCGCGTTTACGCATCAATTCTCTCTCATAGAGACCGGGTACAAGTTTATAGACAATGGCTTGCAACGTCGTGTCGGGCCTGAAAATAAATGAAAGCGAAAAATACGTTGGTGAATAACTTTGAAGTATAAATACATATGTAGGTATGTATAAATATAATTTAAATATACATACAAATATATAAATATATGTATGTATGTAAATCAAGGTGGCTCTCAGTTTTTGAAAAATCGATGTGAAATTTCGCAAACCTTCTTCCATCCCAAAGATAGGGTCACTACAATACATACATACATACATGCCATTCATGGGGTTACACGGGTTTACTGGTTTCAAAAATCGAATTTTTTTATGGTCTTATTAGGTTCTACAATACTTCTAGAATATTGTCCTACATTTTCAAGTTGATCGGAGTTATAGTTTTGGAGATACAGCCTTGAGAACTTGTGCGCTCGAGGCTAGCTAGGCTAAGTGCACCGTCTTTAAACGCGTTTTTCTCGAAACTGTGTTTTTGAAGTCAGTTGGCAAGATTTCTCGAGAACTACTCAACCGAATCATTATGAAATTTTACACAGGTCTTTGAGATACAATTCTTAAGGACTTGGACTATTTGAAAAATATTTGAAATTTTCACTAAAAATGTCTGCCAAAAATCAAATTTTTGGGTTGCTTTCCTTCGTCCAAGTTATAAATTAAGTTTTTTCCGTGAGGTCACTGGAAATGGCGTCGCAATGGCCCAGTTTAAAGTATTATTTTCCAAAAATTTTAGAAAATCTTTGTTAGTATGTAGTATATGTTTGTAACAATAAAAAAATTCTAAAAAAAATATTTAATTTTTATATGAGAAAAAATTGTTGAAAAACGGCTGTTTTTATTCGAGAAAAAACATGCAACTTCTTGAGCTGATAGACCAAAATTGAGTCCTTGCAAGGGCAACTTTTTTCTTTGACAAGATATCTTCAAGAAATTTAGCATGGGTTATATTGTCCAAGGCAAAACTATAATCTCCGAAAAAAATCTTCAGATCGGTTCAGTGATACTACCATATGTACATATGCTTAGCGATCACAATCAAATTTTTGTATGGACATTTTTTTTTTTTATTTGTGAGTCGTATACTAGCTGCGGTGCACCCGAGTTTCACGTTTTTATCCCTTTTTCATCATGTTTACGTAATACCAACGGATTAAACTCTTTTATTATTGCATATAAATTGATTAATTTGTCTCAAACAGATACATATGTGTACTAAAGACGTAATCTGCTCAAAGGTCGTATAATTCTCGAAAGTCAATGCCCTGGAAATCCTAACCACCCATCAAGTTAGAAAAAAAATCGCATTTAATAGCTTCGATTTGGCCCCTTTCAAAGCGCACTGCCTGCAACGGTTGGGTTTAAGGTGCTTTGTGACCAGGGTGATAATACACATATGGGTAAACATACATAAATACATACATATGCTCATGTGTATTCAAATGTAATGTGGTGTGAAAAAGTTTTCATCTTCCACAAGGCAAACGAACCTACCAAACCAACGGCAATGCTGTTACATGCTTGCTCGCATATTCATGTACAAATACATATGTATGTACATATGTGCATATGTATACATTTGTATGCGTGTATGACTGTATTTCGCCCTTCCTAATCACAAATATTTCAGCAATGTTTCATTTGAGTACCGAAGCATTTGGCTAATGCAAAGCGCAAACAAATAAATGCTGTGCACACAAATGCACATATATTTATGACTACAAACATACACATTTATATGTACATAGTACGTACAAATAGACACGAAAAGATACCAAAGACTTTTGCTGACGACAACATCATCAATGGTGAGGCAAATTCAACAACAACAACAACAGCACATAACACTAATGGTGTCGTAGCTGATGGAAATGTTGATGCTGATGGCAGGAGCGACGTGGCGGGTGACTTTATCAGCTTGAAAATGTGCAAAGGAGCATGATGACTATGGGAGAACGGTGCGCACAGCGTTTGTGCCTGTTGCCCACCGTCGCTGCGGGAATCTCGGCAACAATGACGACAACGCAAACACAACATTGCATTTCGGATTCCGCGCACATTCGATATAGCAGCACACACCACAGCAACAATAACAACTACAACGTCACAATGATAACGAAAGCAGCGGTAAAGAGAAAAAAATTGAAATTCAATGAAATAAAATCAAGAAATGTAAATAAAAGAATAAACAATGACTGCAATCCGACCCGCAACACCCGAACCCAAATGAGCGAGAGATAACCACACTAGCAGCGCTGAGCGTATTAAAAAACGCGAGAGCACAATGTTGTCCCAAACATACGAACACTTCAGCATTTTTTCTCATACAACTTTTTTCGTTCACATTTGTGTACCTTTTTCGTCAGTACGTTTTGTGTGTTCCTTCGTCACTTTATCATGCCATTCCTCTCGTTTATCGTGCATTTGAATGCCTACTTTTCTTTGTTTTGCTACACATTTGTGCTGCTTTTTTGCTTCGCATTTCGGTTTGTTGTTTGCCTGAGAACGAAATGGGATTCCTCAAAATGCGCGCCAGAGAATGGGATGTTTGGCATCGAACGGCACGATGTGGAATCGGCACATTACTAACCATGCAGCTCACTACACTGGTTTATGTAAGTCGCTAACAGCTGTGCTCGCAACGCAAAAGCCACAATGTGTCAGCCCCAACCACATTCTACACACACACGCACACATGCACCCATTTACATGTGTGGAAATGCATGCCGTCGGCAAATCGAAGCGAAACCCCGCCCGCCAGTTAATTGTAAGTGTTTACGGCGCTGCATGCGGTACCAACACAGTGGCTAAATAACACGAGATGTGCCAAAAGCGGGTTAGAGCTGACAACAAAGACTCAATGTCGAGATGTTCAAAAATAGCAAGGGCTTGTACACGTAAGAAAGCAGAAAAAATAACACAAGGTAGGACTTAAATTCGCTTAATTGGCATTTTGATTATGTTTCCGGAGAGCGAGTTTTATTTCCCCCCTCTAGCGAACCGTTTGTCTTTGCGCAGATTGCATATGCCATTTTTTGTCACTGCTATTTCTATGTACATACATATCCACATACATATGTGCACATATTCTTATACCAAACTGTATTTTTTACCTTTGGCAGCGAATTCTGACTGCAGATTCGCCCCTTTTTATGGCACTCGGAAGCCGTTCTTTAACACATACGGACACATATACATGCATGCGGCTATCGGCCACAATCACACATGCCACATTACATGGCCCTAGATGCCCCGTTAATCAGATCATATCGACATTGCACGAGCTTGTCCCGCAACTGCTGCCGTCGAAGGGATGTAATGCAATGCGTTGAAGAGATTTCTGCGCTCAAAGGAGGGTGACTTTGCGCCAGTGGATTTCGTATAAAATAATTTCAGCGAAGATGAATGAGGTGTGCGTTTTATCTACTACCGGGCAGTGAAGACGCTGATCAAGGAGGAAATAAGTAACGAGAAAAATACTTTGAAATGAAGTAATTGGCAAGATTAATAAGAATGCTAGTGGATTGTATGTCTTTTGGTGTATGGGAACATCTGTACATCTGCACAGCTGTATGTATGTGTGTTTTTGGGAAGGATTTCCTATAAATGATTAGGGTGTACTCCTTGCAGTTAACTCAAGACTTTTTGCCTCACTGTCTCATACAAAAACGTGAATTTCATTGCCAAGAAGGATTGTGCCGATGCGAGCACAGTAGACCTGGTTCTACATAATAAGGCATTAGTCACATGTCGGTTCATCAAATAGATTTTTGAGCTCTCATATATGTATTATTGCAACAACCGCTACCTTATTGTTTTTATCTATCTTGTATGTCCAATTATTCGATTCACACAAAGCTAAGTCGGCACGGAATCGTTGAAAATATTGCAGAAGTGCCTTGGGGAGTCTACTTTAGCACGAAAAGAAGTATTTGAGTTTCAGAAAGCATTGAGTGTCGGTAAAGTCATCGAAAACTTATCTCCAGCGATTCAAGCATTCACCTTTGTTAAATACGATAACAACAAAAGAGTTGAAGAAATGGTTAGAAATCGCCATGTCAGAAGATGATCGAGGCAAAAGAGGTTCTCAACATCGACTCAACGTGCCAATAAATGACTCCAGTAGTACCAAGAGACCAAAGAGATCGAAAAGAGATGCTTGAAAACGTAGATGAAGACCGCATAATCATCTGGTTGGTACTGGTGACGACATGTGGGTTTATGGGTGTGAGCGGTAAAACCTAAGAGCCATATTACTTATGGCTACATGAAAAACTATGTATTAATGTGATTCACACTAAGTTAAGTCGGGAGGCAGTTTTGCTTGAGAACCGGTTTCTTCATCAATATGCAACAATATTCCAACTAAATCATTTTTAATTGGAAATTAATTAAGAAAGCCTGAGTTTCACAGGAAAGCGGTCAGACTTATTAGATGAGTATACACAGGGCCTTAGAAAGAAAACCGAGGTCCGGGAATAATTGTAGCGAATTGTTGGAGAAATAAGTCAGAAGGCCTCCCTGGCCGCCTCCTACGTTCCTGAGTATACAGGTATGTGTATGTATACGAAGCTCTTTCGCACTTAGCGTACATATAATACATATCCGCATTTCCATAAAAAAAATATACATTTACAAAATATGTTGTACTCACTTTATATTTGGCTTCGCCGTGTTTATCATCATTTCACAGCGTGGGCAGTATTGTTCAGTCCGCAAATGTTTGATTAGGCAACTGTGGCAGACTGAAAAAAGAAAAAAATTAAATTAATTAATAATATATAAACCACATTTATATATTGTATGTATGTACATAAGTATGTAAGCGTATGCGGACAGTACTCTTCTTTGGGGTATAACCCAACTTTGACCGAAAAAACGTACAAATAAACTTTTCTATATACATTTTTTGTGGTCATTCTGTATAAAATAATTTAGAAGTTTTAATAAAAAAATTAAATAAATTAATAAAATTCAGCTGTTCCGAAGCTATAATACCCTTCAGATACTCATGCATTTCTTATAAAATGGTTAAAGAACAATTTTATCTCGATTTTTATCGGTCAGTTTGTATGGCAGCTATATACTATAGTGACCCGATCTAAATAAGTTTTGTGGAGGTTGTAGCCTTGCTTCAGGCAATAACCTATGTCAAATTTCGTGAAGATATCAAGTTAAATAAAAAAATTTTCCATATAAGGTTTGGATTTTTATCGGTCAGTTGTATGACAGCTATATGCTATAGTGGCCTGATCTGAACAATTTGTACGGAGATGATACCGTCGCCTCAGACAATCACTTATCCCAAATTTAGTGAAGATATCTGGTCAAATGAAAAAGTTTTCTATATAAGGTTTGGATTTTTATCGGTTAGTTTGTATGGCAGGTATATGCTATAGTCATCCGATATCAGTGGTTCCGACAAATGAGTGGCTTCTTGAGGAGAAAAGAACAGGTGTAAATTTTCAACTCGATGTCTCAAAAAGCGAGGGACGAATTCGTGTATATACAGACAAAACTGGCTAAACTAAGCTAATTGCTGGCGAGTTCGGGAAGCCGCCCCCTAATTTACTTTTCTATGGTGGTCCTTAACAATATGTAGCATACACATGCGTTCCCCATAAATCTTCATTAATGTGTGTTGGATACTTACACGAATGCAAACACTCGACAATGGTTGTGGCATCGATGAGGTAACCGGTGCACAAGTGACAAATTATATGCGGATTCATGACGCTCAACAGTACTTTGCGCGGCTTATCCACAATCAGATTATCCGCAGACGCATCGTCGGTGGTAACGAGTGGATCAGCTTTCTTCTTGCTGGCTTCCGCCGGCGCCGCAGTCGCAGTCGCAGCCGTAGTGTCCTTTTGATTTGTCACCGAAGTAGGAGGCGTTGCTACTTGATTAACAGTAGTTGTAGTGATTTTTGCAGTTGTTGCTTTTGTGTTTGCGGTTGTTTCCTCCACCTTGACGATCACTTGTTGTGGATCGCATTCCTCCTTTATTTCCACACCATTTTGATTAATAGCCGATTTTATTATTGTCTTCGCATTTATTGTGCCTGTTGCTGCAGCTGCCACTTCAGATGATGATACTGCTGGAGCTGCTTCTGGTGTTGAAGTGGCACCATTATTTGTGATGGCCGACAAGGCCAACGGTTTCGTACTTGACGATGTGGACGAGGCTGCGGTGGCGGTGGCGGAGGATGTCGGTTGTGGCATTGTAGTCGCCTTCGTCGTCGTTGTCGTCGTCGTCGGTGATTTAGTGCTGCAATTAGTTTGCGCAGGCGACAACGCGGACGGCGACGCTGATGATGACGGTGTCGACGTGACAACAACATTACCAACAGGCGAGGAGAATTGCGCGTTGTTCACGCTTTTGGCAGTTGCGCCATTAACGGTAGCATTCGTTGTGCTGGTGGCATGGGTGAAGGACAATTTTGTCGTTGTATTCGTATTTGTATTTGTGTATTTTTGCATGTCATTGCCTTTAGCCTTGGTGTCACTGTTGGTATGTTTGTTCGTTTGCTGCTGCTGCTGCTGCTGCTGTTGTTGTTTGTGTTGCTGCTGTTGATGCTGCTTCATTTGGCGCACATTTTCCATACTCGCCGAATTCAAGCCACCATTGTGCTGTGTGCTTAACTTGTTGTTTTTGTTTTTGCTTGAATTTTGCTCAACTACGTTGTTATTACAGTTATTGTTCTTTATATTGTTGTTGTTATTAAAGTGATGCTTGCTCTTGTTGTCTGTGCTGGCACCAGTGGCAGTTTGGCATTGCGCCGTCCGTGAAGGTGTACTGTGTTGTTGTTGTTGTTGTTGCGAGGACACCATTGGAACGCGGCTAGGCGAGGTCGAAGTGACGGTCGCGCTGGTTGTAGTTGTTGTCGTAACAAATGTGGATGCTGGCGATGCAGGTGGCGGTGCGAGACCAGTGCCCACCACTGATGTGGCTCCTGGCACTGGTGACATTGTTGCTTTCTGTCACCCACAAAGGAACTGACAAAAAAAATTCTGGAAAGAGAAAAACGGAAAAGTTGTTGTTAGAAAAAGCGAATGAAAAATTGGAATTTATGTGCTCCACGGGGAAGCCGGATTAGGAGAATATAATTAAAGTGAAATGAAATGTTTTGTTGAATGGACTGACTAAAAAATGTACAAATGTATGTATGTATGTATGGACATATGTAATCATGCTTTCGTGGGCATCTCTAAAGCTATGAAGTATATTTGTAGGTACATACGTATGATTATATCCTTCTTTTGTATGTGTGTATGTGTGTATTCGTATGATTGTATGTAACGCTTGACCACATGCCATATGTGCTGCCCGTTTCAATTATTTGGATAAGGAAGACATTATAAAGCGATGATATCAAAGTGCAGGTTCAGATTTAAAGTGCAATATATGGGTATTTAAAAGTTTACTTGTGAAAAATTTCATAAAATATGTATGAGACTTTTGAAAATTAAAATTTTTTGAAATTAAATGTTTTTGTTTGAATCTTTGTGTTCTCAATGAATTCATGGCTACGGAGTCGTTGAAAATATGGTAGAAGTGCCTTGCGGAGTCTAATTTAGTACGAACAGAAGTATTTAAGTGGCACAAAGCATTGAGTGAAGGTCGTGAAGTCATCGGAAACTTATTTCCAGCGATTCAGCCATCCAACTTTGTTAAATATGATAACACCAAAAAAGTTAAAGAAGTGGTTGGAAATCGCCGTGTTGACTTCGGTGAGCCAGGATCTCAACATCGACTTAACGTGACAATGCTAGACTCCAATGGTATTAAAAAGATCGAATTAAGCATCTTTCGCTTGGCAAAGTAGATGAAGACCGCATGTGCATCTAGTTCGTACTACTACTGGTGGGTTTATGAGTATGAGCGGTAAAAATAAAAATCATGAGTTAGCACGAAAGCTAAGTATAAATTGGTATACATACATATAAATATATGGTATATGGTAGTCGAAAAAGTCTCTTCGTATTTTATCAATAGTTGTCTGCAGTGCTACAAATCACATTGTGTCATACCATATAATGTTGGAAAGGAGAGATTTTAAGCTGCATTTAACCAAAAAAAATTAAATTCGGGGACGTTGAAAAAAAGTTAGAGCTATTCAAAAATGAGTGAAAATAATGAAGAAATTCGCTATATTTTGAAAATTTGGTATAAAAAAGGGAAGAATGACACTAATGAAATTTGTGAATTTTACGGAGACTATGCTATATCAGTTTGTGTAGCAAACAACAATGGTTCGCTCGCGTCCGTTCTGGAAATTTCAAAATTTCGATTTACACTCATACAATTATGTCCCTAGTGGAAAAATGGCGACCAAAACGGTACAAATTTGTTTATTTATTTATTATTATAAATGTAAAAAAATAAGTTGAAGTTTGATTAGAAATACGAAAACACTTTTTCGACTACTCAATATTAGGGTGAGTCAAAAAATAAACATTGTTAGAATTTTTCGAGCTTCTAAACTTTTGAACATGAAGTCGGAACATTGTGCGGAAGATGAAGTATAGAAATAAGATTTTTATTTCATAAATTTAGGCTATAAACGATATTTTTTTTTAACTATTTTACTTTATTAAATTTAGGTTTTTGGTTAAATATGAAGATTTTAAATAAAATTTCAATTTTTCACTTCGCAAAGCCTTTATTAAAAATACGAATTTGTAAGCTGAAAAAATTCCTCTAGGTTTTTGTTTTAGAAAAATGTATGTTCTAGAAGAATTCTAAATGTTAAAAATTGTATACCAAACGCTTCAAAAGTTATGGTATTTTCAATTAAAATATATATTCGGGAAACTTAAAGTGCTCATCGACAGGTTTTAAAACTGAATTGAAAATCATTAGAAGATATATAAGTAGAGATATATTTTTATGCCTTCCTTTTAACCCAAGCATTAATATTAGTTTAGGTTTTACCTCACCCTAATATATGCACATACTTACATATATAAATTTAGAAACCACTGACTTTACATTTCTTCTTTATTTTGTTTAGTGGCGATGCGTTCATCGTTTATCATGTGTATATCGTCTATATACATACATACATCCATATAATATAGAAAGAGAAATGTGCTCCTAGTAATGAGCTCTTAAAGGAGGATTAGATTTAAGAAAGAAAAATAAATTATTTTGCCAAGAAAACTTTAATAAATTCTGTGTTTATTTTTCGTGTGCACAATAATCAAAGCAAACAACGATTACACGCACAAGTAGATAGTGAATTGATGAAACGTGCACCAAGGATAATTGAAAACGAAGTTCAATGACGGCCTTCAGTTTAACTTCTTAGAGATCTCGATCGATAAACATACTTTAGTATGTATGCTGGTAAAAAATGTAGCCAAAAGTAATTTAAAGAATGCGTACACATGTAAGTACATATAAATAAATATATAAATACTTATGTAATTGTGTGTTAGGGTGAACCAAGAAACAACTAATACAGACTTTTTCAGTTAAAATGAAGCTACTTACATGTATGTATGTAGATGCAGAGGAAAAAATATCCCAGCAAGACTAGTTTTTGCAGCTATGTAAATTTTTAAAAGATGAGCAGTAAAAACCGCTCATTTCAACAATATGTCAATAATTTCTTTTAATTAAAATTATCATGATAAAACAAATAGACAAGGATTTCACCGCAACCTTAGGTCTTTGTGCCCTTAAAAAAATACCCTGGCTTCCCAATCTTTTAGGATAACACTTTTTACATCGCAGAATCTTGTAGAGCAGGGAGAGCAAGAGTATTACACCCCAATTCAAAAATTTGCATATTTAATAACTTTGAAAAGCAAAAAAAAAGGGATATTTTTTCACGGGCATAAAGGGTCTTTCTAACCGAAAAAATGTGATATTAGTTTTTTTTTAACTCACCCTAATGTATACATACTTTTGTAAGTAAACTGATACATTTTGGGCAGAAGCAGTAAAAAAACTCCCATCACATGTCCGGAAGAAAAGTTCTGCCCTTTAACTTAGATAAAAAAAAAATGTAGGAAGTCAGTAAGAATTGGGCAAAAATAAAATAAAATATATAACGAAACGAAATATAAACTGACAGGAAAGGAAAAAGGTGAAAAGTTTATTGCGAGCAGCTTGAGGCCAAACGAAGAAAGCAAAAAAAATGTCAATGAGTGACAGGCAGTATTAGTGAAGGGACAAAAATTCGTACGCTAGCAAAACAACTTTCAAGTGAAAGCATGCGAGGCAGACAAAATATACAAGCAGATAGTACATGTACAAAGAAGTTTAAGCCCGAAGCGCAGTGTAATGGCTCTTGGCCGGTTGGCCCACGCCAAAATACGGGTTTGCCCTTCAAGCGCACACGAAATGACAGACTCGACAAACCCTGTACGAAAAAAATACCAAAAATCTGTTTTTAATACCAGTTACGTACATAAATAGTGCATACATAAATATATGTATGTACATAGGTATTGTAAGTACAAGCGCCAGCACCAGCATGCCAACCAGTACGTAATCAGTAGCGCAACAGTAGCGGTGGCAACCCTGCACCGAACGATAAGGCAATTTGAAAACATGCACAGTTGACGTTGGAACGCTGCCGCTGTCACTGCCACTGCCGCCCTGAAATAATATAAAAATTGGAAAAGCTACGGTAAGCTGCACACTGGAGACGTCGAGAAGGTCGGTCAAAGGCGAAACAGGCAGTTGGGTTGTGCTGAAACTACAGTGAAGCCACGTAACGAAATGGAACATTGTGATTAAGCCGCTTCGATGGAGGGGAGTGCGAAGAGTTAAAGTTAGCCGCCGGCGGTGCCTCGTATTTACTAACTTTATATGCGCGTGTAGTGCTGTGTGTGTGTATGAGCCATTGCTATCGCATTTACTACTGCTGCTGCTGCGTCAGTATTCTCTATTTATTTGGGTTTCAAGCAAATGTTGTGTGTTGCTACAGCTGGAGTTCATTGGAAGAGAGAAGGCCGTCTGCTGTGAATGGATGAATATCTGACGAGGCAGTGAGGTGTAAAGCGATGAGCAACATACCTACATAACAACAACATATCTAAATGAACACGCTATTGTGCTGGAGAGGGGGTTGAACAGCGGAAGCATAGAGTTGCACATACGCAATTACATTTTACTTGCAGCATAAGCAATACTTGTTAATATATTATATAAATTCATGCACTGGATGCACATAAAGCCAAATGTGATGTAGAGATGCTCCGCGTTGGCATATTACATGCGCCCAAACAAACATACACAAACATATATTTATATGCATGTGTTCGTACTTAGTGTAGTAATTAATAACTGTGTGTGAATATGTGAGCGGCAGCCGATCGACTTTCGTGAGACAGTTAATGAGCAGCATTGAAAAGTAAACTGCCTTAATCGCAGCCTACAAGGACTCTTCAAGGAATTTTGTGTCGCAGTACGAAAAAGACGATCTACATGCAGGATCTAGGTAAGACTGGATGGAAATGTGAAATGTGAGCTCACAGTTCCAATGCATGACAAACAAGCAAACTTCCCGGTCTCGTCGACAGATGATCAACAACAACGTACCAGACACAAAGGCACTGTGCAGAATGTGATGTACAAAGGAGAATTCGCAAAAGCGGTCGACAGAAAAGGTTTCAACAACAACAACAACAGACGCACATAAACAGATGCAAAAGCAAATGTTCAAACGTTGCATGTAAACAAAAATACATACATACAAGCATACTTATAAAAAGTATGTATGGCTTTATGTATTATAAATATCTATGCATATTTACATAGATATGTCCCTACATACATATGTACATAATATGCTAGTGTATATGTGCGTATGAACGGAAAGCCCGCATGCAGAAGCCAAGTATGGCTGGCACAGGCGAATAAACGAACAAAGGAGCCAGCAAGGAAAAGCATACTTGTATAACCTGCACAGTGTGTTAGTTTGCATAATACGCTACTACGTTACACATTAAGAAAATATCGATGATGGGTTGATTTTTAAAATTTGTAAATAATTTTTAATTTTTGCACATGTAAATACAGTTACGGACAATAAAATAGAATCATCCATAGCACTAATTTTCCGTTCTCAAAAAAATTATGAATTTGCTTTAAATTCAACTAAGTTATATTTTTATTAGGTACTTTATATCAAGTGCTATTGGTAGCAGTAAAAATATTGGAAAAAAAACAATTCATAATTATTACAAAAACAAAGGTAAAGAATATATTTCCAAAATTCGATGGACAAAAAAATAGAATCAAAATCTTTTACATTAAAAAAAAATATTTTTTAAGGGAACTAATAGAAAAATTGGTAGTACATTGTAGTGTATTCTTAATCGTCTAATACCGATGCACATCTTCTAGGAATAGACCTAATTAGACCATTTTTCGAACTATTTTTTCTTAATTTTCAGCTCCGCCCTAATTATTGTGTCGTTTTGCAAACTGAATACGATTGCATCTATGCCGATTTCTCAGCATTGGTACCTTTCGGAACCATGGGCCAAAGCAATTTTTCTCCACAAGTCGTTATCTGTTTTTTGTATAACTTTATTCCTTTTACATGCACTGTGCAACTAAATGTGTTCGAGCGCCGGCTCTGTTAATGCTCTTCAGCTGCGTGCATTGTATCTATGTGTACACACATCTACGTTACGTTAATACAGAGCTATACACCGATATACCGATTTATGGTATACATACATATGTATGCAGTAGGCGAAGGGAAAAACGCAAGCTGCTCGCTGCCTATGACTTCGACACAGAGCTGCTGTTGTTGGTTTTTGTGTCAAATCTGCCTGCGTCGGTGCTTTCGTTGTCACTACAGCATAGCTGTTATTTGCTGTGCTGTTACTTCTGTACGTTCGTTATACTAATGTTGTCGTGGACTCGAAGTGGCAGTCGTTTCTGGTTGTTATTGCATGTGATATGCCGCATGGCTGTGGCAGAGAACGGACTGAGGGTAGGAAAGTAGTACTCGGAAAGCCGTTACAGAGGCGAAATGAAATGAAGTAAAGCAAAACGAACGAAGTGCAAAGGCTGAATGCCATGATAAAACTACACATTAAAGAGATTGAAGTTGGACAAACATATCTGTGGGTACATATACATACATCCATATTTAGGTGTATGTAGCTCACATAGATATGTACGCTTATTTATCTACGAAATACACATACAGCTGTAAATGTACTATATAAGCCTAGTAGAATGGTAAATGCAAGTGGGCTTATATGTTTGTTAATATGTATCCACATATAGTTTGCATGATTGCATTGAATGAAACGAAAACTGAAATATGAAGATGTTGATAAATAAATTTCAAAAGCAAAAAGGAATCAGAAAATTGTTTGTTAGTTAATGGCAAGTTGGAAGGCATATTAAGGGTACATGCATTTAGGTGTAAAAGGAGCTGGCAAATGTGGTGGTGGGTTTTGTAGCTGATCATGCACAAGTTTCATATTTCAAAAATAAAAAAAAAACATATTTTTACCTTTAATGAACACGATGAACGTGTGCGCTAATTGTAACGGAGTATCAATGCAGTTAGTACAGCGCCAATCTGTTCGTAATGAATACAGACAAGTTTAGATAATTTGTTATCAGGCTGCTGATTGTGTATAGGGTTATCCATATATGTTTGTATGTTATTTATCCAAATTGGAGAAGGCAATATCCATTTGTAATCCCAATTGTAGTTTTAAATAAGTCTATTTATATACACATGCAATGGCTCCAACTCTAGCTTATTCACTTAACCAATCAAAATCATGATTTATGCACAATTAGTAAATCATTAACTATAATTAATTTTTTTACAACACTTTTTACAGATTTTATTTTAATCTGCCTTGAATTTTATTATTTTTTGTGTGCTTGCATTAGTTTTATTCACTTTTGCTTATTTCTTTATTCATACACTGAATAACATCGGCACTAATGCACTTTTTTCTGCTTCCTCAATTTATTTTCCACTACTTTGCTTTAAGTACACTTTTATCGCTTACTTTGCTTTTTTGTACCCGCACGTTACAACATTCACTCACACGTACATAAATTCTATGTTGTTGTTGTTGCGTTTGTGCACACACATACCGAACGCGTAGTTCAGTAAAATGAAACGTCAGAGGTAGCTGGCAGTCTGCCGTTGAAAAACGTGACAGCCGTATTTGAGATACTCCGAAAAAATTATTATCAACGCACAAGCACCCTGGCGTTATAGAGAGGCACTACACACTTATTTCTGTATATGCGAGCACATGTATTTGTTCTCTTCCAGCGCAGCGCGATAGCAGCGTTGCTAATGCGACTTTGCGACAACCGAAGCGTTTTTTGACAGCGGCGACGTTGGCAGCGCTACCGACATTAATATTCCACTTACACACACAAATATATGTATATACACGCAAAGTGCACTCTTCGGCATATGAACAGCTTCATTTGCCTGGCCTGTAGCTGCTTCTCCTTCACTTATTTAGTCAGTGTGACTTTAATTTTTAGTTATTTTCACTTTATTATTAATTATTTGTAATTAAAATAAATTTCTTTGTTTTCAATATATAATTCTCAGTTGCAAAATTTATTTACTTTCTTTGAACATTTGAAATTTCTTTGAAACTATGCTCTCTTTGTTAAGGCGAGAAACACTAATTTTCCCGTCAATATTAAAATGTTACCACACAACTCAACGTTCCGTCTCGAAATGAGCTCTATCGCTACGCTCCGACTCGCTGTAACCATGAACCATAAACCGTCTCGAAAACACTCAATTTCATTTATATATAATTTTTTTATATAGTCGGACCACAGCGCTTGCTGCTATATACAAGCGCAGAGGCAGCGGCTTCTGCTCACACAATGAAATACATAACATTGCTAGTGCCTTGTGGCGCCGGACTTTAACGAATTTATTTTTTCTTTCAACGCTCATCCTCCTCATATTCTCTCGCTCGTGTTATATACACACAATATCTGCTCAAAGCAGCTGTAGCTATACACAGCGCTGCTATTTACTGCCCATCCCCTTATTTCATTCGCAACAGCACTCATTCATTTCGTATGCACATATACTCACTGCCATCATATCTTCTTTCTCTGCCTCTCTCGCTCATTCACACGCATCGTTGCCGTGCAGCAACGCAGCCATTCGACCGGCTCAGTCCAGTTACACTGCTTTGCTGAACGTTCGACAGCTGTCACTGTCGCCGTAGTTTGGCGTTAACGTTTCTTCAGCGGCTCGTGCTCTTGGTTGGTCTCATTTGAGTAACAATGTGTTGATTCGCTCTTTTTGCTGCTCAACGGTATACTATGGCATGTGCGAGCGTACTCGCATTTACTATATATTTATTGGCGGGTACTAGATTGGTACGAGTGTTCAATAAGTGCAGTGAATAATAGTATATAAGTTCCATTATTTATTTGTTGCTGCGTCCAAGCAGCTGCTCACATTCATGACACATTTGATATTCAAGTTGGTTTGAGCAATTTCGAAAGCACTTTTTATGAATTCTATATAAATAATATATACTTCTGTGTATATACACATGTATCGCTCTGCACTCGGTGGAGACTGTGGTAAATACTTCGGCTGAGTTGCTGCTGCGAAGTCTGTTGTTTTTGTATTGTGTTTAATAAACTGGTCGACAGTTGATGCTGTAAATGTTGGATTTTCGAACTGGTTTCTGCTACCGACAACAATTCTGTGTCTGCTGTTGCTATTGTTGGCGTTGAGTTGAGCCGTTTATTACCGTATTTTGTGTTCACAATGTAGACGGCCCCACGGCCAGCTTTATGTGGCACTTGCGATTGAAATTAGAAACGTGTCAAATGCTGGCGAATAAAATTGTCACTGAAAACATTGTTGTAATTAAATGAAATCGTCGTAAATATACATATGTATATCTCCATATATACATATATATTTACATATGTACATAGATGATTACAATATACATACATATGTAGTATATTGGGTAACTAATATGTAATTCAAACTGTTTGAACGAACCTGTTAATCAATTTAATAATACATACTTTAGAGTCTTAAAGTAGTATATTCCCATAAACTTCCCTTGCCCAAAAACAAGTTATAGAAAAAACATAAGCATGATTTGAAACAAATGCCTTTTAAATCCTAAACAATTTGGAACCGCTTAAATTAGTAAATAACAGACATTACCGTGGGTGTCTTGTGCAGAGACTTTTATTATTGCCAAATGCAATATCAACTATTGACAAATAAACTATGAAGCTGCTTTATATTAACATATTTCGGGATTTAAAGGGGAAGCCTGCTTTAGAAGCTTCACAAAATTGATGTTGATAGTGCCCGAGCGTCTAGTAGGTATATGAGCTTGGGCAAAAAACGACAACTTTGACGCGCAATTTCTTGGTTTTTCATTTTTACGATTTTTTTTTAATTGGCAGGCAGAATAGAAAAAAAACTAAACGTGGTATGAAATTGAGGCAAAGTTTATTATTTTTGGCATTAAATTATCTTCTATTTTAACTAAAAAAAATTAAGAAAAGTCAAGTTTGAACATATTTTTAAACAACAACATAAAGTAAACATTTTTTGGTCAAAAACCATTTTTTTTTTCAATTTAAAAAAAAAGTAGAATTTTACACTATTTTTGGGATTTTCTTAGTTTAACTAGAAGACTAATTATTAAGAAATATGAATCTCTTTAAATTTCTTGTTTCCGATAGAAATTTCACACAAAAACTATGCAAAACTATAGTTTTCTACAAACACTAGAAATCCCTGCACACATTGTTATGAGTTAAGTGATACATATGTACTTGTATTAGCTGTCTTTAATTCGCCATTTCTCTGCTTGATTGCCTTGCGCCCTGCTCTCTTGTCAAAAACTGTGTTTATGTATATATTAATATCGAATTGAATTGATAGAAAAGAGTATATAGACATACATACGTCAGAGTCCCTAAAAAAATATGTCTAAATTATTAGCTTGATGAGCCGAGTCGAATTAGCTTAATCTGTTAGTTTGTATATACGCGGACTAGTCCCTCAGTTTTAGAGATATCGATCTGAAAACACACGTCCTTTCCCCCCCAAGAAGCTGTACATTTATCGGAACCGTCGATATCGGACAACTATAGCATGTGGCTGCCATACAAACTGAACCATTACTCTTCAGGAAATTTGGCTTAGATTATTTTTCAAGCTAAAGTTACAATTTTCGATCGACTTGTTTAGATCTTTTATGCTATAAGAAATGCACCTGTGAAGGGTTTTAAAACTTCGGAGCAGAAAAATTTGACTTTTTTCTTGTTATTATTGATTTTCAAAACTTCCGACTTAAATTTAAAATACAGAAAACATAAGCCTTAAAGGCTGCTAAAATGTGTCTCATCTTCAAAAGAATAATTCCTCAATCAAAGAAAGCAAAATAACAAAGGGTTGTAGGCCAGTTTGCTCGAAGTACTGGTATAGCAAGTCCGATTCAATAATCTCCAATATTTGGCGAATCGAAGTTATAATAGAAAACTATAAAATAAAATGAAAGTATTATTTAGAAATAAAGCCGGTTGAGATTTAAAATTGACGTTAAGCTTTTTAAAGTTAAAGTTTCGTTGGGTTGTTCATCACACCAAAAGTAACGCAGGATTAGTACGCATTTGGACAGTAATGAACACAGGTTCTTTGTGATTCACAAAACTTCCAGATAGGGATCCCTTATCAGCAGGTTCGCTGAAGGTGAAGTCAGTCTAGCACCAGCAGCAACGGTTCAGCAGCAAGTGTTTCGATGATCCGACGAAATTTGTAGCCTCATCGCATGTGACCCTATTGGGCAGTGTCCATTTAGAACACCTACCATATCGCAGTTGTGAATCGTCCTAATAGGGAATAGTGCAGAGGGCCTCTTGTCAAAGGAATCTCAAAGTGGAACAACTTTTGATTGTTAGGGTCTTTCTAGCAAACTTATTTCGCTATGACGCGAGATACAAACACATTTCGGATAATAAAGTATGTTGATGTTACTGATCAAGAGGTCAAACACTGCTACACTAGTCTTTGTCAGAGGCACCAAGATCACATTATTACCGCTCTGATCGTAGTGAATGTGCACCTCTCTGAAGGAAGTACAGTACAGCTACCTTGGTGGCAGTTGGTAGACATAAACCACTCGCCCTAATATCTTTTCTCTAGGTACCGATCCATCCCTGAAAAAACTCACTGCATCTACTATCCAGTTGTATTTATATCGCCCTGGGTAAGATCGTAGATGGTGTCTAGAAATTATATTTCTCCGAGTTCCTTTAATAAGCCGCTCCAGAGAGGAAGAGAGGACTTAAGCAAAAGAGAGAGAACTTCACCCTTCGAGGTGTCTCTTTTTACATTCCAAAGTGCACATCTGTGGCGGATCCAAAGTTAAAACTTATACATTATTTCCATCATAAGTGGCACTCCACGAAGAAAAGAACTTTGCGTTGCAAGTAAAAAACTATATAGTTCTTCCCCCGAAATTCTACTCTGCATCCGCCACGGTGCACATACAGTGATGGCCATAACATATGCAACTAAAACATTAGTTTAGAAAAAGTGTATGCTTTTTACCAATAACCTTTGCAGGCCGTCAATTGAATATAATATTATTAAAATTTGGTATTTTTACTTTTACTTAACGTTTTTATGTTAAACAAAAAATTTCATTCATAAAAAAATAAATAAGAATACCATTTTGATTTCAACTCTTAAATTACGTGGACAAAACCTGTGCAACTTCTTGGAACAATGGTAAATAATATGTTTTACTAATATTTTGTTCCAAATTCATAGTTTTTTATTACTTCCGCACATCTTCTCGGCATTGCGGCAATTAAATTACCTAAGATTTTCATCAGAATCGTGTTACAAGCTTTTTGAAGTATTTTAAAAAGTTCATCGCTATTTTTAAGGTTAGTCCTATCTACGCGTTAACCAGCTCTCTTAAGTTCTTAATAGGGTTGAGATCTGTGGACTGTGGCCTTTC
Source organism: Bactrocera dorsalis (assembly GCF_023373825.1). Lineage (NCBI taxonomy): Eukaryota > Metazoa > Arthropoda > Insecta > Diptera > Tephritidae > Bactrocera > Bactrocera dorsalis. The sequence continues at coordinate 88,494,235 of NC_064305.1, forward strand.
CATAACATTAACGTTGTTTGCTTCAAGCCAAGAATTGATACTACTTTTGCCGTGTGCTTTGGGTCATTGTCCAGTTGGAAGTCTCAACAAAATGGCATTTCCCACCCAGCATAGGGCAACATTATACTTTTTAAAATATATTTGTTTCATAATTCTATTAATATTATATAATGGCTCAATTCTGTTAGCAGAAAAGCAGCCTCACACCATTACATGGCCTCTACCATGCTTAACTGCTTTCTTCCAATAACGAGGATCATATCTTTTATTTACTGGAATGCGCACATCAGAAATTCCATCACTGGCTATTAAGTTAAACTTTGACTTATCACTGAATAGAACCATTTTTCATTTACTAATTGGCCAACTTAGATGCTCTTTAGCGAATTTCAAACGCTTGGTTTTTTTTACCGAAACCATCGGTTTTTACGAGGGACGACCACCTCCTAGGGAAGCTTTTAAGAGGCACACTTCTTGTCAATATTTGCAAATCTAAATCTTTAATTATTTGTGATGAGACAATTTCAGGATTTTTTCACTAGTTGTAATATTGAATTGACTGTCCTTTGGCTTGTTTTGCGAACGCGACCGCCTCGATGTACAAGTATATTCGCCAAACTGTGCTTTTGTTCAATTCATATTTTGTAGCAATGCTTTTTTAAATTTGTCTCTTGCCATTTTCAATAAAACAAAAACCACGTTGCTTTGGCCGAATTAACAAAAGAATTCATTTACAAAAACTAACGATATTCCATTATTTATAATGTGGAACACAACAGTAACTAAAAAACACCACTATAATAGTGTTACTTGAACTCAAACTCGGAGGGTAAGGTTTGACAACTTTTTTTCCATTTTTTTATTTTTTTCTGAACCATCAACATCTCAAGAATATTATGTTAAAGTTTTAGGTCATTCGGAGAAAAACTAACGAAGTTACAGCAGGTTGAATAACAGTACCTCTAACTTAGGTTTGCGCGCCTTCCAGCTACCTGTGCTGAGTGTACAAAACTTTGAATAGATTTTCCCAAATATGTCATTTTTAAAGTCGGTGACCAGCCTACAGAAAAAACTACTGCATCGATCGTTTTGAAATTTTGTACAAATGTTCTACATATATGTACATATATAGCTTTCGAATGACGTCGAGTTTTTCCAAGCATTTTAATTACTAACAATTTTACAACAACAAATAGGTCGATTTTTTCGTCAAAAATCGTCATTTTGGCTTGAAAATGGTACCAAAAATTCAAAAATTGAAAAATTTAAAAAATATCGACGTCAATGGAAAGATAAACTAATAAACTAAAGAAAGCATTTTGATTTTTTGGTTTCAGATGATCCAGTGATGCTGTAGGCTGGTCACCGCACAAAAACTTTTTTTCGAGGTGTCTGCAGAGATCGCCGATAAATCCGTTATTACTCGCTATTTTTCGATAAAACTTTTTTTAAGTATCCTTCAAATGTTGTACTTTCATATAATAATAAGTAAAATAAACCTACAGCAATAATTTTTTCTAAAAAAATTCATGAAAAAAGGTCTTTTTTCGACGAAACAAAGGTGAAGTTTCCTACTAATCCGTGTTCTTAAGTTCCTATAAGGTTTACTAACTAGACCTGCTTTGTCCAGGTTAAAACTAATACATACATACATATATTGGGTTGTCACAAAAGTCTTGCGGTATTTTTATTGAATCAATTCGTGTGGCACACATACATCGAGCTTCTTAGGGACTCCAAGCTTCTTCAAATGGTTTATAACGGTTTGATGACTACTATGCCGGTCTCTTTCGACCAATTCAGCGATTTTATCGCAATTTTCGACGACAGGCCTGCCGGAGCGTGGCGCATCTTCGACCATCTCTACACCAGAACGAAAACGTTGAAACCATCGTTGTGCGGTGGAAATGGAAACTGTATCGGGTCCATAAACTGCACAAATTTTATTGGCGGCTTGAGATGCATTTTTGTCTTTATCCTAGTAGTACTGTAAAATATGTCGTTTTTTCTCTTTATTTTGCTCCATGTTTGCGACGCTACAACTCACGAGCGACTTAAAAGAAACGACAATCAATCAAACACGTGTTAGCGAGTGAAATGAGCTTTCCAAAAAGGTATAGCATGACCCGATGCGACGAATAAAACTAGAACTACTTTCAGCGCCAACTACCGAAAACCGCAAGACTTTTTTGACAACCCAATATTGTATGTATGTATGTAGTATTCTATATATGTATATCAGAGCATCAATTGTCATTCTCAGAGACTAAGGGTGCCATTTCCCTTGATTCTAAAATACGCCGTATTTATAAAACTGTTTAGAATTTTTCCAAACTATAGCTTGCTTTTAAAGACGCCCTCGTTATCAAATAAATATTCCGAATAGAATCCATTCAATGGTCCTTTGTTACTCCCTTTCCACATCAAAATATAAGTCCCTTCAGTCCTTAATATCTAAACGATCAAGAATCAAGAGCTTTTCGTTTGATAACTTTCATGCGATAGGTATTAGATACATATGTATATGTACATGCATATATGTATGTATGTATGTAAGTATTTATGTACTCACTCATTGCTTTTACTTACGCTTTGTATCTATTTAAATACTTAACCCTCACCAGAAAGTACGTGAGTGGTTAATGACGCTTAAGCGACCACTTACAACATCTTGCTCACTCAAAAGAAATTTGGCAGTAGCTCAGCCACAGTTTTATTCCATATGTAAGATTATACATAAATTCATTCAAATGCCCGTACATAAATCCATACATACCTATGTTACATCCCTGTAGTCGCTTATGTAGTGTTCCCCAACAAAGAGGCGATGTTAAGCGGTAATGTAAAAGTAACACATCGACGACGAAGCTTTACACTCAATGTCACAATCTCATTCTGTTATTGAACTGGATTTGTTGCTACAGCTGTTACCTCCGAAAAGACGGTAATAAAAACAGAAAGAAAACGTGCAGTCAGCAAAACATACTCTGAGCATACACTCACCCTTTATTCAATGCGACCGACTCGGTGTGCTTTTAATTTATTTATGACATCTTGTGATACCCTCTCTAGGCATTTACATGCACATGTAAGTGCATAAGAAATAATGTAAGGAGTCTGAAATTTCATTCGGGCAAATGCTGTAATATGTACAAATAATATAACAAATGTTATTATGTGTTCATGTGCTCGCGCTCATTTGCATACAAGTATATTATGCATACTCAGCGCTCAACACAGTATGAGTATGTATAAACATCTATATATAAATTCATGTGTAATGCTATTGTGCTATATACTCGCCCGAAAGTATGTAGTGGGCACACTATACCCTCCACCTTCATCCACCTTCAACGCTTTAGGGCTGGCATACCAACCAACCAACCTTTGAGAACACTTAAATACAAACAAACTCAATTATGATCGCGTGAATGTGTGCAAACACTCGTTCGGCGCACACAAGTTTTGATTGATAGTGAGGGGAAGGTTGCGTCGCTTTGGTATTTCGTCTATTTTTAATTATCCAACATTTCATTTTGTGCACGTCATTCGCTGCCTAAGAAGGGTGTTTACAAAAAGGTTATGTGTTCAGATATGAATGCTACGTAGATAAAGAGTAAACCAAAACCCAATTGATATGTGTGTATATGAATCTATAAACAATATATAAGCGAGGTAAAATGTAACAAATTGTAGGCATATGTATATAAATGAATTTAAATAATGATATCAGTTTGTGTAAAGTTGAAATAAGTGTTTCTTGTTTACATAGTACTTATGTACACATGGTACATACAAGTGTACATATGTATGTGTAATTATTTATGGCGTACTTACGTAGGGATTTCTCACTGTGTGTGTCTATTTTTTCACTTCTAGATTGGTGCCATAATCATTGAATAAATTACATACATATATCAGGTTCACCATTGCCTACATTGCTTAACTTCTTAAAGTCTTAAGTCTCAATTTGGCTTAGCGTTAGAGCCAATTTACCAAATTAATAACTTACTCAGTAAATTTTTTATATTGTACGTAGCGTATATTAATTTAGTCGAAGTCAGTTGCAATCGAACAATTTTTCCAGATCAGATCACTATAGCATATAGCTGCCATACAACCTTACCCTTAGAAATCAATACAAAGATATTTTATAGCATTTTTTACTCTTTTACTTTTTATACCAATTTAAAAATGCATCTGAGATGGGTATTATAGCTTCGGTGTAACCGAAATTAACATTTGCTTATATGTTTGTACCTGTACATACATATGTTTAATTTTTATTTGGAATATAAAGTTTGTACCCAAAACCTAAAATGGGCTTATACACTCATTTCAAACTTTTTAATTATCGAAACCGAGAGAAAACGCAGATTATAAACACAGCAATCGGTTCTTAACTGAAGTCTTTGAAATTATGAATCATGCCGAGATTTTGGTTAAGCGTTATTAGCTAATCTCCGGACCGGACTATTGAAATATGAAGCCGTAAAAATACTTTAAGAAAACTACTGGTCGACATTGCCAGAACAGCGATAGACTGAAATACTGAAGTAAGTGGAGGAAGCGCAAAACAAGCCCACACACACTCCAGGTGGGAAGCCAAAGCCGATCTCAGAAAAGAGGGCATTAGAAGAGAAAAGGATTGAAGACAATTAAAGACCCGATTTAACCCATTTTTAACAATTAGACATATATCTGCATACAGTACTTAGGTCCTTGAACAGTTTTGGTTCGATTTGGCCAATTTTTAGTCATAATGTGGTACACCTCAAATACAGTATTCGAAAATTTGTCCTAAAGTATTCATTGATTCTAGATTTTTATACTGGAAATTGAAATAATAAAATGGAATTTAAAATTGTTTTATGTAGGAAGTAGGCGTAACTGTAGGACGTTTTCGTTCATACTTACACTCTAACTTAAGATTGCCGCGGGCAATTTTGTTGAAATCGGTCGAACAGGTACCGAGGTACTTTTGCGTAAAAATGAGCGGTGCCACAACCATTGCACAATTTTGAGCCCGGCTCTTTTAAAGCCTTCTTTTACTACCTTGTGGGTAACATTTAATGCCTCTCGCGTATTTAAATATTGATTAATCGCGCTTTTAGTAGTTTTTAACAGTGCCGTTATATGGCTAGTGGACGAGGTTATCACACGATTTCATCGATTATCACTCTGTCAGTAGGAGTTCTTATAATATTCACACTAGGAGAATTTTGTGCCCGCAGATGCCTCTTCCTACTGCAATCCCTTGTGCCATAGTACAGTTCTATTCAAAAAAAAAATAAAAAATAATAATAATAACTTCGGTTCTGCCGAAAGTAATTTTATTATACCCTGTTCAGCACATAACAAGAGTCGAATCGTCGACCGATGTTGCTCCTTTTTATTTCATAACGGGGTAAAACTATGAGTGCAGCTGAAATTAAGATAGTAGCCATGGATCGATGAGGTAGCCTCACACTTATCGCCCTCGTATATGCAACATGTGAATTATCTCTATGAAAACGTATTTTACTGATAACACTATGTCTTTGTGCTTAAAATGGATAACTTAGGCGAAAACTTGACCTAGCATTCATATAATAAACATATAATTTCGTGGTAAACTTATTATACCTACACTATACACTGTATTACATAATGTATAATGATTTTCTTTCCATAATTTGAACTCTTGAATTGGCAAGAGAAGTCAAATTTTATACAGATTTCCCTCCATAAATCGAAGTCTCTCTATCTCGAAATTTTTTTGTGGATTAGGATGATTCGAGATAGGAACAAGCTGGTTGACGGTTTGCATCTTAAGGTATTTCCCTGGCTTTGATTCTTGCAAGTTGCAAGAATATAAAATGTTCAGTTGCATCCGAACTTAGCTCTTCCTTACTTGTTTGTGCTTTATTCCTCTGCAGCGAATATGGAGATGTAACTTAAATAATTGGTACCGATTCAATCAGCGTTAGAGTAGTTTGGGAGTGGTTATTTTACTTTCACTAATTCTATCTTTGATCTAGTATTGCTCCAGCTAGTTCAATTTCAGTCACGAATTTCTTGATGTTAACTAGTATTTTTCATAGCAGAAGCTTGAACATAAACTTGAACTTGAACATATAAGTACAAATCTACCTATGAATGTAGTATAAATGTATGTAAGATGAAGTTTTTCTACGGAAGATATACCTGTAAATGCATACATATGTATATGTATATGTGTACAGTATGTATGTTATATGTATGTAACTCATCAGTTGCTTCATTTCCCTTGATGGCTAAACTTATCTAGAACTTTTCTTAATCACTTCATAACTCTTGTATAACATAATATGCCTCCATTCCCCTATCTGTTCCGGATCTTGGGGATGTGCTTGCCATGTATAATTTGCCGCAAATGATTGTGCGAGTAATTCTTAAAGAGAGTATACCGGGAATGTGTTAGTCGCGGCAACCAGCTTTTGCCTTTTGTGGTTTGGTTGGTGGTCATAAGGTTTTGGCAGCCTATATTTTTTAGTCAGCTGTATGTGTAGAATGAATGAAGATTTCTTCGCTTAAAATTTTAAACTTTCTTGTTTGTTATTCTGTGAAATAAAGATTGAGAGTGTCAAGCCAAGCATCAAATCAAAGATGCTCAAAAATGCTCAAGAAATACTTCATCCTAACTTTAAATAATTATTCATATTATATTTTCAACTTGTTTTTAGGTATAACTATAAACTACCAACGTAGAAAAAGGTATCGAAGTAAGATAAATGAAAACATAAACTTTTACAATATAAGGAGCATTTCAAATTAAACAGGACTAGCGCCCCCTGGTGGCGCCATCTATATGTCGACTGGTGCGTTAGAATCGGCTATCTTCATCGATTGTCCAGTGAGAATTTCATGACATTTCATTGATTGGAAGTGAAGTTATTGCGTTTAAGTGTCAGTATATTTGTGTTATCGATGCGAAAATGAGCTTCGAACAAAGAGCCAACATTAAATTTTGTTTTAAAATTAGTAAAACTTTTACCGAAACATTTCAATTGATGAAACAAGTTTATACCGTAGTAGAGTGCACGAGTGGTTTCAATGTTTTTAAAGTGGTCGTGAGGACATAAATGACGATCAACATGTGGACCATTTAAAATCCGTGATCACCGGAAATTCCATCGAAACTGTGCGTGAATTCATCAAAAATTAGCCGAAATTATCACTGAAATTCATGGAAATGGAATTGAACATCTCCAAAACATCGATTTATCGCATTTTGACCGAACATTTTGGGATTACCAAAGGTGTGTGCGCGATTTGTTCCGCACAAATTGACTGACGAGCAAAAATTGCTCAGAATCCAACATTTGAAGGACGATTCCCGTATTCACCTGATATGGCACCGTGCGACTTCTTCCTTTTCGGAAAAATGCATTTGCCTATGACAGGAAAGCGTTATGCAGACGTAGAGACCATTCAAAAGGCCTGCACCGGCATACTGGCGGCCATACCGACCAACGAGCTGAAACAATCGTTCGACATACTTTTGGACCGTACAAAAAGTTGTATTGAGGCAGAAGAAGAATATATTGAATAAAATAAATTGATTTTGCCGAAAAGCCCATTTGTACTGTTTTTTTCTTTAAGTCCTGTTTACTTTGGAACGCACCTTGTATAATATTTAACAACTTGCAATATTATTGTTGTTGTAACGCTTATCTTATTCTTGCTTATGTGGTAAGGTTCAAGTTTCTGTGAAATCAAACCAGCAGAAACTGCATGGGAGGAGTACAATGTGTAATTGACCGGCAGCATGCTGAGCTCACTAGTAGGTGTTTGACAGGAGACATCCAGTGGCATCCTGTAATAATACCAAGTGCAGTATTCTGATGTGTTTGAAGCTTCTTCTTCTGCGTTTCACTACATCCAGGTGGCCATATCGGTGCAGCGTAGTTCATGACCGGTCGACCCCGGTTGCCAACAATGTTTCTTTGTCTTTTTCCCATGAGTTCTGGCTCGCGACTTGAGGATTTTGTTACGGCTCTAAACTTTTGCATTAAATGCGGTCGGAATTTTTAAGCCATCGACCGTGCTAATAAGATCCAGTGTGTACTCCTTTGCTCATTTCGTTAATATGATCGCTATGGATGTAGTGGGGGAGAATGCCAGGCTCCTTGCAGAGAAAAAACGAGAAAGATCGGAAAAATCCGCTGAATGGCGTCAATATCGAACAATCATCTGCATATGAAGTAATGAAAAAACTGTGTTTTTGAAGTTGGTTGACAAGATTTCTCGAGAACTTCTCAACCGGTCTTCATAAAATTTTACCCATCTCTTTGAAATACAATTCTTAAAAGCTTGAACGAAGGATTTTTTTTCGATTAAAACTATGTGAAAAAAATGTCGTGAAATTTTCATTTTTTTTCCTTCGCCCAAGTTCTACATTAAGGTTTTTTTTCACTTTAGATGATCCTATAAGGAGTTATCCTGCCAACACGAGCGCATCTTTTTTCCGAAGCGTACATTTATAGCTTAAGAAAACTTGCTCAAAGTCTTGGCATTTTTTGCGGGGTTTTATTAGACGGTGTAGAGACTTTAACTTCGGAACTATCGATTAATCCATTGTTAGCATTCCATGTTTGGCTGTCTGTCTCTTAGATTTCCAAAGCATTTTGATTTGGCGAAGAGTCTCAGTCGTTTATAAAAATCGTCGAGATCTATTGGTACAATGTATAAATTAATTTTCATCAGCCGTAATAAGAGTTCCGAAAAAATTCCTCGACCGTCTAAAAGAGCCCTTATCACAACTGTCAAAGATGCAAAGTCGTATTATAATTAATATTTTTTTTTATTATTTTTCTTATAGCAACTATAGATCTATTGAACTATATCTGAAAATGTAAACGGCCAATGGTTGGCATCCAAGGGAAAATGTTTTCATGTTGTTTCTATCCACATTGTTTGATATAACCCTCAAACCGTATTTTGGTTACTTAATAAGTAAAACAGATTTTTTATGAAGTTATGTGTCTTGATTTCGATCGGCCAGTTTGTATGACAGCCATATGATATAATGGCGATCTATACAAAATGTGTAGAGATTGTAGCATTGTCTTGAACAATATTCTGTGATAAATTTCGTGAAGATAATTTCCTAGATGAAAAAGTTTTCAATAAAAGCTTGATTTTGATAGGTCAATTTGTATTCCATCTTCGTCTGTATCCTTTATCCGTTATCAGTTTCGATATCAGAGCAGTGTCTTGAAGAGAAAAGGGCGTGTGCTAAATTTCAGATAGAGATCTTAGAAACTAAACAGCTTATATAGCTCATATACAGACAGACAGATGGACATGGATAAATCGACTCAGCCGTCACGCTGATAATTTACATAAATATGTATATATAGTTACTTCATAAGACTCACTAAAATAGAATTAGGTTTCTTAATTTATATTATAATTGATTTGGAAGAACCTTTTCCAATTTAGTGATGGATATAATATATTATATATGATATACTTGTATGTGATGTTCCGATTTTCCCAACAGGGGCATTTAAAATGGTTTGCTACTCAGCGTGTCTAGATTTTTCATGCTGCGGCTTGCTTCCCCATTTTCAATTTCCGTAAATATTTCATTAACTTAAAGTTTCCGTCTTTAAATCTTGCCCTTCCCTCTTCCGTCACACCACACACATAGTTTGAATGCAACCCATTTTTGACCCGGCCCTTTCGCCAATACATTGCTGCTCGTAAAATTTTACATCTTCGTACACCGTTAAACGTTTCAATATCGTTTACTTTTACATCCGTTGCATATCTTCGGTGTCTCTTGGGTGTCATTACATTCGTCTTGGCTGACTTTGCTTGCTTTTGCCAGTTGGACTGCTTGACATTCGAAACGGACCCCGGCCCTTAGCCACCGTAATGAAATCAAGTCGTTAACACTTTCTTTCGATTTTTTTAGGTTGCTCACTTGCTGCCAGCTTAGCGCTTTTATTTATGAGCGGTCTGGCAGGCGCCCAACAACTGTGCAGCGCTTAGTTATGCTAATCGGCACGTTCGACATGTACCTACCCGCTTTAATATTTAATTTTGCTTGACCGCTGAGCAAATTTTTTGCAAACTATTAATTTGCATTGGATTTTTTTGCTGAAGAGTTATGCGAAAAAATCGGGTGTAAATGACAGCCGCTGAATCATTTTATTGATGTGGATTTTTTTTAATATTTGTTTATTTTTGTGCAGCCATTTAAAGCGGTAAGAATACTGTCGGATACCAGTGCAACGAAGCGAACTGTTGACTAATAGGTCTCTGACTGTATAGAAACGTATATTTATAACAATATTTGTTGAGGATATGCGTTAGAAAGGGTCGAATTGTACCCGAATATGTAATAGTTTTTGGCCGATCTTTGATCAGATCGAAGTCTGCTAGGTCATTGTAAGTAGAACAAAGTATGTATGTATGTGGGTATGGTGTATACAGAACAGGCAAAAAATAATTTAATCTAATCAGAGAGTAATCACTTAAGCAAAATTGAATGTGTAAAGAAGAGCTAAGTTCTGGTATAACTGAAAATTTTATATTCTTGGAACTTGGAAATACCTTCAGGTGTGGGCAAAGCTCATATAAGAAAATGTTGCGAAATAATTCAACATTCATTATTTGATGAAATCATGAACGAATTACAATCAAAAATGATATTTTATTATATAAGTATTACAAGAACAAGAGTTCTATGATTCAAAAAAACACACCCTAGTACATACACAATTAAGTTCTGAATAACATCATACAAATGACTTCTTTTTCAGAAACGAATTCGACGAAACCAATTTTCGAGTACTTTTTCCAATATCGCATTCGATGGAACGATGAGCTGTACGAGATATGTGATAGATAACAACAGCGTTCCAGAACGAGCGTAGCCGCTGCCTTTTAATTCGCTGGACTATGTCAATGTCGTCATATATCCCATAAATCTTTCGCAGAACTTTTCTCTCGAAAACTGGCAACGTCGACTCATCGGTTGTTGTCATCGTGCAAGCCTCTGCACCATATAGCAGGACGGGAATTATGAGCGACTTATAGAGTTTGGCTTTTGTTCGTCGAGAGAGGACTTTACTTTTCAATTGTCTACTCAGTCCCAAGTAGTACCTGTCGGCAAGAGATATCCTGCGTTGGATTTCGAGGTTGATGTTTTTGTTAGTGTTTACACTGGTTAGAAGATAGACGAATTTATCACAACTTCGAATTTAAGACTGTCAACAGTGACGTGAGAGCCAAGTCGCGAGTGCGACGACCGTTTCTTTGATGACAGGAGATATTTCGTCTTGCCCTCGTTCACTGCCAGACCCATTTGCTCTTCTTCCTTGTCCAGTCTGGAGAAAGCAGAACATACGCCAGCAGTTGTACACTCTTATAAAAAATTGTACCCGCTCGATTCAGTTCTGCATCTCGAATTACTTTCTCCAGCAGCAGGTTGAAGAAGCCGCACGATAGGGAGTCGCCTTGTCTGAAACCCCGTTTGGTATCGAATGACTCGGAGAGGTTCTTCCCGATCCTGACGGAGCTTTTCGTGTTGCTCAACATCAGTTTACACAGCCGTATTAATTTTGCGGGGATACCAAATTCAGACATCGCGGCATAAAGGCAGCTCCTTTCCGTGCTGTCGAGAGCATGCTCCTTATCAGTTCTTCGCCGCCGTGTTTGAATAGCTCGGCCGGCAATCCATCGGCCCCTGCCGCTTTGTTATCCTTCAGGCGGGTAATTGCTATTCGAACTTCTTCATGGTCAGGTAATCCCAACATCGATTGGGGAATCGGGTTCGCCTTCTCCTGGCGTTGTACGTTCACTGCCATTCAGCAGGCTGGAGAAGTGTTCCCTCCATAATTTAAGTATGCTCTGGGCATCGGTGACTAGATCACCTTTGGGGGTTCTACAAGAGTATGCTCCGGTCTTGAAACCTTCTGTAAGCCGCCGCATTTTTTCGTAGAATTTTCGAGCATTACCCCTGTCGGCCAGCTTATCAAGGTCTTCATACTCACGCATTTCGGCCTTTTTTTCTGTCTAGAAATGCGCCTCGCTTCCCTCTTCAACTCTCGGTATCTATCCCATCCCGCACGTGTTGTTGTCGATCGTAACGTTGAGAAGTAGGCAGTCTGTTTTTTCTCCGCTGAGACACAGCACTGCTCATCGTACCAGCTGTTCATTTGCGTTTTCCGAAAACCAATGGTTTCGGTTGCAGCTGTAGTTTGAGATGTCGCCCCATAGTTCTCTTATACCGAGTTCTTGACGAGTGCTCGGTCCGAGGCGATGTTAGGACCTTGGAGCGCTCGCACATCTAAAACATTGGAGACGTGTCTTCTGTCTATCACAACATGACCGATCTGGTTGGTAGATCCGGAGACAGCCAGGTAGCTTGATGTATTTTCTTGTACTGGAAGTTAGTACTACAGATACCCATATTTCGGGCCCCAGCCCGTGTCGATCAGCCTCAACCCATTTGGGGATGTTTCATCGTGGAGGCTGAATTTACCAACTGTAGTGCCAAAGATACCTTCTTTGCCCACCCTGGCTTTAAAGTCGCCAAGCACGATTTTGACATCGTGGCGGGGGCAGCTCTCATAGGCGCGCTCCAAGCGCTCATAGAAGGAATCTTTGGTCACATCGTCCTTCTCTTGCGACGGGGTGTGGGCGCAAATCAGCGATATGTTGAAGAACTTCGCTTTGATGCGGATTGTTGCTAGTCATTATTTCGTTTGCCATGGTCGTCATCAAAATCGGGTCCCAAACATAGCGCACAACCCTATGGAGGGGAAAGTTGAAGTATTTACTATTTTTTTAAAATTTGAAACAGTCAAAAAGAGCGGTACAAAATTTCGTTTTTCAGGCAGTCGCCTGAAGTCGTTCTTAGAACCAGACATTATGGGTAAATAAGTTTTTCTTTGGTTTCAGATTGCTAGGAGGGTTGAAATTGTAAGTATAGTCACGTGCCAATCTGTTAAGACTCTCCACCTCATCAGCTAATTTTTTAATATTTAATATTTTAATTTTTTGATTTTTTCGGTATTCTTGTACCGTTAAAAAATAACTAATGGAAAAACGAATAGTAAAAATATTAATTGCCGTTTTTTACGACACTACAAATACCTTTTTCGAGTACTAATATGATGTACATATATATGTATGTAGATATTTGTTTTAGTGTTAGTAGTTTTGTTAAGTTAGATACTCAATATGATCCATCCGTAGCTTCGTCCGATATAGCATTGAATTCTTTCGCAAAAATTTGCAAAAATCTAGCCCAGTTACTATAATGTGGTCCCGGTTTGATCTTCGAAATTTGTGAGAGTGAAGCGGCTTAAAAACTCCAATACTCTTTAAAGGACCGATAACTGCTAAACAATTTATTTACACCTCATATGTTAATGAGACTTCGTGAATAGGTTTTATATGTATGCAGACATATACATATGTATGTATATGCTATTAACATTATACATACATATGTGTGTATGTATAAATATACCTTATGTTTGATTATATAGTTTGGCCATGTGTAGATACATTTACTTCCAATTTGGTACGCCTTTATTTATCATTTGCACATTCAAAATAATAGCTTGACAGTCTGATTGTCGTCTGTTGTTCGCGGCAGATGTTTGCTGCATTCGGCTACTGCTATAGCAATAACAACGCCAATGAGAACAACAATAGCTACATTTGCACATACGTACAGCACGCACGAATGTACGTATACAACAGTCATCGCAACCAGAAATTCATTGCATTAATATTAGGGTGTGTATGTGTGTGTGTGGATAACTCTACGTTACGAAAAACAACCACACGACTGTTACGGTAAGACAGTGCAACAACTACTCTGCACACAAATAATACAAAGCGCTGACGAGGACGCAAACGAACGAATTTATTTCACATGGTTGCCAACATAGAGTAGTAGAGTAGCAATTGGTTAATTTGGCAGTTAACAATTGCAGTGTATATATTTTAGCAGCTGTTAGCACTAAAACTTTTGTTTATTTTTCATGAAAAGTATAATCACCTATTTGAGAAAAAATATTCTTTGTCCTAAGTCCAAGATCACTAAATTTTTTCGAAAAAAGCGTCGCCTAAAATCTGGGAAACAATATTTTCCGACTAACTGTATGTCAAGAAAAACTATTTCTCGCGCTGAGTCTTGGATGTATTCTCACGAAAAGTGATTCGAAGCCGTAAAACCGCGTCAAAGCAGTTCAAAAATCAAGATTATTTTGATAGTTTTTTCGATTATCGAGTTGTGGTGTACTCCGAATTCATTCCGACTGGCCAAACCGTCAACAAAAATCTTATCTGAGGGTTATGCCTAGTTTGCGCGAAGCTTTTCGTAAAAAGAGCCAGAATTATGGACCGACAACTCTTAATTTTGTACCACGATAACGCACCGTCGCATACTGCAATGATTATTCGTGCCAATATCGTGTCGTAACCATTTAGCTTCGTGTGACTTCTGGCTATTCAGCAAACTAACATGACCGGGTCTCCGGAGAATCCGTTTTGAGTCAATTGAAGACATTAAAAGTAATCGCCTCGCGCATTGAAAGAAATGGACAAACCGCAGTTTATTGTAAAATTTACACTTTAGATCGGATTAAAAAATCAAAATGATTATGAAAGATAGTATTTCTTCGAACATTACCTGAAAAATACATGTAGAAATTTCAAGTCGGAAAAACTTCCCCTCATAGGGTCTGAAAACAGCTTTTCGAGAAAAACGTGGCTAAAGTTTTGGAAGCCTATTACACTGAAGTAAAAGTTCTTACAAATATACTGCTATCTCCGAACCTATTTGTTGAATCAACTTCGAATTTTCGGAGAACGTTTTTAAATACATGTAAAATCGATAGATGTACGTATGTATATGCAAAAACAAAACTCGATTTTTTAGGAATCACAAATGGATATAATCCCTTACTAAAAGAAAAAAAGATTGAAACTGTTCTTCTGATTCATATAAATTATGCGTACATACATATAATATGTATTTTGTTTCTAAATTAAGTCTACTATAACATAAAAATGATGGCAGCCCTGTGCCACTGTATACCTTAATTTTACACGGCCGCTATCAGCGAACATAAAAAGATATGTTCAGAAAGGCGAACAAGCAAACGAATGTGGAAGCCGAAAACTTGGAGAGTATTTAACGCTAGCGGGCCTAAAGTGGCTGTTGGTTCGCTTTTTCATGTTGAGCACAAAATAAATTAATGAGATTTTCTTTTATATCGTACGTATGTATGTTTGTCTGCATACATATTTATATATGTGTATACATACATATATACTTGCGTATATAATAATGGAGTAAACAAGCCTATGTTTTCGATGTTTTGCTGGTTCTCAATATTTTCCACTCAATATTGGCTAATGGCACGGTAGTTTTTGCTATTTGCTGTCGCGACTCCGACTGCTTGCTTTGCTGGAATAACATTTGCTGCCTTCTTCGCATACTGGAAATACTAGCTATTCCAAATAAGGAATGCGCTAAAGCGATAGGAATTCGAATAGAAGGAAAATATATGGACATAGGTGCGAGTAAATACGTTGTGAGGAGAATAAATCTTTGTAAGGCGAGTGGAATAAATAAAGTGAAAGAGAGGAAATTTGAGAAATTGTGCGTGCTCTGCATGTTGGAGTGGATGGTTAAGAAAGAAAATGATAAATATTTACATATACATACATATACGTACATATGTTTATATACATACAAACTATGTACGTACATATTCAAAATTAGAAAGAGTGTTTTGTATGACGCCTCTCAATAAAGGTACATATCGGATTTTGGTATGTAGTTACAGCTACATAAAAATGTGAGCTGGCTTCTAATTTGTATATGTAAATAAGTATGTACGTAGTATTTTGTGTATGAAAAATAGTAGAATGTACATACATAGGATACATTTATAGTATGTAGGAATAGCTAAGGTTGATGTAAGTACTTTGAAGTGTATGTTTGTGGAATATGCGCATTTCGAAAAGAAGCACGTACAATATGTAATTAAATACATAGTATATAAGCATATACATATGTCAGTCTTAGACCAAAATGTATTCATACATACTTACATACATACATACATACAGTATCTAGAGGAAAAATTATAACATGGGTATGTACTATGTATACCTTTTTAAATAGCTAATATTATAATAATCGGAAATCTACTCAATCTAAATTCAAATCTGCAGTTCTAGCTGTTTTAATAAAATATGTATTTGGCTTTTTTTAAAGTCAAAATAATTAAAGTGAATAAAAAATGGAGTATAATAATTTCTTTGGCTCTTTGTCTTATTTACATTTAATTACCGCTGTTGGGTATGGTGCTTTGTTCTTTTCATTGTGGGTGTTTTTCTTTTACATGGCGGTCCCAAACTCAGCGCACCATCATGAAGATGGAGGGATGTATCGCCTTCTGACTTTAGCTCGCCTTCAAACCGATGTTCTTTGGCTATCCCAGAGGCGGAAGTCGCGAATTAAGAGAAAGCGTTTACGCTGGCTAAATTATGTCATCCGAATGGATGAAAACACTCCACCTCTGAGAGTATTCGATGCAGTAACCGCCGGGGGAAGCAGAGGAAGACCTTCACTCTGTTGGAAAGACCATTATGTACGAATGTTATAACTTTGAGAGAGTAAACGGCTTTATAAGTTTGGCTTTACTCCGATGAATTAATTATGTTTTGCTTTGCTGGCAGAAGCGTTGAATATTTATAATCCTGAATTAATTTGAAATCATGACCAATGGATAAAAATCCTCGACTTGGCTGGAAGTAACATAATACGGAGACATACCGCCGGTTTCATCAATAAATTTTCAGCACCCAGACTGAATTAAGTCAAGAATTATCCTAATTCTTATGTGTATTGCTGTAGCACCAAGGTAATATAAGCCATTAGTCATTAAATTGCAAAGATCTAAAGTCAAAGTTTCCGCATACATTACCTTTGCGAATGTGCTATTTAAGAGAAATCGGGCAGCCAGGGATGAAAAAACTTAAAAACTGTAAGTGTTTAAATTGTGGTTTTGTGTATTACTTGGGATCATATTAGGTCTTATGTTGGCTTAAGGGGTATTCTTGTCTAGACGCATGAATTTTAGATATTTTTTGAAATGTTGAAAAAAAGGCAATTAATATTTTTACCATAAATTTCTTTGTTAGATATTTATTAACATTATAAGAATATTGAAAAAAAAAAATCCAAAAATAAAAAATGCAAAAAATTCAACATATTAACAGCTGATCAAATGAAGTATCTCAAAAAACTGACACGTAGTCATGATTACAACCCTTCTAGCTATCTGAAACCAAAAAAAAAAATATTAATCTACAATGATGACGCAAAATCTGGTTCCTCGCAAAAGTTGGAACAAAATTTCACGAAATGGCTAAGTTAGGTTAGTTTAGGTTAAATGTTTCATCCGAAGAAGGATTTTACTTGGACAGCATAGAACGGTGATCCGTTGTGGTTCCTATAAACTTAAAATATGTATATAAACATAAGAACCTTACAGACTGACAAAACCTGTCACAAATTACGTTGAGATGGTTAATATCAGTTTCGGCCATGTCCTCTGATTTGCCGAAGATAAGATTGCCGAGATGTTTGAGCATCACTCTTGCAAAGGTTGGACAATGGAATATAAAGTGCTTGTTGTTTCTACCTCACCCTCCTCCATACAACTTTGACAATTAGCAAATGAATGATTATTTTACAGTGTCTAGTAAAAACTCCTACAATCGCGGCAAGATGCACAGGGCAAGTAGTTCCGTAGCTCTCTTACGTTCTACTCCAGGCCAGTACGATCTCCTAGTCGTACATGAAACTGGCCGTCAATCAGCGCCTACTAAACCCACATGAGGTCCACTGGTTGAGGCTAGAACCCAATACGTCAATGGAGATCCAACTTGGTCCCATTCCGATGTGAGCAGATGTTTACCTTGGTTTGCTCATCCATAATCGGGCACCCAAACAAGACTGATGATGAAGTAGCTTGATACTATTTCTAGTGAGAACAAACACTCCTTGACTAGCTTTTAACTTGTTTAACAATTAGCGAGCTCACTGCAAGTACTGCCGCTCTGGTGTCGGAGTGAATGCTAACCTCCCTGAAAGAGGCTGAACGTCTACCACGTAGTGATCCGGTGATTGTCGGAGAGTCCCTTGCAGGATACTCCTTCTCGTCCTTTTTTTCTAATTTGGACCCATCTGTCATAAATTTCAATGTGTCTCTTTCCCAGCGTTTTCTCTTAATCCACATTCATCCGTCGGCTTATGAGCAGAGATAAAGCAGACCCCAGTGACCTCTGCGATGCAGTTATCCAATTTTTGAAGAATGCAATTAGGGAGAAGAGAATCTCTGTGGGTCCTACTTCGGTACCCTTTATATACCCAGCTTTCCTGAGACTTGGAGCATCCTTCTTGGTGTAGTCCGCAGTACACCGGAGATGCCGATGAGAGCCGAAATGACGACTGCCCGAAAAAAAATTGTACTTCTTTGTTTTAATTTTTTAAAAATAGTCAAATTTGAGATTTTAGGTTATGGCTAGTTCCAGTAACAGAAAAGTTTATATTTCGAGAAAAAAGTGTTTAAATTTTTAGTTCCAGCGGAATTAGTTTGGATACCAGGTCAACAATTTTGAAAAATCCTCCATTGATTTCACATTTTAACCTACTAACTATTTATGTATGTATGTATATCTTATATATACAAATAATATGTGTTTATATATACATATGTATGTATGTATATATGTATGTGGACATAGTAATTATATTATATACATAACTTCGAATACAACCATGGTTGAGTTTTCTCATGTGTCTGTCTGTCTTATGTAACTCCCTTTTTGTACCTACTGCTCACAATTTCGAGAAATTACTAGTAGATATGTCTTTGCATCGTTTCTAATTATCATCGCGCCAGTGGCAGACGCCGAACAAGCAATTAGCGTGATTACTGGTTTGTGGCTCTTTGAGTATATGTAGATATGCATGTGTGTGTGTATTCGTTTTATTTTTGACTTTGCACTGCTTGCTTGAGGGCAGAGGGTTGGTTGTTTTTTCGCGCCAAATGAAAATGACAAGCAGCTCGATGATTAAAGACGAGGCGTTGCTGCAGCAATTTGCTTTTACATTTCACTCAACTTCCACAAACTTACAAATAAAATACGAGCACAAAACCTTTGTTGTATTGTATCAAGCGCACATACAAGTTTTTAAGTATATAGATATGTATCTGTGTATTATATATTACATAGCCCCATAAGCGCTTACATGTGCCAAGTAAATATGTATCTTCCTCATTTACATAAATGCAAATTTGCGCACTTCACTGGAATCCTTTCATGTTCAATTTCAGTGGATGCGCTCGTAAACGCGGCGGCGTTTGTATGTGTATATACATATGTATGTATATATGTGTGCATTTGTAATTCTATCTGATTGCGCACAGTGGGTAGCCGTTGCGTAGGCAGTTGAATTGGATAACCCATTAAACGCACAAGGACAGCGTTTTTTACGTTTTTTATGCAAACAGACAAATGGAATTGATTACAAAAAATAACTGTTATTTATGAATTTTAACGAGCATGGATATGACACATTTTGCATAATGTGTTTGCCAACAAATTTTGGGTATTTAGGTTAGATTTTGCTAAGTAAATAAGTTGATATTCGTGAGACCACGAATAATCTCACTGGGACTCTAGAGACGCTTATCCGTTGTAATGCCTATAACTCCTAAATACGGATCAAATGGACAGTCGTAAATCGACAAAACGCCTAAAGCCAACCACAAATTTATTGAGCTGGCTAATATCTACACCAGCCAATTCGCCGGGTTCATAGAAAGTATGGCAACCATGATGCTTCAACCTCAGCTTGGTGAATGTTAAAGCGTGAAGGAGATAGTGTCTAGATGTCTCCACCTGATCTTCTTCCTTGCAACTTTGACAAGTTGCGTTCTCCAAAATCTTTAGCCTCAGCACTTGAGTACCAATGGCATAATGTTCAAATAGGACAATGATAGATGCGGCCACTTGAACCTTGTTTTGCTTGTTTTTCCCAGGTAGAGTGGTGTATACAAGTAGGGGAAGGCTTACCTCATTTAAACAGTAAGAGCTAGTAGCTCTATGGATTTTTCGGGTTTATTGCGTGTCGGAGGGCTTTCGCAATGCTGCAAATACTGGTTACCAATAAACGCTTGCTGAGTACACGCGAGGCACATGGAACCAGCATGATGACATGGGAACTACATACTAAGGGGATTTGGAGAAGGTAGCCTTTTTTAACGAGTTTATTCCGCTGTGGTCAGACAGCTAGACAAGTTTGATTTGGAAGTAGCTTGATGCATCAGCTAGTGAGCTCGTACAATCCTTGACTATATAGCAGCCTTTACCTGTGTAGTAGCTCTGCTATCGAAGGTATGGCCCTAAAAGAAGCAGGACTTCGTTAAAGTACATCTGTTGCTACCTTAATTGGTGCCACTTGAAAGACACTGCAGTGAGCTGGGAGTCTGAAACAAGAGTTTATTGAAAGTTCCCGACAGAAGACTCCCCCTCAAACCTTCCTCTTGAGTTTCGATCCATGCGTGAAAAAGTTCACCGCGCCTCTTCTCCAGCGACTTTGCCCATTCCACATATTTCTCAAAGGTATGCGCGCAGAGAAGATGCCGCTAAGAGTTCCGCGGCGCGGAGGGTCTAAGAGCGAGAAGATTGCAATTGAAGAGCGAGAAGATTTCGGAATATCCAACCCTGGGACCCTTAATGTGTCTGGATTCCTGGAGACTACAGAGTAAAATGGTATTAAGTGCCATCGTGGGAGTTGTACGTAGTGCACCGCTGATACCAATGAGAGCCGGTCGTTAAACACATTTAGGCAGGTGCGGCTTTGTCTAGCGCTCTCCAACAGACAAAAAAACCGTATGTCTTTCCACGCTTTGGGGTCGGTTTATCACATGCACTTCACTCGTCTGAATATCGCGTGGCCTCCTGTGTGAAATGTTGTATCCATTGTTACATATCGACGCAAACATTCGGTTTCATACCGATTAAAGAGCTTTAAAGAGCTTCCTTAAAATCAGCAAGTCGTGGTTGTTTTGACGGATTGTGAACTTGTGCGGAGCCCACTTTGCGCAGGGCTTTTGCTTAGTCAAATATTTAGTCACAGTATATCCAATACGTTCTTTTGAAATCTTTAGAGTCTGAGCTCTCTCAAAATCTTCACTTTACGGACGGGCATCTGAAATTACCATGGGGACTTTTTTGATGTTTTCGTCAACAACAGCTTCTTTAGGGCGTCCACTGTCTGCATCGTTCTCACTTAGTAAACCACTTTTCAACGGTTTATTTCCCTGGTGCTGAGTTCACTTAAAGATGATCAACTCAAAAGTCCACTTAATGATGGCTTCAACAATATTTCTTCTACCAAGAATTAATACCCTTTGATCCAATATTTTTGTTCCACAGCTATCAAGAGACAGACTAAAAAACATATGGATTTAATAATACCATCTAAGTATGTATCAGCCTACGAATTTTTCAGCCCACCTTTTATTTGAACAGATGACATAGTAAGGCTGGTTTGTAAATTTGTTTCTGTTTTCGTTTGGAGCCCTTTCGAAGATCAAAAATCGAAAACAGCATTTTCGGCATATTTGACTGTTTTACTATCAAAAGGGTAAAAATCCAGTTCAAAGAGTATCGAGAAAATGTGTCGACCGGTTTGTAAAACTTCGTTCCGGAAATTTTGATATTGTGTATGTACAAGGTCCTGGAAGAATTCTTGAAGCCGATGTGTACAAAATAAAGCCGTTGACCGATGGAAATCTTTAAACAACAACAACAGAGAATATGCTGAAAGTTTGTCTAAAGCGAACGTTCACAAGCATATGAAACGTCTACCATTAATTAGGAAGCTTGACATGTAGGTTCCTTGTGTTCTATAGAACGACATTATTATATAACAATGCTCACATCCACTCAAAATTAAAAATACTTTCTTCTTCTCGGTACACAATCATATGGATAGATATATGTATACAGATACGTACATATATCAAGAATTTGACTCGGACTGACTAAGAAAAACCTTTGATGTCTTTCAACACAAATCTTAATTATCTCTTTTGCGATCGCTACTCAACATTTTGTGCGCAAAGGATTCAAATCTTTTCGTAAGAGTCTAGCATTGACACGCTTCGTACACAAACATTAAAAAAAATGTGTTGAGTCAATCCATAAGAGAGGATCGGATCCTCCACCGAATACATGTGTTTGTGATAAAGTAATTTTCAACGGTTGCGTGGCTGTGATTGGAAACACCACATTTCAAGCAAAATCCTTGTTCAATTTTTTTGTATGATAAAAATCGCAAGACAGCTGCGAGCACACAGTAAATGACAAAATGAGATTAAATTTCACACAAACATAAATAAGTTGGAACAATCCAACCAAAACCGATTCGATTTGCGCGAGTTATTAAAAGGATCTGTTCGGGTCCTATTTATGGATGGCATTTTGCATTTAACTATGGTACATCCGAATATTAATTCTATTGTAGTATATAACAATGACTTAACTCACTCGAAATGAAAGTTGTTTCCTTAACTTATTCCCTCGAAACATTATCGGCAGTTGACTAAAACATTGTAACTTTAAAATCAATAACAACAACGTGTTTCGTTCTGTTGGGAGCCAGGAAAAACTAAATTAGACATATGTTTTCAAATATGTCTGGATTAAATTTGATAAATCACGTACAATTGAATATTTTTTTTCTTTACTGTCTGTACACGGCTTACGCGGTTATAGCTGAGTTAACAACAGCGCGCCAGTCGCTCTTACTTTTCGCTTTTTGGCGATACCAAGTTCAGTCCTACTCCACCTGATCTCTTTAATGGAGAGGAGGTCTCCCTCTTCCTCTGCTTCCACCGGCGGGTACTGAATAGAAAACCTTCAAAGCTGGAGTGTACTCTTCCATCAGGACAACATAACCTGGCCCTCGCAGCCGCTGTCTCTTGATACGCTGAACTATGTTAATGTCGCCGTATAACTTGTACAGCTGATTGTTCCATCGACTGCGGTATTCGCCGTTGCCAATCAACAAAGGACCATAAATCTTCCGTAAAACTTTTCTCTCGAAGCCACCTAAGGCCGTCTTATCAGATGATATCATTGTTCATGCACCATGCGGGACGGGGATAATGAAGGACTTATAAAGTTAGGTCTTTGTTCGTCGAGAAATGACTTTAAGTAGCACCTGTTGGCAAGAGGGATACTACATTTACATTGATAATTTTGTATATGTTGATGCTGGTTCCAAGGTAGACGAAATTATCTACAACTTCAAAATTATGACTGTCAACTGTGTTCTGTGAGCCAAGTCGCGAATACCTTGACTGTTTGTTTGATGACAGCAGATATTTCGTCTTGCTCTTGTTCGCAACCACATCCATACGCTTTGCTTCCAGGTCTTTGAGGCCATGATATCGATGTCATCGACGTACGCCAGCAGCTGTAAAATTGTACCTTCTATATTCTCGTGTTATTTTCTTCTTGTCTGAAACATCGCTTGGTATCGAACGAGTCGTTGAGGTCCTTCCCGATCCTGATGAAGCTTTTTCCGTTGCTCAACGTCAGCTTACACAGCCGTATTAGATTTGAGGGGATACCAAGCTCAGACATAGCGGCATAGAGGCAGTTCCTTTTCGTACTATTGAAGTCCGCTTTAAAATCGTTGATGTGTGTGTCGACCATCTTTTCCAAGATTTGGCGGATGGTGAAAACCTGGTCTATAGTAGATTTTCCAGGTCTAAAACCACACTGATAAAGTCCAATAAGATTCTGGGGGCTCCTTTTTGTGGATTGGGCAGATTACACTCGGGTTCCAATCCTGGGTATGCTTTCATCCGACCATATCCTGTAAAGATGCTGATGTATGCACCTTATCAGTTGAATCGCTCGGCCGTTGATCCATCGGCCCCTGTCGCTTTTTTGTTCTTCGGGATTCTATCGGTTACATTTAACTTTCCATTAACGATATGCACCAAATTTGGAGGGTGACACGCCCACTGTCCGAATTTATACCGGCTCTCTAATTCCCTGTGCCAAAGTACAGCTTTCGATTAATGGCGTTTTGTGGACGTAGCAGTGGTTCCGTTGTGCTCACCGTTTTACCAAAGAACAGGCGTACAAATTTTTACTCAAGTTAGGGCTTTTACGGACAGACACTCACCTGTATTTCAACTCGTTTCGTCATCCTGTTCATTTATATATGATAACCCTATATCTAATTAGATTATTTTTAGGTGAAATATTTCAAGCAAATGCCTTCACTAATCAGACTACCAGTTTTCAATCTTTACAGTGGATCCACACAAAAACAAAGGGGGGTTTCGATAGGAAGTAACAATTAAAAGGTTCCCTCTACAAATGGTTGGACAGTGAAGCTGCATAAACCAAAAAGATATCGAAGGGTTATCAACCCTACAAGACTGCTCTTTAAATGTGCAGCAATTGTAAGAAGACGCACTAAAGTAATCGGAATGAGACAGTCGGAAAGGCGGTACGAGACCTGCATAAACAAGTGAGCTGTAAGCCTTTTTAAAACACTGGAAATAATTGCGGCGTTCTAAGCAAAAGTGGAGAAAGCATAGTATACTTGTTCTTTAATTAATCTATTATTAATAGAATTGTTCCACAAAAAATTCGAAAATCCTTTCAAACAGTTTTTATATATGTACATCCATACATACATACATACGTATTTCAGTCAAAGTAAATACATGTCGTTACACCGGTTATTTACATTACTCATCGGTTAAAATGCATATGAACATAAATATAAATTTTATATTTTTTCTGCTGTTAGTAAATATGCAAATTTGTCAGATGAAAAAGTGTTTGACAGCTTAATTGTGTGTGGCGGCAGCACCACCAACGCGACTAATGACAACAACAACAATCATACCAAGGATTGGGCATTGAAAATAATAAGTTAAGACTCCACTAGAGGCACTCGAATGAAAACATATTAATAAAATAAAAAGAGACAAGTCGTGAACAAACAATGCACGCACACATACACACACGAACGCAAGCATGCATAAGTGCTATTTGTGCAGAACGCCATATTTATGCACGAATTACTGACAACAAAAGCAGCAGCAACGGTCACAACAACAATTCAACCAGTAGCAGCAGTCCAGAGCACGGCAGCGCCACGCAACGCACTCAACGCAATTCACCGCCGCGCAATGTTTGTCAATCCACTCGAATAAATAAGCGAGCAACGGCCAAGTGACAACTCGACAACCACGGCAATCCAGCAGCCAAGCAACCGAGCGACCGAGCCAAAAACCTCCAAATAACACAATGAACAAATGAACGAATGCGAGCGACTGTTGAAGAGCACCGCGTCAAACACACAAACACTTTTAAGTGCCTACTAATATATGTATGTATGTATATGCCTGTTTGCTGTGCACCAAGGGAAGTATTGTGGGTCTCTTGGATAGAGTGGAGCACCGAGGCGGGAATACAGAAGGCATGAATTGAATGGATGGTTGATGAAAATACTTTACAGCTTTATTGGTTGCATACATCCAACTGACAAAACAACATACGAAAGCAAGTAAGCAAACCGACACGTCCGTACTCCACTCAGTCGACACACACACACACAATCATTTGCCCATTAGAAGTCGTACATTTATATGCGCATATTGGTTTTCATTACAAATATGTGCATGGCATATAGCACCCTGTAGGAAATGATTACCTGTATGCTTTGAAAGCATTGTTCAAGGGATTAAGTAGGTGGGTTTCAGAGGTACAAAAAATATAATTTTACCATTTTTTAATATAAGCAATCATGTATTTGAAAAAAATAATATGGCATGTCAAAGGTACATATTTGAACAATGCCTCCTGAAATTTTCATATAAAAATGTTGTAAATTCAGCCTAAACATATTCCGTTAATTCATATATAACTCTCGTTTTTGAACGAAAAAAATAAATACGTATAAAAATTTTCCTTTTTTCTCAGTCTTTGAACAAAAAATTTCAATTTGTGGTCCAATTTTCGCCATTAATATGAGTTGTAATAAAACAAAAAATCAATAAATGCACAATGTTATTTTATAGACCACCTATCTAACCTCTTAAATTATATGCAAATTTTTTTAGAGGATTTAGTATTTGTGAAACGTAGTTCCTCAGTATTTAAGATATCGTTTTGAAATTTTGCAAACGTCATTTTCTCTTCAAGAAGCTGCTCATTTGTCGGAACTGCCGATATCGGACAACTATAACATATAGCTGCCATACAAACTGAACGATCGGAATCAAGTTTCTGTATGGAAAACTTTTGCATTTGACAATGTATCTTGACAAAAGTTGGCACATTTCTCGGAACTATAGCATATATGTAGCTGCCATACAAACCGAACGGTCGGAATCAAGGGTTTGTATGGAAAACTTTCGCATTTGACGTGGTATCTTCACGAAATTTGACATGGATTACTGCTTAAGTTAATAATAATATTCCGAAAAAATTGTTCAGATCGGATTACTATAGCATATTGCTTCCATATAAACTGAACAGATAGTTACTAAAAGAAATGCACCTGTGAAGGGTACATTAGCTTCGGTGCAGCCGAAGTTAACGTTTTTTCTTGTTATTTAGTCTTATTGACTTTACATTATGAGACCTACGACAGTCGGGTCTACGTAACCGAAACGGATTGGGTCAAGGACTGTGCACTCGACAGAATTCTGACGCTACAACAACAACAACAACAACGATTTGAGAATATTTTTTGAAAATTTTAAGTTTGAACAGCAAATAGTTTTGAGATATGAGCGTATTTATGTGTTTTATATAATTTAGTATAGTCCTTCACGTCGCTTGAAGGGTAAGTGTGGTAAATTTTCTCGAAAAGGCTACTCCGAACGATTTGACATTCGCACACGATCTTCTTAGATATTTTTATTAGATAATGATTGAAGGATAAGATTTTTGATAATAATTTACATTATTAAAGCTATTCTGAAAGTTTACACACTTTTCCATAAATTTTTCTTATTCCTTCGATTTGCTTTACTAGATTTAACACTACTTTAACGAAATCTGTTTGGTTCTTTTAATTTCACAGTTTAACGATATAGTGATCACCGCAAAACGTCTTGTTTGAGAGGAGCTCCTGGAGATCAGCAGTAAGTCTTAAAAAACAGTTAAAATATACTATAATATGTGTACAAATTTTTGGATGAATAATTTTGAAAGTTTTCTCAGAAAAAAATCTGGAAAACTTCGCTTTTTTCGGCCTTTTAACTACTTATATATAACCCCATAGCGATAATAAAACCTTTACAACAACTATGAAACTGTAATCTAAAAAACTTAATTCTGTCATTATTAAAGCGAGAACACCTCAAAAATATATTTCCTACCGACCCAGCCGCATAAGTGGAACGTTATACTTTTGTGCTGATTGTACAATATACTTGTTTGGCTGCTGAGCCGTCGCGGGCGCAAAGAGGGGAGGCATCGCGTTGAACGGCAAATTATATTTAAGTGGTGCGCCGTTTCATGCACACAACCACAGAGGCATAACGTTCGAAGTTGGCTGATTGCTGAGTGTTGAGCGTTGAGTGATGGTGGCAGCGCGTCGACTGAGGCTGCCTGACTGCTTCACTTGATGACTAGCTGGCCGTTGGACTGGCGAATCCATGCCGTGCTGTATCGCATTGTGCAAAGCTACTCAGTGCCAGTGAAATTTGGATACAAGGGGAGTGCAAAGGGAGCGAGTGGGTAAAATTTGTTGGATGTGTTATTAGTATTGTTGTTAAGTTGTTATGTGTGTATGTATGCATGTGCATGCATACAAATTTTTCACTGGCCTTTGCTGCTTATACGATTTCTTCTCATGCGCGCAACTCTCCGAGCTCTCTTCAATTGGTTTTGCTTGACTTGGTTCACTTGCGCACTCGGAGATTTTCATTACTAGTTGTAATTTTCTTGCTTTAATGTTTTATGCATTTTTATTTCGTGTTTGTAAATTCTTTTTCTACAACTTTGCACAACCCTCTGCATAGACAACTACTATGTACTTGCAACGGGGCTATAATGGCAAGGTGGTGCAAGGCAAGACATGAAGACTTTGGTAAGCGCGGACGGGTGGGTGGTTACTGTGACTAGTGGATTGGATGATATACATACATACATACATATGTATGTATGTATGCGTGTGTATATATAATAGGGTGCGGTTTGGTATGGAGAATAGTGGCAATACTTACAGTACAACGACTTTAATGGTACCCTGAACAGGGTATATTTCCTACGAAGTCCGTCTGTCTGCCTGTATACATGAGAACTAGTTCTTCAGTTTATGATATTTAGTTTCAAAATTTTGCACATCTCTCCAAGAAGCTGCTCATTTATTGAAACTCCGGATATCGAATCTTTGTGACCGATGATAATCAAGTCTCTGTATGGAAAATTCTTTTATTTAACAAGATATCTTCAAAATATTTGGCACGGATGATTACCTAACGCAACGCTACAATTTGCGAATATATTGTTTACAGTGAACCACTACAGCATATACAAATGTGGCTGTCATACAAGCTTTCCTTCCTTGTAAGGAAAACTTTTCTCTGCGATACCAGATGGAGTTCAGTTACTAGGTCCAAGAGACGCTTGACTCGAATTTTAACAGACTCTGCGGCCTCACTAACGATATCTCCTCTAAAGTATCACACCATGGGGACCCCAGATGCTTACAGCGTAGTCTTGCCAATGCATGACTAATGCAGAAGAGATGCCTCACTGTTTCCCTTGTGCCCCGGTCTAAACATTTCCTGCAGTCTTCCCGATCTGTCAGGCCTATTCTGCGGTCATGTGACGCCACCAGACAGTAGCCAGTTAGTATTCTGATCATTTTCTTACAGTCTCTTCTATTGAGTGCCAATAGGAATTTTGTGTACTTTAGATCTACCGTTTTGTACATGACTTTTGCAGTCTTGCACCCAGGTAGCTCGTTCCATCGTGTTTTGAGTTTCCTTACCATGCTTCTGTCGAGATCGTCGTATAGATGTTTATCACGTTTCCCAATGTTTATCACGTTTTCGAATGTTAACCGCACACCATTTTTGGCAATCACTATTTCGTTGCCCTCGATGAATTTGTGACCTGGCACCCTGTAGAAGTGACGTTGCTTACTTCTGGCAACACTTTGCACTGTTGCCCTGCTTCCCACAACACTTCTCGCCGATATGCGATACGAGGTTACTGCTTTGATTGCTGTTTGGCTGTCTACGTAGATGTTGACTCTGGAATTGTTTGCAGGTGTATTAGAGGTCAGCTTCGTGTCTTTCGCAAAAGCGCATGAAATATATATATGTATATGCAGTGGTCCGGCACCTACTCCATCCTCCATTTTCGAGCCATCAGTATAGATGTTTGCGAATAGCGAACATATCTTAACGCCAGCCATCTTTTCCAGCGAGCCTCTGAACCCTTTCCATTGGCTTCCAGTAGTTGGATTTCCGTACGCCTGTCCACCATAATACTGCATCGCAAAACAGAATTGGTCTAACAATAGATGTGTAGGTTATGCCGAATATCTGTCTACACGCAAATAGAGCATTGTTAGCTTTCCTCACTCTTTCCTCCACGTTGTGCATCCACAGCAGTTTGCTGGTCCTTGAGAGAAAGAGTTGTGTCCCGTTTATAATAATAATAATACCCAACGATTACCCTCCTCCCGGCCAACCGACGCGAGGGGCGCAATCCGCGAACGAGCGGAATTAAGCCGAGTCATAAAAGGCAAAAGAGGGGAACCTCCATAAAAGAATTTTGTGTTTTCTTGTGAACACAAGCAGATCCGTTTTCTCTAGTTTCAATCCCAGCGCCGTTTGCCATTGAACATTCTTTTTTGTTTTTGTATTTAGAAAATTTATAATTTTTTGCTCAAGTATCGCAAATCTTAGAAAAGATTCAAAATTATATGGCTCATTTCAAAAAATATGTATGTATGTATATTGCTGAAAACCTTAAATATGGTTGAAAACTCAAAGGATTGAGCATAGAGTAGCTCGTAAAAGAGTTTAAGCAAAATGTTTCTGTACTTTGTTAAATAAAAACATAATAACAACTTGAGTAAAAGAAAATACTAACAAAAAGCCACAATTTACATTAGTACATATACAATATTTATGCAGTTACCACCTATCGCTGTTCTACTGTACTATGAAAACATTAGCGTGACAAAGAAAAAAACAATTTTCTAATAACTAATTAAAGGCGATTGCAGCTTTTCCAATTTCTGGACCTGCTGAGTAATAAGCAGACAAGCAAACATGCACCAACATTTACATATATACATTTACATATATACAATCGCATAAAAATATCCACCGGCATAAATATACAAAGGCCGCACATTCATTCACACAAAGCTCGGTACATAAATACATTGGTCTGTGTGCATGTAAGAAGATGTGTGTATGTGTTCTGGAACTAAAATGTTCATGGGTATTTTGTGAATGCTAAATGGGGTTTGAAATTAAATTTTGTATTAACATCACGTTTGTTTAAAGGCATTAAAAGTGTTAGACAAGGATTTTATTGGCATGAAATGTGACCAGTGTCTTTGTCTCTATGAAAATGTTGTTTAAACTTGCTCTAAGCTGTAAAATCATTTGTGGACATATACACATACGTACATAGTACATACTTACGTACTAGCATGTAGCGATAGTTTCGATACGGGTGGTCTCTTTATTGGCTTTTCAACAAAGAATTGATTGCTTTTGAGATTAACAAAGAATACAGCGCCGCAGCAACTATATAAAAATAACACATAAGTTTGTTTGTATGTACATTTCTTCGTTATAATGTACATATATGTACATACATATGTGCATGTGATTATTATCGATATTCAGTTTCTAAATTGTTAAATTAATAGCTTTGCGGCTGTTACTTTCATTTAAATAATATGTTGAGAATTAGAACAAGCAAGAGATGCGAGATTCCCTTCGTTTAGACATGAGCTGTTTTGGGAAAAGTTTTTTTTTCGATTTTGCACAGACTTTTTGAGCTTGAAAAATATAGTAAAAAATGCGGACTTACGGACGGACATGGCCAAATCGACTCAGCTGGTCAGGTTTATCATTTATAGTGTTTGTCGTGAACAAGTGTTTTTGATTGTTACAAGTTATTCAAAGGGGGTCCAAAACGCGTTGACGACGAACTATGACCAGGGCGGCTATCAAAATAAACTTATGATCATAACGTCAATAAAATAAAGAAATTGTTGCTTGAGAATCGACGATTAACTGCCAGAGATCGTATTAGCATGGCGATGAGTCTTGTATCTATGCTTATGACCTGAAAACAGATGATCAATCGGCCGAATATCGTGGAAAAGGTGAGCCGAAGCCGAAAAATACACGTCTAAGCAGTCAAAAATCAAGGTTATGTTTGCAGTTTTCTTCGATTATCGAAGTGTGGTGCACTCCGAATTCCTTTCCACCGGTCAAACTGTCAACAAGGAGTACTATTTGAGTGTTATGCATCGTTTGCGCGAAGATATTCGTAAAAAATAAGCCGGAATTATAGGCCAACAACTTTTGGTTTTGCACCACGATAATGCACCGTCGCATACAGCATTGATTCTTCGAGAGTTTTTTTGCCAAGTTTTCATCCAATATCGTGCCGCATCCACTGTATTCGTTTGATTTAGCTCTGTGTGACTTTTGGCTATTCAGCAAACTCGCAGGACCACTCCGGAGAAACCGTTTTGAGTCAATTGAAGACATTAGATTCGAAAAAAACGTTGGCATATGTATATTAAGACCTAGGGGGATTAATTTGAGGCGGACGACATAGACTCTTGAAGAAATGCCTTTTATACAGGTTTGTGCGCCGTAGACTTTATAGACCTAAACCTTTTTATTTTGCATATAGAACCAACGAGTAAGAGTGACGGCATAATTATTCACGACTAAATTTTTAATCTCGATCGAACTTCACCTCGTATTTGTAGTTTGGGTCACGCAACAATCGAAGGTCTCATAAGTCTTCATCCGCCGCTGTACTGCTAATGGATTTAATAAGGTTATTATAATTCAATATGTTTTTCAAGGGACAATAACTTGAAATGAAAGTATACACATTTCATTTATGTAGCTATGCGTATTTGCAGTTACAGATAATAAAAAACAAAACACATTTATATAACATCTAAACCTAATTAAAAGAATTTATGATAACCTACCCTTAAATAATATTTTTCAGGTGTAGACTCCAGGTTGCGGGCATACTTCATACACATGTATGTATGTATGTGTGTACTATAGGTATGTATGTACATTTGTATGAAATATGTAACTGAAACTCAATTAGGAAGCGGAAATATGCTATTTTGCCTTACACACACTTGCAGTCATAAGGGTTGCTCTTCGAATAAGAACTTAAGGCTTTTCATATTCGACGTGGTATCTGTCAATTTGAAGTGTTTTTCAGACTAGAAACCCTCCAGGGAATTACTTTCATATTGCAGTTTCTAATGATTAATAAATAAATATGTTTAGAACGATTCCCCGCAACTTTCGTGTTTTAGACCATGATTACCAACAACAATATAGCGGGGAAAATTAATGGCTGTAACAATATTAAGTGGATATCAAAGTGGACCTATCAATTTTTTCAATTGATTTCGCAGCATTTGCAACTTTTCTTGTCGATTGGATAAATACTTTATTATCCGCACAATGCTCTAATGGAGTTGAGACGGTTAGTGAATGGTTCGAAAGAGTGAGATTCGCTTACTCTCACTTCATATTTATTATAATACTAAACTTGCTAATCGTTTGGCTTTCAAAATTAGTAAGCAATGAGAGTTATCGAATAATGGAATGATGCTAATTTCTTCGGAAAAATCGTCGTCAGCCGAACAACGACAACCATTTAGGGTTTAATATTTCAACGGAATTATTAATCAGTTCAAAACTAATTTATCGCAAGAAGGTTGGCAAACAAACTCGGCTATAACTCTCGCTTACTCGAGTTCTCGTCAATAAAAAAGAAGAAGAGGATGTTGACAATCAAGAGAAATCACTTAAAGGGAGACTTCAGAAGGGTCAATGCTTCGTTGCGATGTTTCTAGAAGACTTCCTGAGAACTCATCAAGAGCTTTGTATTGCAAAAGCCTTGACCGAAGAAGTGGCGACGCAAGTAGAGCAAGTATTTCCGCATACTTCATTTCACCTTCGTTTAGGTTCATATTTGACCTTATGTGTGTGTGAATTCAATTAGTGTGCGCTTCGCTGCTGTTCGTTTACGACAGGAAATGTCTATGGATTCATGGCGCGTTCTCCGTAGTTGTTTTTTCAGTTTCAAAAGCGGAAGAAAGTCTCGGAACATTCAAGCCATACCTAAAATATTAATCAAATTGGTTAAGTGGATCCATAAGAGGCTTTGAGATCCTCTCCTACCTCTCTGATGCCAAAACGACGACTTTCAAGCGCTGCCTTTTTAGATGTTATTGTCATTAGGGCATTATATGGGTATACGGGTTCAAAAAATCGATATTTTTATTGTCCTGCATTTTCAAGTTGATCCGAGTAATAGTTTCGAGATACAGCCTTGAGAACTTGTGTACTTGTGTCCCACTTTTATTGTCACTCAAATCTTCAAATTCGTATTTCTTGAAACAGTGTTTTTGAAGTCGGTTGGCAAAATTTCTCGAGAACTACTCAACCGATCTAGAAAACATTATGATTTAGATTATCGACGCGCTTAGGTCACAAATCGACGTTATCTTCGCAAAAAATCTGGATGATACTGGATCGGCCAGGGTAGTTTTTTTTTTGAAGCGGCGGAGGACGGCAACGCAGTAAGGAGTTCTAAAAAGGCCACACATGGCATACAAGGTCGTTAGGCTTAGATTGTCTTAACCATTACATTTTTGGTGTGGTGCCGTTAATACGTACATAAGTATCAAACGCAGTTTTCGGTTATAGATCGATTAAAAGCCTTGAAACGTTGTATAAATTTTCGGTTAACGTTATTAGCAAAGTCTACATAAAATGAAAAAATAGCTTCCACTCGTCAAATACATTACATTTCATATTTTTATGTCTTAATGAATTATACTCAAAATGTAGAAATAAAAAAAAAAATTCGAAACAGCGCTCCATACGAAATTTATTGTTTTAAGTTTTGCTATGTATGTATGTAAGTAAGATAGAGTATTGAAATTTAAGTAAAGGAAAATGTTAAAGCGACTATTACTGTAAAAGATAAAAGACTTGGTTGTTTAAATAATATTTTCTTATATAATGCATAAAATTAAGTAATTTATATACCTCTGCATATATCGACATATGAACGTATTAATATTACATATAAATACCTGCTCATATTTCAAAGCGACGGCGACACTTCATATCACGCCACTGCCGACTGAATACTAAAACATTTTATATTTTCCAAATGCAAAGCGCTGGCATCAAAACGAAAAAACAGGCAAAGGCGAATACGACACTCGTGCGCCTCTGAGGCATCACCCACTACTTTCGCACTCACAACACAATAGGCTGGCATTTCCCCCACCTTCAGTCGGTTGCTCTCGTTCGCACACACATTTAGCACCCAGCATCGAATAACCAGACCAAGAACGTAAGCAACAACATCGAACACGGTGACTGAATTGTGTTTTGTTGGTGTCCCGCCTGCTACTCGCCGTTACTTGCATTTCTTGCAACTACACCACTGACGCACGAGCCAAAATGAAGTTAGTTGCTTCGGCAGCCATCGGTTTCGTTGCCGAAACACGACCGTTGCCAGAAGTGGCCAATCAAGCTGTGCGCCAGTCGAAGGGTAGGCGCGGCCGCAGCGGCAACGGTTTGCTCTGTCACTTTCACACGCAACCATTGGGTCTGCCACCATTTCAGTCTAACATTCATGAACGGCGCGTACAGTAGGGATGGGGCAGGCAGTTGCTGAATACGAACGTTAAATAACGAACGATAGCAATGCTGAAGACGAAGGCAAGCCTAACAGTTTCGCCACTGTCGTTTTGGTGTTGATGCACCATAAGAGAGGGAGAGTTGTGCGTTGTTGCTGTGGATGTTTGCGCCTTCATTTATATTGGTGAAAAAATTGGATATGCGAGAGTGGTTATTTAACTGAGAAAGTATTGGTTTTTGGGTGGTGGGGTCATTCGTTTGTATTTCGTGCTTAGATTCGGATTTATTTTATCTGCGCAAATGCTTATAGCCGAGAAAAATCGTGTGGGCACAGTGACCCAGAATACAAAAATGTCAAAGAAATATTCGACTCAACGAATCGCTTGGTATTATGAAATTAGTATGTATTGTATTAATATATTCTTTTCGATAATTTTTTGGTCCAGAAGTTATAAACCTATTTATTGTTGCTAAGTGTGGTGACGTAGCCTTGAGTAATACCGGTAACGTAATACGATAAAAATAATTAACCTAAAGTAAGAAAGCTTACAGGAGGATTGCAAAAAATTCTCTGGAAAATATTTAATTGAATTAGCATTTATTTTAAGATTTTTTTTATCGGTTTTGGAATCCCGAAAATCTTAATCAAACTTTGCAGTTTTAAAATTTTTTATCCCAAAGACTGAATTTAAAAATTCAAAATATATGTTTAATCTCAAGTACCGGATTCGAAGTAAAATAAATATTAATCCGAAGTTTATAATTTAAAGTTAAAAAAATTTAAGAAAGACAGTGCTCTACTTTGAAACCCTGGACTGGACCGCGCACATATAATCTAAGTCCTGTTTGAACACATTCAGCACCATATATAGACCAGCGCTTGCGTACTTTGTGTTCTACCATTTTTGGAAAGAGCTTACACAGAGTCACCATCTTCAATACTCTAGAGCAATAGAGGGAAAAGTTTTAATTCTATTTTTGAAATTGAAACTACAATTTAAATTTTCCATTCCAATTTCTGGAATTAAAAAATTTAACTTTTAATCGAGAATTATTTGATAAAAATATTCCGATCAAAAAACTTACCTCTAATACTTAGCGTCTATAAGTTTTAAATAAATCTTTAAATATCTTCTAAATAAGAAAGCATTGTTTGGATGGTTCAAAAGTGAGAAACAGCAGTGCCAGACCGCAGGCGGCCACACTTAGGCCTTCAAGAGGCTTATAAAATTAATTAATATGAAACATTTTTGTATTGATTTCTATGCAATGCTTTGAATTTTTACGTTTTCTCTTCTGAGTCCTGCAATATGTGTTACAATTACAAAATATAGCTGGAGCTATTGTTCGACCACATGCAGTGCCTTAGAGAGAAAACCGAATCGAAAGTGACGTTTGCGCAGTTTTGTTCTGGATACTGTAGCAGGTTAATCTTCTACTTATCCAGAATCGACCCTGTTATATCAAATATCCATATGTCCAGGGTGCAACGAGTCCCTGCATGACACTAATTACCATTTAGCATGCCTTACTAACTCTACACATCTGACACCCCTCTTGCTATAGTCCAATCCTGTTGAAACAGCACGTTTCCTAGACCTACCGTTAGATGACCTCGAGGAACTCTTATCGAATCCTTACCATCCTAACGGGGACTAGGGAACTATTACAAAACAGCAACAACAACAGAGAAAACCGAGGCCCGGAGATACAAGTAGGAAATTGTTGATGAAACATTAAATATCGCCAATACCGGGTTTCCCTGAGAATTCATTTTCATTCTCACTCGCTCATTAATCGCATTTTATAAATACTTGAAAATCGAGACGAATTTTCTTTAACACTCCAAATCAACCAAAAAAATATTCATTTTAAACATATTAGGAACTTAAAAATCAGACTTCTTGCGAATAGTTATTCGTAAAACGTAAAAAGTATATACACAAGTGGTCTACTATTGTAGTACGCGCGACTACTGGAGTGTTAAATGTGCCTTATTAGCCCATAGTACAAAATCGTTTCAATTAAGGGGCAGCGGTTGGGGCAAAACATCAGACCGCGAACGAGAGAGAAAAAGAGCGCAGAAATGAGCGTGAACAGCACACATGGCAAGCCGATGGACATGTATTCGTTTGTGAATAAATGCGTGCTCACTGATAGCTAGCTGCTCCACCAGCGTTGTAACAGTATTTTGTTGGCATTCGAATTGTGCAGTTTGTGTAGCGCGGCTGATAGCGGACATAACAGTCGGCAACGCGACGCACTTTCCAACTTTTCAACTGAGTGAATTTCGCTTTGGTAAAACTGAACTGAAGTGCGATAGTGAATGAAAGCAAACAGAAGCTGAAACGCTAAAAAGTCAGTAGCGGTATTGTTGTTGTTCTCCATGCAAAGGCATTCGAGAAATCGATAAGGAAAACAAGTGCAGAAGTGAAAGAAACGTAAAAAGGAAACACAAAAGTAAATAACGATAATAAAAAAAAAACAGTGTGAAGGAAGCAAAGGAAAGTGGGCTTAGTGCAATGTGCGCAAAGTGGGCCGCCAGCTAAATAGGGGAGGAGCGCACAGCAGAGCAGAGAAGGCAGCGGCTCGTGAATTGTTGTTAAAAATCAATATAAATGTTAGTATATAAAAAGGTATATTCGTTAAACTTTTGCCGGTTACGTGTTTGAAAGCGTGTGGGCAAACGCAAAGCGAGCATTTATTGTGCTGGAAAAGTGTACAAAATTTCGTGACGTTTTTTGTTGCAAGTACGGCAAAGTGAAATTTTGATGTTCAACTTTTTGTGCCATAAAATATATACAGAATGCCAGCAACCATTTTTTCTTGCTATAAATGCATATGTTTGCATGTGTGTGTGCCTAAAGTTTCTAATGGAAAAAATTTCACTTTACAATCTGTGCGCTGGCACACACATGTGTACGTAAATATGTATATGTTTCTATGCAGTGCGTATGTTTATTTGCACATATGGAGATGTGTGAGTTTTTAGTGTTGTTGTGTGTGAGTATCACCATATGTGTATGAGCAGTTAGAGCTAGAGCGGTCAAGTGAAGAATAATCGCTGAACTGAGTGCGCGGGCAAAACACTTGACACGCACACACGCATAGCTATACAGCTATTTTCGTATATATATGTATGCGGCTGTGCATGAGTGTAAGTGCGTATATGTGATAACGCGGCGCATGTGTTCCACTATCAGGAACAATAATAAGAACCACACACACACGCTGTGGGCACGCGTTCGTAACGGCGCGGCATGGCAAGGCGACGCGGCATTTATCTTTCATTTCGTAGTTTCGTACTGCGGTGCCGGGCTCGCTTTAAATTGGTGCGCGTTCGCATTGGAATTTCGACGACGAAAATATCGGCAACATAAACAACAAACACTACTGCTAGTGCATGCAACGTTTGGAAATAAATAAATCCAACGTTTCGCGGCGAAAACGAAGGCGAGAGAATTGGGCGCACGGTGGGCGAATGGGGCGAATTCAAGCTCCAACTAGCGGCAACGGCAACCGCGAGGCGTAGAAAGTTCGCAGTCGCCGCCAAGCGTTCGGTAATATACGAATTGCGCTGCTTTCGGCTTTAAATGTGTATCTGCGAGTACAAAAAAAAAAAGAATAGATAGATACAAAGCTTAAAACAGACACTTGGTAGATGCGCAGTGTAGAAATCGCGCTATTCGTGAGCGAAGCGTATCGTGTCGACAATCTCTTGTGGTGGTGCTGGTGAGTCGGCTATACTCCACGCTGTGTGCTACAGATTTACGGAGCGAATTTGTGGCGGCGAGTATTACAATGTTAGCTACAGTTTCAGTCGGTCGGTTTGTGGTGGGTGGCGCGCGAACTAAAAACCGAAAACAAGTGGAAGCAGTAGAAGTGGCACGTTGGTGCTAGCGCTGATGGTGGTGGTGGTGATGGCGCATTCGCCTGGTGAGAGTGAGAACGAATGTGGTGTGTGTTTAGTGCGCGCGCGCATGAGTGAGAACGACCGAACAACCGAGCGGTGTACGACAAGCGCCAGCCAACTTTGCACGGAGCGGCACGGTTGTGTGGTCGGTGGCATTTTGGTTGTTCGCTAGTTTCGAATTTGATGGCTGCTGTGTCAGTTATATTGTTATACCGAGCGGCAAGTCATAATTTTAAAAGCGTGTGGATTTCTTTCAACCCGCTGTCGCACTGTGCTAGACAAATTCGCGGGCGAATAACACAAACGCTTGTACATATGTGCGCCCCGCTAGTGTTTGTGTGTGTGCATGTGTGACAACAACACATTTAAGTGAGTGAAACAACAACAACACAGTGGTGTTGCAAATTAGTGCAAATATCGTTGAGCGCCGCATCCAACCACCATCGCCATAGGCAAGCAAAGCGCACAACTCAGCCGCCCTACTTTGGATTTGTTTTTGTATTTGTGTGTTAGGTTGGGTTGTGTGCTATGGTGTGGCGGTGTGCGGAGGCGTGCGGGCGTTGGTATTAAAGTGCGGAAGTATTTAAGTATGTGTGTGCAGGTGGGTGGCGGAAGAATTATAAAATATTACGGCAAAGCCAAAGAATGGGGAATAGGAAACAGAGCAGCAGGAAGTAAAAGCAATTGTGCAACGAAACACTCTATTCTCCACACTTACTTTGCCTCTGCTTCTAATTCATATTCCGTTTGAGTCGTGTGTGTGTTTTTTTATATTTCTAATTCTCTGTTGCTTTCCTAATCCTCACGCTCTCATTGTTTTGGCTCGTTTGTGCGTCGGTCGGAACAAAATGTGCGTTGATGCGGTCAGCAGTGAGTAGAAAACAGCTGAGCGTGAGTGCGTGTGTTTTTATTGACTTCGGTGTTTTTGTTTTTGTATCTATCTACCTAGATACATATGCTGGTGTGTACACGCATGCTAGTGTTTCGGCGTGAGTTCATTGAAATGCGTGTGCTTCTATGTTTGTATGAATGTGCGTCTAAACAAAATATCAACAACAACGTAGACAAATTAATAACTCAAGCGCAGCGGCAAACGGCATTGAAATCATTCAAACACACGTACCGAAACAAATAAATATAGCTCCGCACAGATATAAATAAATGTACATACAAATATACATACATACATACATATACGTATATATATTTTCATATGTATGAGCTGTGTACTTTCAGTAGTAGAGTTGAAGCGAAGAAAACCAGAAACATATTGTTTGAAAATAACACAGTTTCGCCGCCAAATCGTATTGATATGTTGTGCGTGTATAAATGTATATGTACGTGTGTATGTGTTTCAATACTACACCTATTGCATTTTGGTTTTGTGTTTATTATTGTGATTATTATGTGCCTATTTGCCTTCAAACATTTCATTTAATTGACGTTCATTTGTACGTCCGCACCCGCGCCCTTCGCGGTTTGCTTCAGTTCAAACAAACGTAAATAAATGACAAACGTATAAATGAGAGTATGAATATGAGTACTTTCAGCTGTGTTCGTACTCGATAATTTATTTGTAATATGGCCTGTTGGCGATTAGCCGCTATTAGCGCTGATCTATTAGCGATTAAATGATTTTTTCTTTTTATTTCACTTTGAATATTGTTACTTTTTCAATAACAGCTTGTGAGCTGAATATTGTCTTATTAGCATTAATATAAAATCAGCTTTATTTTCACTTAAATGTAATTTTTTTGTTATTATTGCTTGTCTTACAAATTTCACGTTTGCATTTGCGTAAGTTATTTAGCCAATATTTTTATTTAAAGCAGATTTTTTGAATACAACTGCGTTAATAAGTTTTTCCTCAGCTTAAATAATAATTTCGAGTTCACTTAAGGTCGCACATTGTAGCTTTTAACCGTGCCGTATCTGCCAATAACGGTTTTTGTTTAATATGGTTCTGGGGTGGATACTGTTGATGTCGGTGCTGTCTTCAGTCTTCAGTCGTCGCACTCGCGACTTGGCTCCCACGTCCCAGTCATAACTTCGAAGTTGTAGATAATTTCGTCTATCTTGGAAACAGTATCAACACCAACAACAATGTCAAGTGGCGAAATCCAACGTAGAAGAACTCTTGGCCACAGGTGCTACTTGGAACTGAGTAGTCAAGGACTGTCTGAACCGACTAGCATCAATTTACTTCATTATCAATCTCGTTGCAGTGTCTGGTCTTAGCGGATTAGCTGATAACTGCAAAGCCGATGATATAACAAGAGATGTCACCCTTGCCTCGCTCACATACGAGTGGGAACGAGTTAGATTTCCGTTGTAAACTAGAGTCTTAGCACTGTACCTGTGAATCCCGCGTGTGCATGGCAGACCTTTACTTACAACCAGCTTTTATATGATATCCTTTTGACCTAGAGTAGAACGCAGGAGTTGTACTGAACTATTACCTTTAGCAAAGTTAATCTTGTCACAATCGTAAGACTTCTTACTGGACATTGGTCAATAAATTTAAGGCTTAAATTCTTATGCGACGCAAGATGTTAATGTTGTATAGAAGAAGGTTAGGTGGAAACAATCAGGCGCTTTATCCTTCAGTGTCAAGTCTTTGCAGTACAAAGGTTGTAACAACTGGTCAGACTTATCTTCGACAAACCAGGAGACATAGCCGAAACTACGATTAAAATCTGTGATAGGCTCAACGGACCGGGTTTCTATGTTGACCAAGTGAAGTTCCTGCTAGGATCGACATTTTAACTTAACCTAAATTATTTATTCAATTTATTTTTAGTTTTTGGTAAAACACCTTTCTAGAATTATACATTCATAAAATTAAAATAATTTTATCTCCAGAATCATAAAGCCGCTTACTATTTTTATGAGTAACAGCTGTTATGATATGCTCCGAAGTGGATCTTAACCAAGGCGATTTAATGTTAATACGACTGCAAGGTGGGTGACATCGCGGGCTTTTCTATGCTGCGGCGAAATTTGATTATGATTACATAAAACAATGT
The DNA here is from genome assembly GCF_023373825.1 of Bactrocera dorsalis. Taxonomy (NCBI): domain Eukaryota; kingdom Metazoa; phylum Arthropoda; class Insecta; order Diptera; family Tephritidae; genus Bactrocera; species Bactrocera dorsalis. Next base: position 88,536,204 of record NC_064305.1, read on the forward strand.
GCCGTGAAAACTGAAACGTAAAATTGTGAAAATCAATATCAATTATGGACACACGTACACACCTTTCATTCCATAAGAACTAGTTAATAGCCATTAATCAATCAACCAATTAGCGTTGAGCTCAAAGAGGCTTTAATCAACGTGAACTCTTCATCAACTGAGTCTCTTAATGACTTTTGGCAATTCATAATTACTATATAGAATCTTAGGTAAATACATTAACTTGGCAACTTTACCGCTCGCCGTTTAAAAGTTGTCCATTGGCAAATAGGCGATGGCAAAAAAGAAATGGTACAACAGCAATTCTTGAAACTTCGCTATATTACTTTTAGCCATTCTTGCGCTATGTTTCCCACATTTAATGCTTAATTTTTTTCGGTTTTGTTAAAAATTGCAGACTCAAACTTATTTTTGCTTCACCACTTTTTCTGCAGTGTTTCTTTGGCGCTTTTTAGTGACTTCGAACGCTTTACGAGCGTTCCAAAGAGTGAATGCGGTCGTCTCACTCGCTTTAATGTCTCTTCTTTCGTCACAATGGCTTTTGTTTTCACCGAGCACGCTTAGCGACTTGGCGTCGGTCAACGAGATAGCCTAGCTAGCTAACCCGTCTCAGCGTAGCGAGCCGGTAGGTAAGCAAGTCATGCATTCAAGCATTCAGTCAGTCAAGTCGTTGAATTGTCAGTCACATAAGCAACGTGCCATATAAATCGTCACTGTTTTTGTGTGTACCGTCAGTCATATCGCCATTACTGTGCTCAGTCTGGCAGTCTGGCCGCCTGACTTTTGAGTTGCCTCAATGTACACTTACTTGCATAAGTATTTCTTTTCTTTGTAGCAGCAGTTTTTCTAAAGCTTTCCCTTGACTTGGTTTTATTCCCATCTTTTGTTTCTCCTCACTGCTTTGTTGTCCGTCATTCGCCAACGTTGTTGTCGTTGTCATTTCAATTCTGTGATTTGTTACTGGAGTAGATGCATAGCGCAGCATAGCTTAAGGCACCGGCAAGTGACAACGACGTCAACAGCAATGAATGGGAACAGCGAGCGAAGCGAAGCACGCATACAATTGCTAAATTTATTTGAGTTAAAAAAAAAATATGGCAAATTCGAATCGCCACTAAACGTCGCGTTTATCGTCTATCGGTCGTCCATCTGCAAACTTCATCCCTTCTCTCAATACTTAACCGATGCGATCGTCCATAGCCGTGTACGTTTGACGGCGTCCACTTGACGTAAATTCGCGGTAGGCCGTTGGACAATCGGATAGCAACGTCGATGCAATACAAGTAGCAGAAAATGTCGCTGCTACAGCAAGCCGATGGCCGATGGCCAAGAACGGCAAACATGAAACGAAGCTGCGCGCTGTCATGCCACGAATTCCCCAAAGCATAACATGAAATACATAAAATGCGACTTTAAGGGGATTCCCAAAAACCGAAAAAAAGAAATGCATGATAAAATAAATTCGAGTAAAGAACGAAATAATAAGCAATTCCACTGAAAATACCCACTTTGTTTAGATTTCATTATAAATTCAAAATAATCATTGTCGGTTTACATAAAAGTGCTCTGAATCTGTGTATGTGTAGTAGTATGATAAGAGTCAAGAGAGCTTCGCCATATCAACTCAGCTTGTAGACATATTTTTATACCCTAAATACTGGACATTAAGTTTGCCCTCAAGTTTGTAACTTCTAGTAGGACATGTTGAAAGCCCGTCTATTTGATTATATATTTTCATGAAATTTAGCACGAATTATTACTGATGATAATGCTACCTGCTCCGAACATTTTGTTTAGATCCCCGTTGCCAATGCGCAAAGGACCATAAATCTTCCGCAGAACCTTTTTCTCGAAAACTCGTACTGTCGACTCATCAGACAAGATATTCTGCGTTGAGGCTATTTGTGTTAATGCTGGTTCCAAGATAGACAAAATTATCTATCACTTTGAAGTTATAACTGTCAACAGTGACGGAGAGAGTCTCGAGGGCGACGATTGTCTTGCCCTCGGTTACTATTAGACTCATTTTCTTCGCTTCCTTATCCAGTCTGGAGGAAGCAGAACTAACGTCGCGGTTGTTGAGTCCAATGACACCAATATCAATTATACATGCTCGATTAGGCTCTGCAGCTCCAATTATTTATCCAGCAGTATATTTAAGAAGTCGCCTTGTCTGAAACCTCGCTTGGTATCGAAGAGCTCGGAGAGTATTAGCCGTATTAGTTTCGCGAGGATACCAAATTAAGAGTCAGTTGTTGATTTGCCAGGCCTGAAGCCACACTGACAAGAGCCAATCAGTTTGTTGACGGTGGGCTTTGATCTTTCACACAATACTTTCGACAGAACCTTATATGCGATGTTGAGGAGGCTAATCCCACGGTTGTTGGCGCAGATTGTGGGGTATCCCCTTTTGTGGATTGGGCAGATCACACTTAAATTCCAATCGTTGGGCATGCTTTCGTCCGACCATATTCTACAAGGGATCTGATGCATGCCCCTTATCAGTTCTTCGCTGTCGTACTTGAATAGCTCGGCCGACGATCCATCGGCCCACGCCGTTTTATTGTTCTTTAGATGGGTTATTGCTATTCGAACTTCTTTATGGTCGGACATTAGAACGTCTGCTCCATCGTCACTGATTGGGGAATCGGGTTCGCCATCTTCTGGTGTTTTTAAAGTATTACTTTCATTAAATTCGATTTCCATAGGTTTCGAAATGTTTTTCAACCAAAAATTCTTAACTTCATTATTTTTATAATTTCTCTATTTCCCTTTTGTAGATTCAAACCATTCGAGGCTATTGAAAGTTTACATAGTATCAAATCTAATACATTTAATTAAACACATAATTAATTAAAATTAAATAAAATATCCAAGATGAAGCTACAAAAGACAGATAAAATGCTCAAAGTGCGCGAGTTCAATGAATTGCTCAGCTGCCATCTTTGCGGCGGCTATATGATAAATCCAACAACAGTGGATAATTGCTTGCATACATGTAAGTATTAAGACTAAACCTATTCATCTTTTTAATTAGTTCAAAGTATATGAAAAATTTGAAAATTTTAAATAGAAAATAATCATCTTCAAAATTGACATTGCAACTAGTTTAAATATTCCCCAACAATCTCATAAAGTTTAAGCGATTCGCTAATATTTTGAACTTCAAACTGACTTGCAGTTTCTCCTCTCAATTTCCAGATTGCCGCAGCTGTATTGTGAAGCATTTACAACGCGAAGCTTCTTGTCCACAATGCAAAGAAGTCGGAGGTATCAAACAAGTTAATATGGGCAATTTGCGGTAAGTTTTCAGCCAGCTTAGCCTATATATTAACGGTTAATATTATTAGTTCTATAAATTGCGGATGTTTTATGACCCGTTTGGTAAACCCTAACCTTACAGATCGGATGATGTAATGCGTGCGTTGATTTTTAAAATGGTGCCCGGTCTATACCAAAAGGAACGGGAGCGTGCAATACAATTCAACGTCACACAACTGAATAGTCAGCAGCGCATAAATGTTGAGGAAGCAGCCAACGTTGTCAGCAGAGAGCAGGAGACAGTTGAAGAGAATTTTTTTGCGCCTAATGAACCAATTAGGTAAGAAATTGCGAGCACTTATGTTGTAATGCGCTGAAAATTCGCAAGTCATGCTGCCCTTCATATGCTTGTGGCAATTGTGTGTGGGACAATTTCTATACTGAAGATAATATATTTTTCTTGTCTTAATTTTTCTCTCTTCAATTCTTTTGTTTCCATTGTTTCCGGTCATTAGTTTGTCATTGGAATATCATCCGACTTTGCTGAAGGGCTGTAGCACGAGTCAAATACCGCCTGTGCGTTATCTGCAGTGTCCAGCTTGCTTGAAGATACGTCACTTAAAACGTTTCCTCTGTTCCAAATTCGACATTGACCCGGAGAGTAAGCGTATCGAGGTGGAAGTGATTTATGAGGATGAGGTGTTGCCAAATGATTTTACGCTAATGGATGTTGGCTATTGTTACAACTGGAAGAGGGTGAGTGACAAAAGCAAATCTTTGTTATTTTGAATGCGCTATCTGTGTGGAAAAAGTATGTAAGAGTGCTTGGTATTGTTTTTATGTGTTATAAAAGAGGAATTAATTATTAGCCTATAACTAAACTATTTCTGTATATATCCAAAAGTCACATTGATTTTCTAATTTGCTATCTATTATAAAGGGTCTATAACTGTATTCATGCAGTTTTCTTCTTCAAAGTATACATTCAGACAAAAAAGTACCTGGAAATTGTAAATAAAACGCGAAATATTAAATTTTTCATCAATATTTATTTTTTCTTCAAAATAATCTCCAACAGTTGTAATATAAGGCAAATATTATGCCAACGATTTTTCCAGTCCTCGAAACACTTTTTATAAGCAAGTTTTGTGATGAACTTCAGCTCCTTCAGCGAATTTTGTTTTATTTCTTCGATCGACTGAAAACGGGTTCCACAGAGCGGCAATTTCAGTTTTTGAAAAAATCTCACAAAGCCAAATCCGGTGAATACGATCCCTCCGGAACAAATTCATGATACACCAAACCGAAATATCGAAAACATAATGAGCATCACCTTGATTTTTGAGTAGCATTGACGTGGATTTTTTGCTTTTGGCTAGTTTTTCTCCCTCCACTCCGATCCGATGATTTTTGACTTGCTTGAATGTTAAACTCATAAACCCCCAAGTCTTATCGACATCGCCTGACGAATTTCACGCACCATATCCTTCACTTTTTTTAATATTTTCATCAGTTGAACAGGATCAACTTCGTCCAGAACGATGCATGTCTTCAACGTTCTCCATGAAGGCTTTGTACTACTCGTAGGCCTGTGTTTTTGATAACACTTAATCACCGTAAGCTCTTTTATCCATAAAAATCGCAACGCACTACTAAGGTGTACTGACTTAAGCAGCTGCTGTTAACAAACTGGTTCTCAGACCGCGCTCATATTTGGCATAATAATTAACCTTCTAACTTATATAAAGTGTGTAAAGAAAAACTTCCAAGAAGCACTTTCCAATTAGTTTTTAATCGGTCTTTTAACATGAGGTCGTTCGAAACGTTGACGAACGGCAATCAATTGCTTTAATTTCATGAGTTGTTCCCAGTAGCATTTTCACCCGGTTTTAGAAGCTCATAATACTACCTTTACCTTTTATTTGGCTATTCGACCAAGTTTTACATATGTTTTTTTTGCATTTAGGGTTGTTGTATAATAATGGTTCCATGTTTCATCGCTCGTCACTATCTGATATAAAAACGACTTTTTTTGTGGCGCTAAAGCAGCATTTTTCACAATTCATTTGGCACCCAATTGCAACCGACTGCTTTGAAACGGTTTGAAATAACAAACGAATCGCACAAGGCCGACATCTCTTGACGAACTGCACGATACTAGTTATAGAACCATATAAAAGTAATCTGGTTACATAACTTTCAGCTCATGAGTAAAAAGCAGTGACAATATAAAGCAATCATTTGTGATTTTGGAACTTTTAAATCATAATCCCAATACCAATATCAAAATTAAGCATATTTCCGGTACTTTGTTTTTAAGTGATCTAAGCCCCTTTAGTTTGACACTCCTTCCAAAGACTATCCATAATTGCAAAAAATACTGTAATAAAAAATAATTCCATAAATAATATTTAAATCTCGATAAACCTAAAACGAAACATAAAAATATCACTTTTCTTTTTGATTTCTTGTTGTTAAAAGTAAACTTGGACCCCTCAACCATGCATTTTATTTTATATTCTTCTTCAAACCATTAATTTACAGCATGCACCTATGCAATTCACCTATCGCATACTTTTCTATGGCAATGAGTCTCAGAGCCCTACAAAGCGAATCAATAAGGCCGGGGTCGAGGTGAAACAAAATTCTCGCGTTGACAGAGTAAAACCCCCCGAATTGAAACAAAATGAAGGTATTACGCTCTCTGATGAAGCCAGCATTACAAACCTGTCTGCTGTATCCATTGTCAACTATAACAACAACCAACAGACACTGCAAAAAGCTCCTAAGAACAAGAGTAAATCATCAAAGTCTATTAAAATCACTTCAAATAAAACATACAATCCGAGAAATGAAGAGGTAAATGCCCCCGTAAAAATGATATTTGCGCGCAAATCTAGCGCTGAGAGCGGTAAGAAACCATCACCCAAGCGCAACAACCACGAAGATGTAACGTATACCGTAACAAATGATTTCAAGAGTCTACGCAGCAATGATATGCGTTATAGCGACTATGCCGTCTCGTCCACCACGAGCAATAGTAATTCGCCAAAGAGTTCTCCGAAAAGTGAACACCGTTCAAGTAAATCTATGGCGAACGCGCACGAATCATCTCCACCACAAACGGTACAATCCGTGGGAACTTCATCGGCGACGGTGCCAAAATGTGACATTGTCGTGAGCATACCGCAGTCGCAAATGCCGAAATCGCCGTATTCGATCGATGATGAATTTGAGAATGTCTCATTGGCGCAGTTGAAAACCGCGAGCAAGAAATCGCCTATAATTTCAACAACAACTAACGTGGAGTCAACAAAAAGTGGCTCGACTAGAAATGTGCCAAAGTTGAAAATTGAATTGAATAGTCTGAAGACGCGTTTGAGCATTTCAAAGCCCAAATCGGCTGGTGTGTTGTCAAGTACGGAGGTCTCAGAGAAACGCGACCGTACCAAGCAGCGTAAACACTCATTGGATGAAGTAGCTGCGCCATTGAATGATAGACTGGATATAGAGACCTATGCGAAAAACATCGGCTTACAGCCCATAGAGGTATTGACGCCACCTGAATCGTGCGAAAAGCTCAAATATAGTCCAAATGCCTCCCCGCTTTCGTCTGCATCCTCAACAACCAGTTCGTCGAACAACGCTTTTCCGCTGACCACAACCGCCGAGCTGACTACGAAAACGACTTTCCATAAGAAAAGGAAAAAGAAGCACTCGAAAGATTCGAAGGAACCAAAGGACAGCAAACGGCGTAGAATGCATGCAGAGATCTCCAGTAAACCGGAAGAAGAAAGCCTTAAAATGAAGGTTAAGCTAACAGCGCCACATAATCATAAATCCCACAAGTCTGAAAGTTCTGGTACAAAGAAAAGTAGTGATGAAATGCGTAAGTCACCACCGATTGTGAGGGATGTCAAAGTGCTGGCCACGGCAACAGTTCCAGATGTACCAGTGACACCAATAAATGATAGCATTTTGGCATTGAACAAAACTCTCGGAGAGGAATCGCGTAGCATAAATCATCTCATGATGGAAAAGGAAAGAACCAAAGAGGTTGTCAAAGTGGTAAAGGCGGATGAAACATTGCTAACGCTCCCACAAACAAATTTGCTTCCAAAACCCTACAGCAACATAAGAGATTCCAAATTACCCGCCTCACCACCACTACCGCCCAGTCTCTTCAAGACGACGCCACTTAATTTCAATACACTCACAGTTACCAGCACGACTGTGGGTCAATCAAAGTCTACAAATAACTCATCCAAGCAATTGGACTTGACCAAAGGCAAACAGCAAGTGTCACTAACGACAAAATCAACCTCAGTACCGCAGTATAACAGACAGGGTTCCCTAAGTGCTCCGAAACCACATCCACATTTTATAGTTCCAAGCCTTCCTCGACGCCCCTCACCTGGCACAAATAGTTCGTATACACCTTCGTCCATAGCCAGTGCCAGTAGCAAACAGCTCGGTATGCAATTAAAACGCTCCGCCTCTTTGGATGAGCCTTATGCAATTGGTGGACGTGCGAAGCAAGTTAAGCTCGATGCGTCTCAACGCAAGGCGCTGTACGGCAGTTATGCAAATAAGCCGCTTACACCGCCATCCACCAGCGTAAGCATTAGCAAACTGGCCGATACTGCAACCAATGTGCAAAGCTCTAGTGGCACTCATAATAATGCAGTTACCATCACGGCACGTCCACCGGCCGGCATGACGCAGGAACAAATGCGCTGGCAACTACCACCATACACTCAGTTGCATTTACCGTTTAACAAACCCGCCGTGGAAATCGTGCGCATCAACTCGAATCAAACGAGCACGGATATGCATATACCAGCGTTAAGTACACCGAAGAGCGGACGTATGATGGGACCACCACTATCTATGGTGAAGGGCAAGAAATCCGTGGGACACCAGTTAGGCGCTATGCCTTCCACTGGCGGGGTGAAATCACCGCCAATATCCCTGAATGCTGTATCTTTAGGACATGGAAGGAATAATCCGTATCGGCTATCACCACCGGCGCTGGTAAATCTACAAGGACCAACATTTAGCGCGTCCAAGAAACTCGGCGCACTGGCTACAGATAATACCTATAAGAAACCGGAGAACTTGAGCAAGACCAACGGCACTACCGATAAGCAGTTACAGCAATCACGCATTAGTTTGAGGGACTTTAGACCGAGCTCACGTGATCACAGCTTCGATATAATTGATGTTACGGAGGGTAGTGGCAAAGCAGAAGTGAGCCCAGCGGCTGATACTACAGTCAGCGCCACAGCTGCTACGCCGTCAGCGCGTGAAAGCCTGGAAGCCGCTTTGAATAAAATTAAACAGAACATCACTTCCACAACAAGCGTGCAAGATGGTGCGGCTGCTTCCGCCGCAAAGCAACAACAGTTGCCCTCGCCTACGCAGATGAGCAACGAAGACCTACAGAATCTACACTTGCTTTCCGAGTCAGCAACGACACGTGAGAAGATCGCAATACGCTCTTCGCAGTCCTACGAGAAACCGAAGATGCAACCATCTTCTTTGGTACGCCAACAAAACGCTTCTGTGCGCAACATACCGAATCCCTCAGCGTTGGCGTTCCGAAATATGTCGACGCTGCCTGCTGTAAGCTCCACTTTGACGCCCGTATCCACGGTTGCTGCCAGCAGCAGCGCGCCATCCACAACCTCAACCACACCAACAACCAGTCCCGCTTCACCATCCATACAAAAAACATTACCGCTGGTGCCACTTCCCTTAACCAGCTCTGCTGCGCCGCTTAGTCCCGGCAATCCGGCGTTGTCTGCCACCACAACCAGCAGCAGTGCAGTTAGCGCTACCAGCACCAGTGTAACTGTGGCACGCACCGTCAAGAAGCCGACAACCATTGATCAAGTCGCCGCTAATTTAAATATGCGCGCATCAGCCGCCGCCGCGGAAGCACACGCAGCTAAATTGAGCGCAGCCGAGGATGTCACGCAAATAACTTCGTCGAGTCAAAATAATGCCAGCGACCTGACAAAGGTGACGCTCACTACAACTGCGGCTTCTTCAACCACAGCTAACGAAACGTCGTCCACAGCTGCTGAGTGTGCAAAGGCGGATACGAACGAAGCGGCAAACGGAGTGGCTGAGATTGCGAAAACGAAAGTGTTGCCGAAATCCGTAGCCGATAGTGGTGTGACAACTGCGATTGTCACTGATGTCACTAACATAGAGAACACTGCGAGTAACAGCAACAGCAACAGCAACAGCAATAACAATAATAATAATAATAATAATAACAACAACAACAGTAATAGCAAGAACAACAATAATAACGGCAATAACGATGTCAAATATGGCGTGACGTCAGCTAGCGTGGCGAGTGATTAAGGTGAGTGCACCAAAGCATTGCATTGTTTATTGCTTTTCAGTTTGTTTTTTGTTTTTGCCGTTGTTTTTATTTTTTTTTTGCCGCTGATGCGAATTGAGAGCAATCAATTGTGGTGACATGGGATGATAGGGGGAAGATAAATGAATGTAGTAGCATAATATGCGAAGGATTTATGGTTTTTTATTCTTGAAGTGACTGAAATAATTGGAATTTCTCTATTGCATCGAGGGGTTAAAGCAGATTGCTTGTTCAAATAAGAAATTTTTTAAGAAGTGAATTCGATTTTGTGTACATACATATGTATGTATGTATAATTTGTGAGGGGGTTTCGTCCAAGTTCCTAACAGCCTTCAAATAGATTTTATGGAATTTTTTTATTAGAAGGCACTCATCATATTACAAATTATTGTAGGTTTTGCTAATCTACTTAAATTTTGAGTTTATAAAGCGTTTAGAAAAAGAGAAATACTATTTTTCGATTGAATTAATTGGTTAGCTAGATACTGAATACATGCAAAACCAATTACAGTGTTACTTACAGTAGTACTTTTGGGAACTATAGAATATAGACTAAGTTCTCACGTTTAACGAGACAAAAGCTGAAACATAATTCCAGTGCATGTGCCAACTAGATCCTCAGTTTTTGAGATATCGGTCTAAAATTTTGCACATGATCTTCCCTCACCAAGAAATTGCTTTTTTGTCGGAATCGCCGATATCGGTGTAATACAACATATATGTATATAGCTGCCGTACAATTTACTGGTTCATTTCAATTAGGTTAATTGGTAAATATTAAAATAGATATTTGCTTAGAGTTGCCACATGTTTCAGAAATTATAAATACTTTGCACCATCAAACACTATAAGATATATACAAGGCCTTGTGTTGTATTTGATGTCAAAGGAATTTGTTGGGATAAGTTCTTTTTAGTTAGGGTTGCCAATTTAGCAACAAAAAATTAGGTGTTTCTGAAGTTAACATTTTTCCTGTGTTTTTTTATGCAATTAAAAATTTTCTTTGTATTTTTATTAACAAAATTTCTTTTCTTTTTATTCTTCATTCATTTCTAAAGATACAGTCAGTCGATGCGAAATTTTCTTCGAAATAGTAGACTCCGAAGTGAAATATTACTGGCGATGGATGGATGGCGCTAATGGCACTAATGACATTTAAAGGGTAAATAATCACCAAATATGTAACATGCAATACATAATACATTATATAGCAACAAAATGAAGTTTCAGAGTAGGCACTCAATTATAATTAAATATAAAAATATTAAAAATAAAATATAATGAAGTTTAAATGTAAATAAAATATGAAAAATAATTTGGCATTGCAAGCACAATTTTCAAACGAATTAATTTCATTAATTATAAGTGAGTATTATAAATTATTTACTTAACTGTAAATCATTGAAAAAACCCAAAACATTGTAATAATTGTAAATTGTACTCTTAACAAATACATACATATATTTAGCAGGAATAAGTATAAAAAAAATTAAATTATTTAAATGTACCTAATTAGAAATTCATCAGAACACAAAAAAATATATATAATCAATGATACATATTGTTACATACATATGTACATACAAGTATATATGTACATATGTTTATCCTCATATGTATATGTATACGTATGTGTATATATTTGTATATATGGGGTTAAATATATACATATAGATATGTAAGAAGTTATGTATGTAAGCACATAAAAGCTCACATACATATATACTATATTATATATACATATATTCAAAATAATAATATAGGTATATAACAAAGCTGATGTCCGTGGTAGGCTAAAAATGTTTCAAAAATGTGTAGTATTAGAAAAGTGAATTTAGAACTTAAATCGAGTTAATTAACATTGTTTAAACAACTTTTAAAAAATATTTAATTTTTTTAACTTTTACTAATAGTATTGGGGGAATATGAAATAACTCGGTTTAAAAACTGTCTCCTTGAGTAAAGAATTTTACTAATACCGTAAATTTATTTAAAAATAATTTACGCCCCATTTTATGTTAAAGAAATTTAAATTCGCACAACTAAAGCTTTAAATGTATTCTCCTTTATATGCAAACTACATAACTATAGTTTTTAAAAGTTAGCCCTCGCAAGACCTTAATGTAAACAATTCAATATCGTATATACTTACACTTATGCATATGTAAATAATCAAAGAAGTCGTAAAAATTCTACTAATTAATAAAGAAAGTGACTCCAAGCGTCGCTGCTCACGAGTTCATAAATAAGCAACAAATGAGCGGCGTTAATGTATTTTATGTAGTTATTAATGTTTAGCGAAAGCAGTTTTGCACAAAACGTATGTATAAACGAATGAAGAAAATGAAATAAAGGAAAATCTCAGCACATTCACACATACATATATTATACATATATAGTTATGTACACAAGCGTCTACTGCATATAAAATAACATACAAACGCATATACATACATATATGTATGTATATACATATATACATATTTATCTGCTGCTAAAATTTGCAATAAAAACGTAATATCCTTCATGGCATGCCAGGCACATACTTACAAAATTTACTGAAACGCACACTTATGTATGTATGCATAAATAAACACATACATAACATACACTTATGTGTGTACATAAATTACACATATTTTGAACAATTTTTAGTTTTAAAATTGAAATTTATGTATTGATTTTTCCAAGTGTTTTTTTTTAATTCGCCGTCAATGCGCTGACATTGAAGTATGTATTGATTGCATAATTAAATTCCGAACAACCTGCCTCTTTATTTTATTTGATTGACCAATTGACGGGCACATCACGGCCACTTCAGTTCAACATTTCAATCGTCGATTTTCATTTTGTGAAATATTTTTACGATTTGTTATTATTATTTTTGGGCGCCGCTGATTTATGTACATGTATACATGTGTATGTATATAAATTTATACATATATACATATGTATATTTTGTATATTTATGTATGTAATGTATGGCTATGAAGAGTTTGTTTAAGTAATTTTTTTGTTTTCTTGCAAAGCAAATGTTAATGAGAATCAAATTGGACGCGAATTGGAAAGTTACTCGAAAATACAGTTCCTGCTATATGTTATTCATGCACATACATACATATGTATGTATGTATATGTTTTTTATTACTTTTGTATATACTTATTTAAAGATTTAGTTGCACATATCATTTGTTAATACATATTTGTATAATATCTGAATATTTAATTGTAATAGATTGCAAGTTTAGTTTTTTTAATTTTTTTTATTTAAGTTGAACTATTCAAAAAACTTTCGCGATTTAATATCGACTTACACCATGTATATTTAAATTGCTTATTATTTTTTGTTGTTTTATGCTATAGTCCTTTTACTTCAGAATTAGTAATCGGATATAATGCGTTATATCCACTTGTAAGTTCGAAGATATGCGTTATTTGGTTGAAAAGGCATTTTATTTATATGAAAATACACAGAATTACAGAATTTAATACACGTTAATAATCAATAATACATTTCGAAAAATTCTGGATTAACTTCTCTGGCGGTGAGGAAGATATTGTCCCTAAGGGTTTACATGGGTTTCCTCGGGTAAAAAGCACCCATTTTTCAACATTTTTTTCCATATAAAAAATGAAATATTTTATTAGAATTTTTTATTGTTACAAACGTACACTATTAACAACGAAATTCTGAAATTTTTGGAAAAAAATATTTTCACAAAAAAATTAAAATTAGTTGTAATCGAAAAAAAGTACTACGTTTAAGTCCGTAAGAATTGTATTTCAAAGTTCTGTGTAAAATTGTACGAGATCGGTTGAGTAGCTCTCGAGAAATCTTTCCATTTAGTCTAGATAGCCTCAAGCGCACAATTTCTCTCCAAAACTATTACTCGATCAACTTGAAGACTTAGGACAATATTTTAGAGGTGTTGAAGAATTTAATAAAACCAAAAAAAACGATTTCTTTTTTGAAACCTGTAAACCCATGTAATTCCTTAAAGTGATACTTTAGTTTGGATTCATTAGTTTCGGGTAATTTTTGAAGTCTAAAAAACGGCAATTAATTTATTTAACGATCTAGTTTTTATTAGTTACTTATTAACATTAAAAGAATACAGGAAAAATAAAAAAGTTATTATAAAAATTTAACTCATGAGAAGCGGGTCTTAGTAAATTGGTACGTGATCATACCCACGATTTCAACCCTCCTAATAAACTGAAACCACTACGAACTACGAACAATTTGTAAAAAAAATCATTTAAAAAACAATGAAAAAAAAAATAAAATAAAATAAAAAAAGTTAAAAAACTAGACTACCCACTTAATATTAATTATAATCCAAAAACATAACAAAAATATTATTGAAATAGATGAATACAGGTAATGGTCGAATGACTAGTAAAAATTTTTATTTTTGACGAAATGATGCTTGCTGGGCAAAAAATTACACTTCAGAGTAGTTGTTATCAAAAATTTTATTCTTTCTATCATTACCTAATCAGTACATACGTACAGACATACTTATGTACATATGTACATACATATGTACTTTTATGAAAATTTCTCGTCGATCATTGTAGTCGTTACCTCATCGCCTTTGAAAACAACAATTCGAAAAGGGCGTATCAAGTTGTGAGAACCCACTCGAACGCTCGGAGACGTCTTAACAATACGCTCATATCTCCGAAACTATTAGATGGATCAACTTCAAATTTTTTAGGATTATTTTCTCATATTGTATATGCTCAATCAAAATATGTCAAATCAATTTTTTGAAATTCACAAGTGGATATAACATGTTAAACGCGAATTCTGTTCAAAATTAACCAAAAAGTACAACTTTCAGAACATTTAAAAACATTCAGACATTTAAAAATTCTAAACAAAAAGCAAGATTCCTAGAATATTAAAATACATCTGTATATTTTAACTGTGTGAATTCATAAATAATATAATAAATTTCTATATGTATTAACCGCAAAACGAAAACGAAGATTATTCACATTAGTATTTTAATAAAAAAAAAAACAAATTGCAAGTTCACTGCTAACACATTAGTTAAATAAATAATTTTAAATTTAATTTCAAAAACACATAAAATAAGCAGCAAAGGAGAATAAAACACTGTGGGCATAATCAAATAAAAAGAGCATAAAAATGAATGTCACGTAGGCAAAAACAACAAGAGCAAAAATATTCGCAAATATTTGGAAAAAAAAGCAAAAGCAGAGAGAGACAGTAATAACTTCAATATAAACAATGAATACGTATAGGCAAGTGTAGATACATACACACACATATAAAAAAAATTAGCATCAAAAATGTAAAGAGAAATTAAAATTATGCAAACACATAAAAAGTCTACTAAATCTATGAATAGAATGAATAGACGCATAAATGTTTGTAATATAAATATTTAAATATGAATAAGGAATAATAAAGAGAATTTAGCACATTTACACAACTTGGCGTTTTCATTTCCGCACAAACACACAGACACACTTACACATATTACTACAGCGAGCAGAAGGCGGCTTAATGGCAACGAGAAGTAGCAACCACCCAAAAGCGCGCCATGTTATGTTGTTGTTGTTGCTCTTATCGGCCGTTGTTAGCAAGTTGTTGCGCGCTTAGACACCCTTACGTAAGTATCGTATTACAACGGTCTCATTGTTGTTGCTAATGTGTTATAAAAGCAAAAGATGCGTAGGATGATAAAAAGGAAGATCAATAGACGCACAATGACCACAGCAACATACCCGAGTAATACCTTTCAGACGCGCTGCGAGTTAAGTAACTGAACTATAAATACGTAAGTACCTACGAGTACGTGTTCACTTACATACATACATACATACACACATAAATACGTACATAAATGCAGAATAAACGCGCACTTCTCGACCAGCATTCATATCTCTCGCTTTGCACAGTTGCAGCAATACCCACACGCACTCCATTACAGCCTGGGTCGGTACACCCACGTTCATCTGCATATTTGTAGCTCGTGCCAAATGCTCACCCGATTTCAAAGGCCAAGCCACAGTCTCATTCGCATTCAGAGCAACGCAACGCAACGCCGACGACCGAAGTAGAAATAGTTGCTGTTATTGTTGTTGTTTTAAATCACATTTTTACGTCAGCAGCCGACATGCGAAAGTCATCAAATGCGAGAGTGTCGGCAGGGTGGCTGGGTTTGCAACGCCAAAGAGGTGAAAGGGGCGACATTGATGACAACGACGACAACAGCTCGTGCCATTTGAATAGCAGAGTGCATACCCAAAGCCAAACATACGTACATACATATGTACACACTAGCATCCATATGCGCATAGAAATGTTCGTGCACTTGTACTCATGTACACACGTACTTGGATAAGCAAGTACTGCAAGAAAACTTATAAATATGGTATGTACATATGTATGCATGTATGTGTAGGTACACTGTGTTATGAACGAAGCCAGCAGCCGACGCAACACTCGTTTCGTTCAGCCGTCCATTCATTCAGTTCATTCCACCGTCTGCTCTTGAAGCTTTTTTGGCGTGAAGTCACGTGGTCGCACGCCGCAGCCCTCGTGCCGCCTGCTATGGTAGCAGTCGTGAGCGCAAACTGTGTAGCATACAATTCCAGTAGCAGTTTTGTTCGGCTACACACATGTATTATCGCGCGCCGAAGTGATGCTTCCTGACTGCACCCACTCATAAATGCTTATCATCAGCCATAAGCTCAGCTACTGGGTATAAATATGTATGCACGTACATGTAAAATATATTAACATATGAAAGTGCCCATAAGTTTCTTTAAAAATATGTGACATACTATATCTCAAATAGTTTTTTTGTTTAAAATCCGGAAATCGTTTCAACAATGCTTAAAATGACGGCGAGTTGACGCTCGTGCTTTGCCTCAAGTGAAACCCGATAATGCTAACTATAAACGTTTACGGATTACTATGGATCCAATGTGTGGAATTCTTGTTTGTGTGCTCACATCCGAAAATAAAATAATTATTTATTAGAAATATTTTTATACCCGCACAGCATATTGTAGGAGTCAAGGTCTTCCTCTGCTTCGTCTGGCGGGTACTGCGTCGAACGGACAGCATGACCTAGCCGGTGTAGCCGCTGTCTTTTAATTCGCTGAACTATGTCAATGCCGTCGTAAAGTCTAGAGTCATGTGTATATACTATTCGTAAATATAGTAGAGGGTGACAAGGCGAGTTGAAATTCGGAAAGGATGTCTATCCTTTCATTCGTTCGAGCCATAAATTTAGTAAATATTAAGATATTAAGATGGTACACATGTTCCTTAGTACTATAAGTAATTCGGTATTGTAGATGGGGTAACGGAACACTGTTACGCCTACAAAACGCCATTACTTAAAAACCAATCAAACTCCTGTTTGATATTATATATCGAACTAAAGGGTGATTTTTTAAGAGCTTGATAACTTTTAAAAAAAAAAAACGCATAAAATTTGCAAAATCTCATCGGTTCTTTATTTGAAACGTTAGATTGGTTCATGACATTTAATTTTTGAAGATAATTTCATTTAAATGTTGACCGCGGCTGCGTCTTAGGTGGTTCATTCGGAAAGTCCAATTTTGGGCAACTTTTTCGAGCATTTCGGCCGGAATAGCCCGAATTTCTTCGGAAATGTTGTCTTCCAAAGCTGGAATAGTTGCTGGCTTATTTCTGTAGACTTTAGACTTGACGTAGCCCAACAAAAAATAGTCTAAAGGCGTTAAATCGCATGATCTTGGTGGCCAACTTACGGGTCCATTTCTTGAGATGAATTGTTGTCCGAAGTTTTCCCTCAAAATGGCCATAGAATCGCGAGCTGTGTGGCATGTAGCGCCATCTTGTTGAAACCACATGTCAACCAAGTTCAGTTCTTCCATTTTTGGCAACAAAAAGTTTGTTAGCATCGAACGATAGCGATCGCCATTCACCGTAACGTTGCGTCCAACAGCATCTTTGAAAAAATACGGTCCAATGATTCCACCAGCGTACAAACCACACCAAACAGTGCATTTTTCGGGATGCATGGGCAGTTCTTGAACGGCTTCTGGTTGCTCTTCACCCCAAATGCGGCAATTTTGCTTATTTACGTAGCCATTCAACCAGAAATGAGCCTCATCGCTGAACAAAATTTGTCGATAAAAAAGCGGATTTTCACATTTCGAACCGAACACTGATTTTGGTAATAAAATTCAATGATTTGCAAGCGTTGCTCGTTAGTAAGTCTATTCATGATGAAATGTCAAAGCATACTGAGCATCTTTCTCTTTGACACCATGTCTGAAATCCCACGTGATCTGTCAAATACTAATGCATGAAAATCCTAACCTCAAAAAAATCACCCGTTATAACAGCACAGAGCGCCTGAGGTTTGAAAGTATTAAAAAAACTGGGCGTAGTCCCGCCTCCTAATATGTTTAATGTATATTTTTCCTTAACGTCTCAAGCAATAGGAACTAACTCAAGAATAGAACAAACCGGCTTAACACCTATTACGAGAGTTCAAAAAAAAAGGAATACCAGATGATAACCCCGCCCAAAACTACTAAAAGTACGATAACTCACTAACTAAACATGCCCGAGATATTAAATTTTACACCGAAGATACGAACGAGTTTCATAGAAGCAAATATCAATAATATAAACTTCCACCAAATTCAGTACATAACATTATTTTCATATTAGAATACTACTTTGAGAAAATGGTGAAATCGGATAAAGTGGATCAAATTCGTCCCATATATCATAATTTAAATTACATATGATTATTTTAATTTATAGTGTAGAAATCCAGTATCAAAGAAGTTATCTTAATGAACTTTGTACAAAGAGTATCTTGGTAGTACTGTCAGTCACATTTATGTCAAAATATTCATTAGTGTTTGAGATACGTGTCGTTTTGTGAGCTGCTAAAAGTGAGTTTTTCGTTTTTTGCGATGTCGAAATTTGTTGAGCAAAGAATTTGCATTAAATTTTGTTTACGGAATCAATTTTCTGCTGCGGATACGTTGAGGATGGTGCAGAAAGCCTTTGGAAATGTTTACAAGTGGAATAGTGAGTTCCAAGCCGGCCGTGAACGTGTCGAAGACGAGCAGCGTCCAGGGCGACCATCAACCTCAACCGACGAAGCTCACGTTCAACAAATCAAAGATTTGGTGTTGAAAAATCGTCGATTAACAATTAGAGACCTTGCTGATGAAGTTAGCATATCGAAAGGCTCAGCCAATACCATTTTGAAGGATGTGTTGGGCCTCAAGCGCGTCAAATCTCGACTGGTACCGAAAACATTGAATTTTTTGGATGCTTTCCGACTACCAGCGTGTCATGAAATGCATTATAACTAGCGATGACACTTGGATCTATGCTTACGACCCCGAAACAACCGATCAATCGAGCGAATATCGTGCCAAAAGAGAGCCGAGACCAAAAAAATCGCGCCAAAGTCGCTCAAAAATCAAGGTCATGTTGACTGTTTTCTTCGATTATCGTGGTGTTGTGCATTATGAATTCCTTCCAATCGGTCAAACAGTCAACAAGGAATATTATGTGTCGTTTGCGTAACGCTATCCGCCTAAAAAGGTTGGAAAGACAATTCATGGTTTTTACACCACGATAATGCACCATCCCATACTGCCCTCGTAATTCGTGATCATTTCGCCAAAAACTCAACCCATGTCGTTCCGCAACCACCGTATTCACCTGATCTGGCGCCGTGCGACTTCTGGCTGTTCAAGCTCAAAAGCCCGCCCCGGGGACAAAGCCGCAGCGAAGACGGAACTGAAGGCCATCCCGGAAAGTGACTACAACCAGTGTTTCGAAGATTGGAAAATCCGTTGGCATAAGTGCATTGCATCGGGAGGGGATTAATTTGAAGGGGATGAAATTGATTTGGAAGAATAAATAAAGATCAAAATAAATACAATGTCACCTTATTTTTTGGGCAAAGTAGTATGTGATATTTTACTCAAAATAAATTAAATTTCTCAGGTGGATATACATATAGTATATAATTGAATCTGAGAGAAAATCTTTTCTTGATAATAGTGTGCCTTTATGCCAAAAACGGCCTCTACATACCTCGTATAAAGATTGACGAAAAGTTAATATCGGTCAATATATCACAGAGCATCTCTTTCTAATAACAGCGCATGCTCATGTTAAAAATGGATCAAATCGGATGAATAGTTTCCCTAGCCCCCTTATACCTAATATACTGATTTTTTAAACATCCGGTGGGTCATATATACAGGTTGAGGTATATATATATTTCTTTATTTAATATAATATAAAGGTTTGTCAACAACTGACAAATTTTCAGCGCCTTTGAGCCAAATATGAAATTAGGAGAATATAAAATGTCCGGCTAAACCAGTACCTGGACCTTTCTTACTTGCATATACATATATGTACATATACTATGATGTCCTTTGTGCAGAAGGATACAGATCGTTTGTCACGAGTTCAGCATTGACAAGTTTCTTACTTAAAACTTTCACCAAAATGTGTTGATTCGAGCCATATGTATTGATATTTTCTGCTATAGCTCCGATAAAACCACCCTTTTTAAGCACCGTCACTTTAATTTCTTCCCCACAAACACATCCTTAGTCGTGATTGCATTGGACACACACAATTTTAAGCAAGGTGGGAAAAATCGCTAGACAAACTTTTCGCGTCATAAACGAACATTGGCAGAACACACACTAATTGACATATAGCGATCAAGCTTCACAAAATTATCTATTCGGTTTGGGCGTGGAGTTTAAATAAGCCAGTCCGATATATGTATGTATTATCATTGCATTGAAACTATACAGATATTCAGTCATTCGATGTTATTATTCGTAAACGTGATCGTAAGCCGCTGCCTTGAACAAGAACACTGGGCTATAGTGGTTTTGTTGCCCTATATACATATAGAATCCAATGCGTGCGAAGGTTCAAATCCACGGTGCTTTCTATTACTAGAAGCACATAGATCAAAACAATGCGTTGATCAGCGCCCCAAAGCATAAGTGTATGCACAACACTACACCTTAGAGGAACCAAAGCATGAGTGCCGCCTCATACACTTATACTTTGATTCCAATCGGTTCGGGTGAAAACCAAAAGAAAACAGCCACCTTGGTCGGGTTCGAGGCCCATCTAAAACCTCTGCCGTACTCTGGGTCCGGCACCCGGCCGGAGTGCGACTCCACATTGGACTAATGCCCTTCCTGCATTTAGGTTTAAGCCACAGCCACCACGAATCCGAGCAGATTGGAGTTTCCTCCAAGGGCAGACTGCTCCCCGTGGTACCATGTTTTAGTCTTTGGTGTGACCTGTAGCTCTCGCTACTGCCAGTCGAGCCCCTAAGAACTCCTAGGAATTCTTAAGAACCCGGCCGTATGCGAATGTTGTCGCTTGAACAACAAAAAATGCAAACCCATTTCAAGAATATGATATTATTTCAAGCTAATATATAGCACTTTTCTGACTAAGACCATGATGACATTATTAATCAAGACCAGACAAATGTCATACACAGTGCATGTGGCTTTTAGTCGCCTCTTACGACAGGCATGCCTTGCCGCGGGAATATTCGGTTTCCTCCCTGAACCCTGAGGGGGGTCCCCACTTACCCGCAGGGGGATATATACATATAGGATCGGATTTTATACTTTTGCAACTTGTTACTTAAGAGTATAATACAAGGACCATTCCAAAGTAAACGGGACTTTTTGAATCTAGCGCCCCCTGGTGGCGCCATCTAAATGTCGACTGGTGCGTTAGAATTCACTATCATTATCGATTGTCCAGTGAGAATTTCATGACATTTCATTGAATCAGAGTGAAGTTATTGCGTTTTAAGTGTCAGTATATTTGTGTTATCGGTGGGAAAATAAGCTTCGAACTAAGAGCCAACATTAAATTTGGTTTTAAAATTGGGAAAACTTTTACCGAAACATTTCAATTAATGAAACAAGTTTATGGCGATGATTGCCTATCCCGAGTGGTCGTGAGGACATAAATGACGATCAATATGCGAGCCTGTGAACTGTGCGTGAGTTCATCAAAAATTAGCCGAAATCACCACTGAAAGTCATGGAAATGTAATTGAACATCTCCAAAAAATCGATTTATCGCATTTTGACCGAACATTTGGGCATACGAAAGGTGGTGCACGGTTTGTTCCTCACAAATTGGCTAACGATCAAAAATTGCTCAGAATCCAACATTAGAAGGACGATTATCTGACCAAAAATCACATTTTAACCATTAACTACTCCCCGTATTCACCTGATGCGGCACCCTGCGACTTCCTCCTTTTCGGAAAAAATGCATTTGTCCATGAAAGGAAAACGCTATGCAGACGTTGAGGCCATTCAAAAGGCTTGCATCGGCATACTGGCGACCATACCGGCCAACGATTCAAAACACCCGTTCGACAGGCTTTTGGACCGTGGAAAAAGCTGAATTGAAGTAGAAGGAGACTATTTTGAATAAAATAAATTGATTTTGCCGAAAAAACCATTTGTTCCGTTTTTTTAAGTCCTTGTACTAAAAATTAGAACCGGTTATGTTTAGGTTATTTAAAAATGGATTGAACACATACATTTATTTAATCCATTCCTAAGATTCGAGTTACACACATTCGTCTCAAACTTTTATTGTCTAAAAAGTCTACCAAAAACTCTGCTCTGATTTTAAATGGTTTCGTTGATACGACAAGAAAAGTTTTGCTGTCATTTTTCCACCAACAATAATATCTTGCCGCATTAGTGATTTAATCTCGACAAGTTTTTGTTCACACAGCTCTATTGATGTGATTTTCCGCTGTCCACCTGACAATTCACACGGCCATACGAAAGCATAGAGCAAACAACACAAAATTGGCTCAACGAGACTTCGGGGAGTCAACGCGGGAGGTATGTGAAGCCAAAAGTTCAGCAAGGTGCACTTGAAATTGCTTTAGTTTTTTCAACGAGACACGAATGGTCAAAAGTTAGCATGAGAACCTTGTTAGACTAACGGTCCAATAGTATAGTGTGTACAATAGTTCGATTTGCTGTTTGGACATCCGTGTAGAGTTGCTGGTTGATTGTGTTCTGGCTGATGTGAAAGGTGGCAGCTGACCAAGCGGATACACCGGATTGTATGTGTGTTGGCGGTCGGCGCGTTGGAGAAAGGCAAGAGCGAGAATTTGAGCTTCTGATCCAACCAAAATTTGCGGATTTTATTTTCATTCGTGCGCAACGTCAACACCGATGCTCATCTACTTTGGTCACACCCGCGCCAGCAATCTTTCTTTACATTCTGCGTTCCTTAGCTGAAGCAATGGCAATTTGCCATTTTGTATCGAACAAATACACATGTTGTTCAGATATGTTTATGCATACATACACACCTACATACCTACATTGGAATATGCATTTGTTTATACATATGATATATAAAAACATACGATGCTTGCGCCGCTTAGTTGGCGTGTTTCAGCCCAGTTCAGCTCAGTTTTGCGGCTTCATTGGGCGCCACGCCACGACAGCCGACCTCATGCCCGGCCACAGGCAGGCAGGCAGGCAACCAAGCCCGGTGAGGCGAGGCCAAGCCAGCGCCGGCACGCAAAGACTCGACCGAACTGCGAGGCTATGAGGCAGTCATATTTGCCGTCTGTCGGTTGTCGACTTGACTGACCGTCCAAAGGCAATGTGCGCTTAAGTGGTGCACGTTGGACGGCACTTTGCAACTGGATGGTGGCTGCTTGCTGTGTCGAGCTGGTTGGTTGTTCGGTTGTCCGTTTGCCTATTGGCATGCGATGTGTGGTGTTGTTCTGCTGTTATTTGTGCGTTCGCACATTCATTTAACTCCAAAACAAAAGCAAAAACATAATACCTTGAGCAACAACTGTCGTTCGGCATACACTTGTCTCTCATTAAGGCATCTCGGTGCTTTTTACCTGTCGCCAGTTCAGCTGACGGTTCGCAGCGCACATTTGCCTTTTCTTAAGTGAAGTCGAAGTGAACTTCCTCCACCAGTGTGCAGTGTAGTGTTACGTCTGCTTGGCAAATTAGTGAACAAATTTCTATACTAAAGAGTATAACATTTGACTTTGATGTTTTGAACAAAGAAGATATTTCTAGCAAATAGTTCGGTGGAAAAGTTTTAGAAACCTCATTGGTCTATGAGCGCTTCTTTTTTTTCCTCTTGGAAGAAATGAAGTCAATTTCTTTGCCCTGAAAATTCATTATATCCTTATTAAATATAATTGTTTTCAGTTATAAATCTAGTCTATCTAAAAGAAATTTATGGATTCAAAGTTTCCAAGTTTAACAATACTTAGATTCCGTAATCATACTACGAAAGTATTTGCTAAAACATTTTTTTTTCTTGAACGGCGCTTCTTCCGTCTAATAGAGTATTCGAAAACTTACAAGTTTCCATATCTATCAGTAAAACTGGACGGCTTTGTCCTTTATGAAAAAACTTCATCAAATGGCGTCACCGGTCGTGGTACGTTCCCGTAACTTTTTACACATTTAACCTCAAAAGTCAACCTTTGAGTATAAAAAAGTGAAGTAAAGTGGAATCCAAATTACGAGGACGACTGTTTATTACGCGATATTTAGAAAACATTACCCAAATAATTTTAAGGAAGAGAAATTTTCAACTTTACACATTTTCGAAGATTAAGCTTTCAGGAATACTAAAGCTTTCAGGAGACGAAATACCTCCTGTCATTAAACAAACAGTCGCCGCATACGCGGCTTGGCTCCCACGTCACTGTTGACAGTCATTACTTTGAAGTTGTAGATAATTTCGTCCAACTTGGAATCAGCGTAAACACCACCAACAATGTCAGCTTGGAAATCCAACGCAGGATTACTCTTGCCAACAGGTGCTACTCTAAAGTCCTCTCTCGACGAACAAAAGCCAAACTCTATAAGTCGCTCATAATTCCCGTCCTGCTATATGGTGCAGAGGCTTGGACGATGACAACAACCGATAAGTTGGCGTTGCGAGTTTTCGAGAGAAAAGTTCTGCGAAAGATTTATGGTCCTTTGCGCGTTGGCCACGGCAAATATCGCATTCGATGGCACGATGAGCTGTACGAGATATACGACGATATTGACGCAGTTCAGCGAATTTGTCCGGATGGATGAAAGCACTCCAGCTCTGAAAGTATTCGACGCAGTACCCGCCGCGGGAAGCCGAGGAAGAGAAAGACCTCCACTCCGTTGAAAGGACCAAGTGGAGAAGGACCTGGCTGGAGAAAGAAGAAGAAGAAGCTTTCAGGAATAGTATGTACATTCTTAAAAGATTTTTGTTAATTATTTCCAAATATACTAGAAATATTTTAATTATACGACATCCAAACCGGTTGTACCGACTGGCAATGGACATAATTTTATCCAAAACGTTTTTTTTTTGTAATTACAGGAATATAGAACCGACAGAAATATTAGTCCCTATAATGGTTTCCAGTCCAACTGCATTTTAGTGGAAATTTGCGACATATGCGCAGCCTATCAGTTTTGGCCTGAACGAAATAAAACTGTTATCCATTTTAATGTTTACAGTCTGAAATTTGGCTCATATAAACTACGTGTGTAAACCAGCGATTTTTAACATTGGAAAGAAAGTCGTTGAAAATGTTGTCAATGTATTTTGGGGTGTTTACTTTATCACGAACCCAAGTATTTGAGTTGCATAAAGCTTACAGTCAAGGTCCTGAAGTTTTTGGCAAACTTGCTCCATGCGAGTCATCCATACATCTATGTTAATAACAATACACATCTATAACGTTAAAGAAACAACTTGAAAGGTTTTGGTTCATATTTTAGATTGGACACTCTGTCAATGGTAGACTCGTACCAAAATATGTACCTGAAATCAAAAACTAGTACGAGTTGAGGTCGCAAAACAGATGATTGTAAGAGTATTGACTGTTGTTCTAGTCAAATGGTTGCGACGTGTCCAGTTTTTCCAAAAAGATAGGCAACCATTTTACTTGAAAGTGCTGCGTGCAACTTTTGTTGATTTCGATCCATCTTGAAACACCCATACGATCAACTGCTCTTTACTTTCGGGTTTATGCTCGTCACTCCCCAATACACCACCTGTCATTATGTCGCAGACTTTTTTCGCACCACCACGTCGAAAGTTATAAAAAATATTTGTGCGAAATTGTTCGGGATTTCCTTCCATTTTGTAGCCTAGATGAATATGCTCAGTTACTGTAAACAGCACTTATTGCGCTGATATACCAAAACGTCCTGAGTATGTGTAACATCAAAAATATCAGACTTTACGATTAAGTTGAGAGTTGCCAGATTGAAAACACTAGGGTTGCCAAATTCGGAAATATAAAAGGCAACAAACATACTAATAATTAGTCGTGGAATTATGAATATGACGTCGAAACTGTTCAACGATCTAGCAAAAGGCGGTCCAAAAATGAGCGGAAATTGAAAAAAGCAAAGTTCACTAAAGGCACTGGAGGGCATCACAGCTATTTATAACATATATATGTATGAGAAATTGGTGTATGAGTAGGCAAATGAAGGTTTTTATTAAAAAAAAACTCGAAATTGTAATTATTTTGCCTGTCCGGATCAAATATGATCAAATGTTTGAGATGTTGGTAATTGATTAATTTTTTCGTTAGAAATTTCCAGGTGCTTACATAATTATCTGTCAAATTTTCATTCTATAAGTTATCAACGCCAATGAAACTTCTGGTGAAATTAATTGTAGTTTGTAATGTCAAAAAAGTAATTGGTTAAATTGAAGTTGAATTGATTTAACTTCAATTCCAATTTAACCAAACACTTCTTTGACATTACAGACTACAACTAATATCAGATTTAACTTCAAGTCGTAAGTCGAAAATTGAACATTCTGTAAAAATATGTACAAAGCTGGATTTTCCAAATTTGTTGGTAGCTCTCTAATGACAACCTTTGTGTGAAAGACATTAAGAACCAGAAAATAGCATTTATGAGAAATTGTGCGTTAAAACTTCAATTCCTTAAATTTTACTCAGCGGGATTATTATTTATTTATACTTGAAAATATTGGGTTGTCAAAAAAGTCTTGCGGTATTTTTATTGAATCAATACGTGTGGCACCCATACATCGAGCTTTTTAGTGACTCCAAACTTCTCCAAATGGTTTATATGATGACTACCATGCCGGTCTCTTTCGACCAATTCAGCGATTTTATCGCAATTTTCGACGAATACCGCAAGACTTTTTTGACAACCCAATAATTTATGAGTTCGTTGTGAAAGTTGAGTTGTGTTCTAAGCCAACTTGGATTATTTTTATGTATATCAACAGTGTTGTTAGGCTGATTATTTGAAAGATGATGGTTTGTTTAGTCACGTACAAATATTTTAGAACGAATATATTATTTATAATTGTATTAAAATAACAATTGTTTTTGTAGGTGCTCCGCTTTTTCATGAGTACTATTACTGCATAGCTGGGCTTCGCGGGGTCTTCTCTAGCGCTGAGCTTCCAACAGTTCTTGCGATGTCTTTTTGAAAGAATACGAGTTAGAAACAGCTCAAAACTTTTGTGCTTGAGTGCTCACACTTTCAGACATCCCACTAAGTTAGTGAGAATATAAATTTAATACCTTAGTGGACTCATAAGACCGGATTTAATGGCTTCAGATAGGAATGCAAACCAAGTCCCAACTCTATCTTGAGGATAAGCTATCGAACATAACCTAACCAACTTGAAATATAATTTCGTAAAAATATCAAATTTTTCATAGATCAATGAGGAATCGGTTTTTGTAGTTATAGTTCACAAATAGGGTTTTGTCGTGAGCTGAAATTCACAATATTTGTTGTACCTCTCACCTACATTGTTGTCATGTATTACCCTCTATCTCGTGTATGAAGCACGTCGAATGCCTACACCCGGTCTGTAATTGACTGTGCGACAGCTTGTTTGGTGTTTACTTAGTTGGCTTCGTAGCCAACCGAACGCACAACTACACTTGTTTGTTCTTGTTGTAGTTGTTATTTTGGTTGGCTTGGCTTGCGCTGTGCTATCCGTCGAATGCCTTTGTAGTGTTCGATTCCATATGCGGCGTTGGCGGTGACGGCTCTTGTGGTTCTGCGACTGCGGCTGTGGCTGGCACTTTGGCTGCGTGGCGGCTGTCCCTCTGGTCTTTATTGCTTTCATTGCATTTAATAATGCTGTGACTGTTGTTTTGGCTGGCGTGCTTTTAGCATTGGTAGCTTTCATAGAGACGGTTTTGTTTTGGTTGTTGCTTTTGTTGTTGCTTTTGTTATTGCTACACTGCATGGTAGCGCATATGCAAGCCAACAACTGTCACTAGGTGGCTTTGCCGCTCTTCGGCTGCTATTCACTTCTGTTGTTCTTTTCACTTCTTTGTGCCTTCTCCTGTATGCTATACGCTGCCGTTCTGTGGGCGGAACTCTGTCAGATATAAAAACTTTATGTTGGCTTTGCCCTGCCTGGAGGGGTCGTTGCCGCTATTTGGCTTTTGTTGTTATCGCTGTTGCAATTACTGCAGTGCTAGCGTATAAATACATACATACATATATGTATATATATTTACATAACTACATACATATCTACATATATGTTCCCGTTGATGTTGTTTTTGCTTCTGATGTTTTCATTATTGGTTTTGTTTTTGTTGTTTTGGCTTTTGTTTCAGTTGAATGCGTCGTCTGCCATCAGCATTCGATACGCCAGTCGCCGATTGGTGGCGTTTAGCTTCTTCTTAAGTTTGCTTATTAGCTGTTTTGTTGTAGAGTTAACGCCATGCACTAGCGACGTCGTAAAGCTGTTTTAATTTTGTAAATTTGAGTCTACAACAACAAATAAGTTTCTGTATTTCATTATCTTACAAATAGAAAGGGCATCGAGTTCATACCAAACCTTATATGAGGTAATCCCAAAATATTGTCATATTTTCACCATATAGATTCAGGCTTATTCTGCTTGTTCCCGAGCCAGACTTGTTGTGAAATAAAAAAAACAACGATTTTAATCATATTGCGTTAAGCTACACCCTTTAAAAATGATCTTAATCTATCGATATCGAAATCGATATCTTAAAGAGTTTACGACTTGCCGCCGTCTAAAATGTGATCGCTCAGACGAATCAATTGGAGATTCCAATTGTAGCCAGGACCTTCTCCACCTGGTCTTTCCGACAGAGTGGAGGTCTTCCTCTTCTTCTACTTCCCCGGCGGATACTGCCTCGAATACTTTTAGAGCTGGAGTGTTTTTATTCATTCGGACAACATGACTTAGCCAGCGTAGCCGCTGTCTTTTAATTCGCTGAACTATGTGTGTCAATGTCGTCGTATATCTCATACAGCTCTTCGTTCCATCGAATGAGATATTTGCCGAGACCAATGCGGAAAGGACCATAACTCTTCCGCAGAACTTTTCTCTTGAAAACTCGTAACGTTAACTCATCAGACGTCCATGCGTTTGCACCACATAGCAGGACGGGAATAATGAGTGACTTATACTCGTAGAGTTTGGTTAATGTTAGTCGAGAGAGGACTTTACTTCTCAATTGCCTACTCAGTTCGAAGTATCACCTATTGGTAAGGTTTATTCTGCGTTGGATTTCGAGACCGACATTTTTGTTGGTGTTAATACTGGTCCCAAGATTGATGAAATTATTTACGACTTCGAAATCATGACAGCCAACAGTGACGTTCGAGCCAAATCGCGATTGCGACGACTGTTTCTACTCAGAAATAAATAATCCGATCACTAAAAATATTTTGCATGTTCTGCATACATTAACATTTAGAAGGATAACTCGGAAACCCAAAAAAAAGTACTATTTGGAAAGGAGTCGATTTAGCCACATCCGTCGTCTATATGTCCGCCTGCTCGCCTGCCTGTCTGCATACAGTGTTTATCAATAGGGCGCATGTGATTTTGACAGCCCGTGGCGGCCATGTTTGTTTACCGATTATGAAAAAATGTTTCTGTCTTCCTATAGAATCGCTAAGCAGCTGGAATGAGCGGTTTTTAACTTGCTGTTGTCGGTAACAACATGGTGTGTACTGGAAAATTGTCATCTTTAGCACGTACGTGAGATACTTCTGGGTCTGCAAATGGTTCACTTTTTCGCAATTTTAGGAATTTAATCGGCCAATAGTCGCACATTTTCACGGAAACCAATAGTCGAAGTTGACTGGAGGAAAGCCGAATTGAACTCGTAGTAGCTGTCTTGAAAAATTTGTGATAAGTTTGATGTAACCTCTACAGCATTCTTTGTAGTTTGTGTAGTGAACTGCTTATCTTCCTATGGGCGTACCAGATTATAATTTTTTTCGAGTGTTTCATCACAGCAATAACTAAGGGATTCGTGAAGTGTTTTCTCTTTAGGTGTGCTCTCTACGTCTCTTTGTCGTTCAAATAACTACTTTTATATTATTGTAATTTTTGTTAGTTATATTTGTGGTCCCTTGACTTAAAAATTTGCAATTATGTCATTCTTATCGACCGAGAGACTGCATCCGATGGTTATCTGCATACGGTCAACTATTTCGTGGGTGTTTACGTCACGCAGAGTATACTAGATGGTGTACAAAAAGCATCATGAGACCAATTCTGTCTGTCTATGCAGCGAATACATTAAGCAAAAATAAAACACAAAATTTGAAATAATAAATATTCCGATCGTGCCACACTGTAACAAATTTATATCAAAGGTGAGGCGATGCAAATATTCAAGCCCATAAAATATGAAAGTGCAAATACGAATACATCACAAACACACTAACGGTATATACATACATACCAATGATTCCAAATGTAATAACTACGCTATGTTACAACATAATTTTCGAAGACAATGTGCCAGCGATTTTATGAGATGTTTATTAACTCAAATATTTTGTATACACATTCCGTTATGATTTATTGGCCGAGTGACCATGCAAGCATGTGCAAGTGATTACTAGCCATTAAATGGCAGAAACTTGGCATGCACACGTACATATACCTACATACACACATATGTACATACCAATAGGAGCACATGTGCAGCGTTTCCATATTTATATTTATGCTTAATATGAAGCGGAAGAACTGTAGTGAAACAAACTAGTTACAAACTATTTTATAAAAGTCAGGCTGCAAACCAGTATTTTTTGTCGGGTTAAGGGAGTCGTATAGTTTCACTGTTTGAAAAAAATAGTTTTTTTCACATATGTATTTCTAATGTGGACATAACAGAAACATGGAGTATAGAGAGAGTTCGAGATTTCATAGGTTTTTATAGGTTCTCGAAAATCGGTCTCGCGCCGCCTATTCACTTCGGTCAGTAAACTTCAAATGTGTTTTCTCAAAGTAGCTTTTCATAGTTATGGCGCGATTCTGATAAGTTTTAGAACATTCCTGATACTAAACTATAAATAAACTGATACTAATCTATAAAATAAACTAAAATAGAAAGCTTGAAAAAAATGATTCCTTCAAAAATTATTGGCATTTGAATAGAAAAATGAATTTTTTGTCAATAATTTCATAACAAAGTGGCCATAAGAATTTTAAATCAATTGAAATCTTCCTGCGTATTTCTATGCATAAACCAATTCTAAATAAAGATCAAAATTTGAAGTCGATTGGATAAAATTGGTCAAATTTACAGTATTTATCACGCTAATTGGAAAAAAGAGTTTTGAGACTATACAAGTACTTGTATGTATGTATGTATATTCTATAGCTGAGGCCATTTTTGGTGCCGAAAAATTCACAATGTTGGAAAAAGTCTTCGGTGATAATTTTTCGTCACGAGCAAGTGTTTTTGATTGATATAAATTATTTGAAGAGGTTCGATAATCAACACGTCAATAGAATAAAGGAATTGGTGCTTGAGAATCGACGATTAACAGTCAGAGTCTTATTGACATCGATACAATATCGGAAGGATCAATGAAAACCATTTTGAAAGATCACTTGGGCCTAAGAAAAGTGAAAACACAATTGTTCCAAAATTACTAAATTTTTTCGAAAAATAGCGTCGCGTTAAAGTCTGTGGAACAATGCTTTCCGATTACCAGGATGTCATGAAAAATATTGTTACTGGCGGTGAATCTTGGATCTACAGGGTTTATACGGAAAGTAATAGGACTGATCTTCTTCCGCCGCGACTGTTCTTAGGAACGTGCGCGCACCGACTGGATTCGGTAGAGGGCGTTCCTAGCTAACGAACGAGCGGCTGGTCAGTTGTCTTCGAGCACCTGTAGAGTCATGACAAACATTTTCGCGCGACGTTTTTTTACGAGTGGTGCAAGCTGAAAATGCAGCGTTCGTCAAAGCAGAGTTAGAGTATTTGCGTGATTCTGTGTGAAACTCGGTAAATCTGCGACAGATGATCAAACAGGCTTACACAGATGTTGCTTTAACAAGAAGTGGTGTGTTTCGGTGGCACCAAGCCTCCTCGGCCAAAAAAGGGAAGAATGAGCTTATCCAAAGTAAAAACGATGCTCATTGTCTTTTTTGACATCAAAGGCATCGTTCGGGTCCGACAAGACCTCGCAGCCGATTGGAAGTTCTTGTGAACAGCTACCTAACCAAGGCCGGCATCCCAACGCTTCCGCAGCCGCCCTACAGCTCAGATGTGACCCCCAGTACTTTTTTGTTTCCCTGTCTGAAAAGGCATATTGAGACGAGGAAGAGGGTCCAAGCAGCATACACCTCGGCTCTCAAGGGTATTCTGGAGAACGCCTTCCGTGACGAATTCAATGATTGGAAATCGCGCTGGACGCGCTGCATCCACGCATAAGGAGACAATTTTGAAAGTTTTTAAGAATTGTAACGATTAGTTCAACACATTTTTTAAATCGACTCAGTCCTATTACTAACCAGACAAACCTGGAAACAGACGATCAATCGAACGGGTAATTTGGCAAAGGTGAGGAGAAGCTGAGAAAACCATGTCAAAGTACATAGGCCAAAAATTAAGGTTATGTTCACAGTTTTCTTCGATTATCGAGGTGTGGTGCCCTTCGAATTCCTTCCGAACGGCCAAACTGTCAACAAGGAATACAATTGCTCTTGGTTTTTCCAACACGATAATGCACCGGCGCATACTGCGTTTATTCTTCGTGAGTTTTTCGCCAAATTTTCAGCCAATATTGTGCCGCAACCACCGTATTCGCCTGATTTAGCTCGGTGTGACATCTGGCTATTCAGCAAGCTCAAACGACCGCTCCGGGGAGCCCTTTTGAGTCAATTGATGTCATTAAACGTTAATCGCTACCCTGAAGGCTATTACGGAAATTGAGTTTAGCAACTGTTTCGAGCATTGGAGGAAACTTTGACACCAGTGTATTAGGGCCAAAGGGGATTGCTTTAAGGGGGCGACATAGATTTTGAAGAATAAATTAAGAATTATGAAGAAAGTCTTACTATTTCTTGCTCATAGTATATACATACATGCATATTTCTAGTAATATATGTATTAATATATTTCCTGACTGGTCTAGTATGTCATTACGCTGCTTGGAATAAATATACACGCGTTTGTAGTTCTGAAATTGATGGGTTGTACAAGTACATGAAAAACATGAAATAGTCCGTATTTGGCCTTCTCGCATTCTGCTGCTTCCGTAATGGGCCGTTAACATGCAATAGCCAACAAAAACAACAGCTAACAACTGAAGTCGAATATAAAACGATAAAAACGCTGAAATAGCACCAACAAATGTGCCAAGCCAACAAGCAAATTCAAAGGCAACAACAATAACAACATCCACACAAACATAAGCCATAACTTATTTGCGAAGTCAGCTCTTGCATTCATATTGCCACAGCCGCTCACATATCCGCTCTCCCCTTTCTCCAACACATACACACACACACATGTACATATGCGAACATGCACACATATTGCCTGCCATTCGTCGTCATCACAGTTGCTTGTACCGAATCTCTGTGACGACATAAAAAAGATGGAATAAGAAAAACGAAAATGTTGGCGACGAGCAACAGAAAAGTGCCAAGTTGGAAAACTTCACTCTGCCAATGTACACTTGTTGTTGTCGAGAAGCAATAAAAAAGGAAAATGTTCAGCAGAAAAAAGCGAATCAGCTTAAAGCGAATTGGGTGAGGTGCAGCAACGTCGGCGAAAATTGAATGTAAACAAGTGGGGAAGAGCTAAGTTCGGGTATAACCGAACATTTTACACTCTTGTAACTTGCAAGGATTTAAGTCAGGGAAGTACCTTCAGGTATATAGGGATTTTTGGTTAAATGGGGTCTAGGGCGAGTTTTTACGCCATTTTTTCACTCTAAGCACAAAAATGCACCGTTATAAGAAAAACACGCTCTCTTATTTTCATTGAGATAACTTTCGTATTGGCTCATGTAAGCGGTATAAAATCACTCCGCAGTTTGAAAATCTTTATAATAAGTATATGAGGTATGTACAGGAAGTATTGACCCGATTCAACCAATTTTTGACATACAGATACACTACTATCAGGAAAGGGTTTTCTCTGAATTTTAATTGTATATTCATATATGGAGAGATATTTTTAGTAAAAAATCAACTATAGGTAAGGGGGTCCACTTATTCGGTACCTAGGGGCTGGAACAGATTTGGTTCGGTTTGAAGAATTTTTGGTAATAAGTATATATGTACATATATACATATGTACATACATATATACAATCTATCTCTATTAGTTTCAGGTGTTACGTACAACCGTTAGGTGAAAAAACTATTATACTATGTTGCAACATGTTGCAAGAGTATAAAATCAGCCCATTAAATGAAAAGAGAAAACTGTAGAAACAAAAAATAACAAAAGCCAAAAAACATTTCGTGAATAAAACAACTTGGGCATTGGAAAAAGTATCCATCGATTGGGGCTGCAGAAACAATAACAAAATGCCATATTGTTTGCATGCAATTTAAACGCTCGCCTAAGCAGCAAATCAGAAGTACTCCAACAGCAGAAACGCTGGCAGTAACTTACAAAACCAAAAAGCAATAATACGGCAAAAACAATTTGAAATTGCCATACTTAAATTAATAATGAATTTTCCTTATATTGTCTATATTAATATATGTACATATGTATATGTATGTATGTATAATATGTATAAGAAAAAAACTGACACCAATATATGTAAGTATGTATGTATGAACAAAAAGAACAAGTACATACATACATACATATTTGGTTCTTTGTATGAGTACATAAAACGACTGGAGCGCAACGATGTGAAGCGAACATTATACGACGATGAGACTAACGAAGCCCAAATTTGAACACGCTGTTGCAGTGTACCTCGCACACGAAATTACTTTTCTTAACATTAGCCACGCAGAGTCTATAAATTCTTAAATTACGATTATTTTTCGAACTGATCGCTATTGGGATTATATAGCGACGGGTTAATGCGGATTACATGATCTAGAGAGCGCTGATAAATAGAACAACAACACAGCTAAACTTCTCAATTAAGGGTAGAACTTATTCGCGGAACCATACTTCATTGATTTGTTGTTGCTTGCAATGCATTTGTTTAACAGTATTAAAAAACATACCTGATTAGGATCAAATCTTTATTAGCGTTTTCAAAATAGGGTTCTGAGTCAGTTCAAGCATGCAAACGCTCATACCAATTTTCTATACACTTGTCTGAAGCCTCGGCTGGGATGCCCTTAGGAATCTTTAAAAAATTTCGGCTCATTTTTGTAGCGCAGTTTCGGCCTTTTATTCATTTACATTCTCAAGCATCTCTTTTGCGAGCTGTACTTGATTTCGCAAAAGACATATGGAGATGAAGCTTTTCACAAACATGAAAAAAGGTCATACCAAAAAACCAAAAGTCTTCTTTCAGCGATTCAGTTTGAACATGCAGTTTATCGTTCCGATTTTTGTTCGAAAACTTTGTTGTTGAAAAAAGCATTCTCTTATAAAAAGTACCTTCAGGAAAGAATTTTTAATTAGTTAAAAATCTAAAATGTTGAATTAGAGTTTTTTGATAGTGTTATTTAATTTTTCATGAGGGCCATGCTTGTTCAGACCGGACAACAAATTAAAATGACTTTCTGCGCTGTTTCGTGGACAACGACGACATATATGTAGATCAAGGACAATACAGTGGATTTCATCCGGCGAGCCTATTCCTTAGAAGCCGACTCCGCCCTTCCTAAGTATCACAAAGTGTGATTGTATATCGATTACTCAGAGAAGAGCAAAACCATCGCAGGGCTCTACAATGCCGATTTTGTTGGATTCGGTTTAGAATTTTAGAAAACAATTACCTAATATGTCGAAGAAAAAGTGCTTTTCCATCACGAAAACACATTGTCAAATTCAACACCATATTCTTCAGATTTGATCACATGCGAGTAAGCGACGGAGGCCTACTTTGCAGACCTAAATAAAAGGTTTTCTGGTGGGTTAATGAAATAAAAAATAAATCGGTCATGTTCAGTGATCTAAAGGGGAAATGTAAACAGACCGCTATCGTTTATAACGAGTTAATTGAAAAGTCCTCGGCCTAACACATAGATGGAACTACTTGAATGAAATCGGTATAACTTTTAGTTAGCCCTAACCTTCAAAAGACGCGGGTATAAATTTGGCAGCTGTCGGATCATTAGTGTACGTGTT
Organism: Bactrocera dorsalis; assembly: GCF_023373825.1. Classification (NCBI taxonomy): domain Eukaryota; kingdom Metazoa; phylum Arthropoda; class Insecta; order Diptera; family Tephritidae; genus Bactrocera; species Bactrocera dorsalis. The sequence continues at coordinate 88,572,513 of NC_064305.1, forward strand.
TTGAGTGAAGCAAAAAAAAAAGGTATTTCGCGTGGCGATATAATATTGGTTTTTGAAAGGAAAAGATACAGTTGAAGTAAAAATTTGGTGATGAGTTTCCAGATTCCACCCACAAGGCATGGAATGCAGTAGATCCCCAAAAGAGTTTAACGAAAACATCAAAAAAGTCCACAAAATAATTTTTGACGACAGTAAAGTGAAGTTGTTCGAGATATCAAACATTTGAATATTTGGTTTTGAGATATGAGAAAGCTCTGCGCAAAGTGGGTGCCGCGAGAACTCACTTTTGACCAAAAACAACGACGAGTCAATGATTCGATAGTCCAGTCATTTAAACTTAAATTAGGTAAGAATCTCGGAATTCGATATACCCATTTATATGTCTGTAAATACTCCCGTCCTGCTATATGGTGCAGAGGCTTGGACGATGACAACAACCGATGAGTCGACGTTGCGAGTTTTCGAGAGAAAAGTTCTGCGAAAGATTTATGGTCCTTTGCGCGTTGGCCACGGCGAATATCGCATTCGATGGAACGATGAGCTGTACGAGATATACGACGACATTGACATAGTTCAGCGAATTAAAAGACAGCGGCTACGCTGGCTAGGTCATGTTGTCCGGATGGATGAAAACACTCCAGCTCTGAAAGTATTCGACGCAGTACCCGCCGCGGGAAGCAGAGGAAGAGGAAGACCTCCACTCCGTTGGAAGGACCAAGTGGAGAAGGACCTGGCCTCGCTTGGAATATCCAATTGGCGCCACGTAGCGAAGAGAAGAAACGACTGGCGCGCTGTTGTTGACTCGGCTATAATCGCGTAAGCGGTGTCTACGCCAGTAAAGAAGAAGAAATACTTGTATATTGACACCCTAAAGTTGTCTCAAAACCTACATATGGTAGGTATACTCTATAGGGTGTCAATATACAAGTATTTACAGATATATAAATGGGTATATTGAATTCCGAGGTGAACTTACTGTAATGACTGGACTACGAAGCAGTGTTTGAAGATGTTCATCAAACCCTAATTTTGGTGTTGATGCGTAGCAATGGATGAATTTTGGGGTGCGCATGGAATAATTGTTATTGACTGCCTTGAAAAAAGAAGGTCCATCAACAGGGGCTATTAAATACAGTTGTTGGACCGTTTGAAGGACGAAAATGACGAAAAATGGCCGCATGGAGAAAAAAGAAAATACTGTTTAACCCTGACACAAGTCAGTGAAAACGATGGTTAAAATCCATAAATTGGGCCCTGAGTTGCTTCCGCATTGGCCACCAGCGACAATTTCATATTCTCAGATCTCAAAAGAATTTCGTTGGGAAGAAATTTTCGTCGTATGAAGAGGTGATCGCCAAAACTGAGGTATATTTTGAAGCAAAGGATAAATCGTACTACAAAAATGAATGAAAAACGAATTTATTTCACGTAAGCTGTCTAATGCACACAGTTAAAGCACCTAAACTATAGTAATTCAGTTGACCTTCAAATTTGGAACTTCCTATTTTTGAAAGTTTGTGTGGCCGCAATCCAGATTATAGTGAACATATCTCATAAAGCATTAGAGTCACATTAGCAAATCTTGGTGAAAACCTACACAGCTTAAAACTTCTTGACCGCAAAAATTATCTATGGCTATGAAAATGGCAAAATACCAATTCCGGTTGTCTTTAACTGGAATAATCCTTTTAGTGAAATTTAATTCCTGCCGGTAATGGTTAGACGGGTAGACCTTTATAGAAAGGTAGGCTTGGTATGACTTATTTGAATTATCACGATCTGATTCATTTGCGCTTTCTTTTTATACTCTTCTAACATGTTACTACAGAGTATAATAGTTTTGTTTAGCGAACAGTTCGCGTATCACCTTAAACTAATCGGGACAGATATGATAGATAGATATCTCGGTGAAAGTTGGTATGCGCGTTCCTTGGTGCAAAAAAGTTACGAGTCGCCTCTTACTAAGTTGAATGCACTTATCTCGAAAGCCATTTAAATGACAACAACCAAATTCGTTTAGCAATATACTATAAGAACTCTCATCGACAATAACTAAATACGCTACATCTATTAGACATTACCGAGATGGCATGGCAGAGCTCAAAATTGGGCGATGAGTGTGACCTCCCCCTTATCCCACATATCACGAGACTACACCGACTGATCGTACCAATTTAGTATGTGACATTCTGACATTCTTATGTTACAGTATAAAAATAGGCGAATACGGACTACAGCCCCACCTTCTTCCCTTCTATCGGGTCAATATTTCCCTATGCCTTGATATACCGAATATAAAGATTTTTGAAATTCCGGGTAACTTTATACAGCATATATCGACCAATATGTGAGCTAACTCAATAAAAATGAGAGAGTGTATGTATCTTTGTGCCTAAATTGTATAAAATTGGGCGAAAAGCTCCCTTGCCCCCAATTAACCAATAACACGATTGTCGAACATCCGACTGACTTTACTCCATATGATTGTTATTTAAATGTGAGGTACTTTATGAAACCCAGGGACAATTTTTTTAGTTTATGGTATTTTGACGGCATGTGGTATTGGCAAAAATAGATAAAATCGGGTCGATACTTAATATAAAGTTTTTCCAGGTCCTGAAGTAATTTTCCGGTCTTTGATCTCTGCCAATTGCAAGAGTATAAAATGTTCGGTTATTCCGACTTAGCCCTTTCTTACTTGTTTACGTGTACATTGGTTATTGAGGCAAATATCACAGTAAAATAAATGATTAGCATAATAAAGATTGAAGTCGAAAATTTCTCCATCCATTGGGGCGTTTCACACGCCATTAATTCTAAGGAAGTAATTACAAGAACCTTTAATCTTCCACTGCGGCCGAACTTGGCCTTTACTTATTTATTGTTATTTTCTCAGTTTTATTAAATTTGCGTTGCTTCCTGAAGACTTTAATGATTCAAAGAAAGAATATCCAAAGTGAAAAACACTACGGATATAATTATTATTTAGGTAAATTTGAAAAATATAAAAAATTGCTGTAAAAAGGAAAAGAATTAATTGCATTTTAATACTAAAGTCGACAAGTTATGAACGAAAAGCGCTGTTCTCCATCGAAAATCGCCAAGTTAAGCAAAAAAGCCAAAGGCAATGCGAATACAACTTAAGAGAAACAGCTTCATGGAATAGAAACAGCTATGTACTTTCTTCGCAATTTGCCGACCGCTCTTCCTACACTATGCTCCATAGGCATCCATACCTATAGTATACATATACATATGTAAATATGTATGTATATAGACTCGGGCATTCGCTTCGTTCTCGATTTGCGCATACTTACACAACAACAACCCAAATTCCTGCATAACAACACAAAACAGTCTGACTACGTAGCCAACTTTCGAACTGAACTGAACGTCAACTCCAAAGTTGAATACAGAAATTTCAAAGTTTTGTTATAAAGTGATGGTATGCCCGGCGGCGGAGAGCGGTGGCGGCAAAAGTTGAAAACGGGAGCAGTAAACGACGGCAATACGGGCGTTCGTCGGCAACAGCAACAGCATCGGCAGCATCCGGGAGCAGTGAAGGGAGACAACAGGGACGAAATCAATTTGACAAATGGCGTACAGTTAACGTCGCACAACGTCCCAACATTTATGGCTCAAATGGGTTTGGGGAATGGGAGGACAGTTGTAACTTACATACATACTTACTTAAATGCTTACATGGACGTGTACAGATCGGGGATACGGGCATACGAGGGCATAGCAGCAATCGAACAGTAGTGATATCTACGAATGCTCCCCACTGTGCTGTTGGGCGGCTGGGCCTATACTTCACTCGTAGCGGAGTCATAGCCTCAGCTCATGCAACTCGTCGCAATCAGCTCGTTTAATCTCACTTTGGATTTGTCGAATGAGGCACTTTGGCGCGAATGTGGCAAGTTCTGTACATTTCTACAAACGTGCTACGTAAGAGTGTAGACTTGTTCTCTGCTTTCTGTTTCATGGTTATTTGTACGTTTTTTGTAGCTTTGAGCAAATCAAATGGCGAAAACTTTTTCATGTTTGCCACATTCATCTACAGTTAGTTAACTTTTGGCAAATCCCAAGCGAATGAGTTGCAATTTGGCTGGAGGTTTAAGTTTATGACTGAAATTAAATTCACTTCCTTCATTCACAGAAATCGTGACGCGATAATTTTATTATACTTGACTACTTCTTCAAGCCATTACATTTTTGGTTTTGGACTTTATTTATTTACTTTCTTATCACTTGGTTTTGGGATTTGTGCAAATCGGTGAGAAGAACTACTCCCAAAAGGAAGTAAATTGCCTAAAGCCCCTTTCGGTGTAAAGTTCGTCGAAATTCTTCCTGCTTACAAAGTTGCCCCTTATATGAAGTAAGTGGTATAGAGCCAGAAAACTATTTTAATTGCTTTGCTCTAAAATAGTGTCAATATCAAAAAGCGGCTTTTTAGCCACATCTTTTTATTAGACGACTAACATTCGATTTGATTTCTGTTTGATCTGAAATTTTGCACAAGTCTTTTTCTCAACTGTCGGAACCACCGATATCGAAACACTAGATATAGTTATATTGGAGATTCCAAGTGGAGCCAGGTTCTTCTCCACCTGGTCTTTCCAACGGAGTGAAGGTCGTCCTCTGCTTCCGACGATTGCTGCATCGAAAACTCACAGAGCTGGAATGTTGTCATCTATTCGGACGACATGTCGTCGTATATCTGGAGAGGCTATGCAGAATATAATGATTATATTAATTATAAGTTTGGGAAAGTCAGCTATATGCGCTAGTGGCCAAATTTGGTGTAAGGGCCTTTGAAAAGTTTTTTCCGATTTCGACCTACTATTTGTGCAAAGTATTTTTTTGATAACTTCATTGATGAGATGCAGATAGCATTCAGGAGTTTTTTTTATGAGAAGTAGGCGCGGTTGTCAGCCGATTTCACTCATTGTTACAGTGCGCGATAGAAAGATCTTACCTCTGCTCTTATAAAGCTTTAGAGCCAAGATGGTAGGGATCTTTGTTGTGAAATTTTATGCTAGTTGCGCGTATATTTAGTGCTGTATTATATACTCAAAACATTTTGACATACGAGCGCTATTTGTATTGTTTACAGTAGCTTAAAATATTTTTTTTCGACCAAAAAATGGAATCCAATCCCGAACATTTTCGAGCAATTATTTTTGAAAACTTTCGTCGTGGATTAACTCAACAACAAAGCCTCAATGATTCAATTTTTGGCGATGCCGCTCCATCAAGGACTGTCGAAAATATGGTGAATTTAATCTAGGTTGTGTATTACTTCAAGACAAATTTCGTGAATGTTGTTCAAAATCAGTTGTTGTTCTGGAAACTAATGGATCTATCGTTATCGTATTAGGACAATTATAGTCATTAGTAGGAACAGCGTCCATTCAATATATTTTTGGATACCACATAAATTGTCAAACGCTCAGGAAGGCTAATGTCGATTGGTCGAGAGAAATGTGAAAAAATACAATGGCGGTCATTCAAAACACGTCTATGACAGGTGAGCCGTATGAGTCCGAAAACAAACAGCAATCGACTGTAGGGGTATTTCAAGATGAAACGAATTCAACAAAAAATGTTCGAACACGAAGTACTTCCAAGCAAATATGTATTTGCCTGTTTCTTTTTGGAAAAACTGGATATGTGGCAACTATACCACTGGAATAACGCAGAAAAGTAAATTCTGAGTTCTATATAACCATTTGTTTGCCGGTTATCTTTAAAGAAATTAGGAAAACCAAAACGCTGAAGACGGATCTCTCTTTACCACGACAATGCGAGCTCTCAGCCTGAAATAACTGCATTTGTGAGCACTCAAAACATCGATTGGATGAGTCATCCACAGTAAATTACTGACTTGGCATCGAATGACTTCTTTTCATTCCCGTAAGTAAAAAATAAATAAAGATGTCAACGTTTTTCGTTCCTGAAGAGGCGATTGATGCGTTCAAAAGGCATGTTTCGGAGATGTTTCAAACAGAGTGGCTTCTTCGATAATTGATTCGAACGCAAGCAAAAGCATAGGGATCTTAATGGAGAATATATTGAAAAACAATAAAGCTTTTTCCGATGATTAATATAAGTTTTTTCTGCTCTAATACCAAAACACAAAAGGAAACCTTCATATGGAGAGTGGACGTGGAGTGTAATATAATTTTATCTATTGTGAACTGTATTTCATCTTTTGTTTCATCAACATATAGTATACTATATAAATTTTTACATAAGTTATTGCTTGGACAGACAGCCAGATGGCCGGACAGACAGTCATCCAGTCTAATTTTAGTCGTTTTTGGCCTTCTTGAATAGGATTGCTGATCAGATCAAAACTGTTTTGTCATTGTATGGATAACTACTTATGTATGTCTGATATATTGAGAATATATTGAAAATTGGTAAGTAAGCAGATTATTCGTCAAATTTGAAAAATGTAGTTTTGAGAAAATCGCGCTTAAAGTGAAACTGATTAAGCTGATGTAACTAGGCGATTATATTGGGTAGTCAAAAAGTCTTTCGTTGGTGGGTAGCGTGTCATTCTTTCCTTATTTATACCAAAATTTCAAAATATAGTGAATTTCTTCCTTATTTTCACTCATTTTTGAACAGCTGTAACTTTTTTTTTTAACATCCACGGATTTAATTTTCATTTTGAATGAAATTTTCATTGAGAATGAAGCTTAAAATCTTACCTTTCCAACACTATATGGAATGACACAATATGATTGATAGCACTGGAGATATACGACACGTCGTGTCCTTTAAACTTTTTTTCATGTGAGGAATTTTCCAGTGACTTGTTTCGTCGTTGTCAACCATAATTAAATTTGCTTGTGAAAATTAAATATTTATATTAGAGAACCTTGTCTAATAGCGGCCATACACAGGCACACTTGTGCGTTCGATCGGTATGTGTAAACATGCGGTTTACTCGTGTATGGGCTTGTTCGCGTACCGATCCATGTTCGCGAAAATGTTTGATTTTTTACGATCGGTGCGCGAGCATGTTTATCGTGTATGGCGTTGTGAGCGCACAAAATCTCATTTCTCTCGTGTCGCCGAGCAGTGAAGATCGCGGACAATTGCAAGTGTTAAGGGGAGAGACTGCTTTAGAGGCTTCAAAAAATCGATTTTTTTGAGGATTTTTTTGGGAGGGAAAGAAATAATTGATTCAAGCGAAATTTCTAGGCTTTATAGTCATATATTTGAACATCTTTCACAAATTTTTTGAATACGAAATCTTTGATATTCTGCCTTTAGGAAGCAATCACCCGATGCATCTCGCATATGCATTTATCAGGAAAAAAAATTCAAAGAGATTCATGTTTTTTAATAACTTATCTTCTAGTTAAACTAAGAGAATTCCAAAAAAAATTTACTTTATTTTGTTTAAAAATATGTTCAAACTTGACTTTTCCTAGTTTTTTTTTAGTTTAAATAGAAGACAATTTTATGCCAAAGATAATAAACTTTGCCCAATTCCAACTTTGCCCGCCAATTAAAATAATCGTAAAAATAAAAAACCGAGAAATCGCGCTTTTCGCTTTTTGCCCAAGCGCTCATATACTTGTATGAATCTGTCTGACGCTCGGACACTATTTCCCTTCTAGCTTCGACAATATTTCGAGTTCCAATCTATAACTTTGTTTGTTGTTAGATAATTTTTAAAGAGATTTAAGCGATTGTTTGAAGCTTCTAAAGCAGGCTCTCCCCTTAATAAAGATTTCGCATCTGAATTTATTGATCTTATAAAAAATTAATTGGCAATTTGGCAAACGAAAAGTGATAAATATAAAAATAAAATTGAGAAAAATAAAAGTTGGAATAACTTATTAACGAAATACAAAGAAATAGATAAAAGTGCTGCATTAGAAATAAATTCGAAGAAATGTTCCGCTTGCCTGTCGCACATGTTAACTGTGTGAAGAACGAACGCAAAATGGATTTGTGTGTCGTGTATGGGCAAACGAATTCACACAGATCGAACGCACAAGTGTGCCTGTGTATGGCCGCTATAAGACAAATTAAAATATATTTTTTATTTGTTTAACAAGTCGCGAATACTATATAAATATATATTGGCATTCAACCCATATAAACATACATGCATAATATATATTGTATTTGTTTTAAATATTGTTTTTTTTTGGTTTTTAGGTAAACAAAAATATTTTTGGTATTTGTTTGCCACCAGATCGAGTCACAATCACCGCAACGGCTGCTCATAACAATAGCTTTATACCACCGTCGGTAGCGCCAGTATGCCACTCACCAACGAGGCTTTAGTGGCGACATACTGATAAATAAATATATACTCATATTTACCTGTCACTTACCTATAAATGTAGAATCGTATCTTATCTGCGGTGTTATTGCTGCGGTGCTGACATGAAGATTAAATATTGTAATTTAGCCAACAAAGGCGTGACAAGCAAACATTAATACGCACATACTCGCATACACTGCATGCATTCTATATACATATATACATAAATATGTATTATATATAGACATACCTTCATTTTTAAGTACTACAAATACATATATTTATGGCTGTGTGAGGACACACACACATTCATGCAGTAAATATTGTTCGAATGATATTTTAATTTCATGGATTGCAGGCAGATACCGTGTATGTAGACAGCCAGCGAGTAAGTCAGGCAGACAGGCAACTGCTGCAGCTGTTGTTGACGGGCGTGTTGGTGTAATTATTATGTCACCCTGTCGCAAAAAATGATTGCTACAAGCAGCAGTTTTTATACTCTGGCAACATGTTGCGCGCAGTACAATACATTTGTTCACATTCTAGAACTAATGGTAAAAGAAATATACATAGATAGGTTAAAATGGTAAGTATGACGGGATTAATTTATTTTCGGATGTTTTGAGTAAAATTAAGCTAGTGATAAAAATGGTTAAAAAATCCAAATTTCATATATTAGCCACTTAATTTTATTGGGTTAGGACAGTTTAGGTTACTGGACTCATCATAATTTCAATGGTTGCAAAGTATTTCATTTAGAAAGCTGTGAACTTTTTTTCGTTTTGATCTCGCTTTCCTCCATACGACTTTCGTAATTTGTGTCTGCAAAGATTTTTAAACTTATTGCAAGTATGTCCATTAGCAAGTGTCTCGATCATCTTTTTGGCTTGAAGGATCCCGCAGAAGGATAAGCACCGGTTTTTGAAAAGCTCTTACCAAGCTGAAACGAGATCCATCCTAAAATGAGAACCCAAGAAAACAACCGATTACAAACTCGTTCACAATCTGAGAAAATAGGAACAAACAGTGCACATTCTCTCTAAAAGACGAGGAACTTCCTGCAACGCCTAGAACTAAAAGAGATACTTTGGGACTACAAATCAACAAATTTTGATACAAATTCATATTTTCTTTGCCATAAATATAACCGAATTATATTAAGATATTTCCGATATAGTGGAGTCTACTCCGTGTCTGCAAGATAGATGTATTAAAAGTCAATATTTATCTATAATAAAGATTTTCATAGTTTCGATCGAGCTTTTATTATATTTTATTATAAGTATATAGTTTATCCTGAACTTAGTTGACTATTTGAGGGTTTTACTATTTCATAAAGCCGGTGGGAAATTTGAATTATTACTTCTCACTTTATCTCACCTTCAAACGTGTTTTTTGCTACCCAGATGATACTTTGCCTAAGACCGGAAATGGCCACTCCCAAGTAAATGGCGCCGTAGATCGTTCCCAATCCATGATGAAGTTCGAATATCAATTACCCGTCTGAAGAACAACAAAGCGGAGGGAGGCGATAGACGGCCGGCTGAGTTATTCAAATGCGGCGGCGAAGAACTGATAAGAAGCATGCATCTGCTTCTTTGTAGAATATGGTCAGACGAAAGCTTGTCCGACTACATGGAGGTGTGGTCAACTTAATCCACACAATCTGTGGCAACTACGATGGGATAAGCCTTCTCAACATCGTATGTAAGGTTCTATCGAAGATATTGTGTGAAATATTAAAGACCAGCGTCAACAAACTGATTGGACCTTTTCAGTGAGGCCTGAAAACGCAACAACAGACCAGATATTCACCATGCGCCAAATCTTTGAGAAGATGATCGACACACATCACCTCTTCGTCGATTTCAAAGCTGCTTCTGACAGCACGAAAAAGAGTTGCCAAATACCAAAAGCTCCACCAGGATAGGGAAGGACCTCTTCGAGCCGTTCCATACAAAACGGGGTTTCAGACAAGGCGACTGCCTATTGTGCGACTGCCTATTGTGCGACTTCTTCAATCTACTCGTGGAGAAATTATTTCGAGCTGCAGAGTTGAATATTAACAACTGCTGGCGTACGCTGATGACACTGATATCATTGATCTCAACAAAAGCGCCATTAGTTCTGCTTTCTCCATTGCAAATGGGTCTAGTGGCGGACGAGGGCGAGACGAAATATCTCCTGTCATCAAATAAACAGTCGTCGCATTCGCGACTTGGTTCGCTCGACACTGGTGGCAGTCATAACGTCGAAGTCGTAGACAATTTCCTCTATATTGGAACCAGTATTAACACCAAAAACAACGCCAGCCTCGAAATCCAAGGCATAATAACATTTTCCAACAGGTGCTACTTCGGACTTAGTGGCCAATTGAGAAGTAAAGTCCTCTCTCGACGAACAATGACCAAACTCTAGAAGTCACTCATCATATACATACATAGATATGTGTGTATTTATCTATGTACACATAGTTTAATACACATCTCCATTATTTTTAAGAGGTGATAAAATTTTTATAATCTGTGGAAACATGTTCATTATGAAAATATAAAATAAAGATTAAACGGTATTAATAAAAATATGAAAATTTATAATATAAATTGTATAAATATGAAATTAAAAAGAATTCATTTTGCCTAAACCAAAAAAAATATCAAAGGAAACCGTCGTCACAGCAGTTTTAAGCCCACCCACAAATCACTGCCACTAACGAATGCCGCCACAGAACAATGCTACCCACACACAAATTAGTGAGCGACAAGTACAAATGCCAGATCGAACCATGGACCGACACAAACGGCAGCATGCACGCGCTCCTCTTTCGGCCACTTCATTAATTTACTGGTGCTTGCCGTTGTTGTTGTTATAACTATCTTTGGTTCAGCCGCTGTCGCTACCTTTGAATTCAGAGCATGGACTGCTAAAATACGAGTTGCGGCCGGCCACTGTGGTCGATCCGAACACCACATAGCGCTGGCGCTCCAACTGCTTGGCCCCAGTTGCAGTTCCAACAAGCTTTCGGCAAACAATAGCTGCTTGTGTGATGGAAATTGCTGTCGAGTTTTTTCATTTTATTATAACCGAAGCTGACGTTTGTTGTTGTGCGCTTTGCAAACTCAATGCGTTTTGATTAAAGCTTGTTGTATATATAAGTATGTGTGTATGTATGTTTCACATACATAATTTGGCATAAATAAACGTGTTTCAGCTGCCGTGTTCGCAGCAGTAGCCAGCAGTCGCCTTTGAAATGGTCCATTGAACGCGAGTCAACTGTTGCCAGCAACAGTCGTTCGGCATTTGTGGTTATTTTCGTGGAGTCTACCTGAGTTCGCTTCTATACCGCATCTCGTAAAATCCGCATAATCCCAAATCTACAGTGTACGCATGTATGTGCATGCACATGCGTGCGTGCGAGAGTGTGTGTGAAGCATAAAACCACTGACAAACGGTTACTTACTGCCGCCTGCATCTAGCGCGCCCCCTTCTTTATGGCTTTCATGCTGTGCAGGCAGGCAGGCAATCCGACAGCCAGCCAGCCATCGAGCGACGGTCGGCTTTTTAAGCCAAATGGGCAGTCAGTGCGCTTCAGGCGAGCGCTCGCCGCTCGCTCATCATTCACCCGACGCCATTTTAATCCAATGACTTATTACCCCAACCAACCAACTAATGCTATAAAAGCCAATAGTAACAACAACAATCAACCAACAATAACAACCAAAGCTACAACTTTACAAATCAAGAATTTGTTCAGTAATAAAAATGACTATAGTATATGATTTTTCAAAACCATTCAAATAATAATAAAAACATAAATGTCTATATGTAGCGTTTATACAAATATACATATACATATGTAGGTATTTATGTACGCATATGTATACAGACATATTTATAGATATGCTCGTATTCATTAGCTGTTGCTTCGCTTTGGGACAGCACACGTAATCGGTTATTTTTGGTTCGACTGCTCGAGTGTCAACCGAATAATCATCGCGTCATATTTTATGATTGAGCATAACGGCAACAACAAATTAGCGACATACAAGTTTATGTACTTATGAACACACGATCTAAACATAAGCAATGAATATTGATGAGGATTTGGTGTTGCCATCTGAATCCTCAATGCTTAGCAATTCAAAGAGCTTAAAAAATAATGATTGCCGGTGTAAGAGGATTTCGCTCATTTAATGCGAAATCCAGCATTTTTATTTCTAACTGGAATAAATATGGAACAATTTCTTGTAAATTGCTATGTAAAATATTATTTAGATGAAATAAAGGGTGGTCCATTTCCAGGTTCACTACTTTTTTAAAGAAAAAACATAGACACTTTAATATTATTGGGGAATTTCTATTTTCATTCGAAAGAACATTCTTTGGCAATTAATTTTGGATGATTATCTATTTTAAGTGTTTCCCGCGTCTACCAAATGGTTCATCCGGTGAGTCCGGTTTTCGATGACTCGTTCGAGCATTTCGTCTGGTAACTGGCAAAAGACACACGTGATGTTTTGGTCCAAGGCCCGAATCATAGCGGAATTGTCCCAATGGACTTTAGACTTTACATATATCGATATTTTGGTAGCCAATCGAACGGGCCAAAACGTAAAATTATCTGCTCACCGAAGTGTTCTCTCAATAAATCCATTGATTGATGCCATGTGTGGGTAGTGCTGCCGTCTTGTTAAAATCAAATGTCGCCGAGATCTCGAGTTTTAATTTCGACCATAAAATAATCGATTATCATACCGCTATAACGGTCCCCATTGACGGTTGGAGCCAAAAATGGGCCTCATCGCTAAACAAAGTTTGGCTCGAAAACGTCGGACCTTCGTAGAACTTTTCAAGAGCCCATAGAGCTAAGCGATGCCGCTTGTGAAGGCCGAGCGCCTGCAGTTCTTGCATAAGCTGTATTTTGTACGCTTCTATTTAAGATCTCGACATAAAATCCGCCAAGTTGTACCACATGTCAGTCCGAGATGCTGCGAACAACGCCGAAAAGACTCTCCACGGGCTTCGTGTACACTTACAACTATTGCCGAGACGAAGTCTATTCGGTCGAATATTATCGAAAAATAAATGCTGGGTCGCACGATGGGAGATGGTGTTGCGAATAGTACGCTCAGTGGGCCGATTATGTTGACCATAAGTTGAGCGAAGCGCGCGAAACACATTCTTTACAGAACGTGAATTTTCGTAATAAAGTTAAACGAATTGTGATCCTTGTTCAGGCGTAAGTATTCACATGATAAAATGCCAAACAATACTGAACAAACTAAATAACATGACAGCTCGACACGACTGTCGCGTGATCTGTCAAAAAAGTCATATTGTCACGCTTAGAGGAATCCTCCTTCCTCTTGAGACGAATTTTACTTCATCAAAATCATTCGGCAACCAAGCTGTAGGAGCTTCTGGCGTATCAATATCGATGTGTGTGGCTTGGCGCTGTCTTGAGGGACAGAACAGGTCCGAGGTAAGAGTTTGAGTGAGCCCATAGTAGATGAATCCTTGATAATCACTCCAACCTTTTAACAAATCTTTCTTAACCATCAATCTTGGCGATTCGATCATGAAAGTTGTTATTAGTCGATGTTTTAAGTGACCCTCTTTTCATCATCAGTAACCATCTACTTGAGAAATGTATAGATTCTCTTGCAATTCAGCAAGAATTTGTAGATGGTAATTCGGTCCACTAGTCTGTTTTGTGTTAACTCTTGTGGAACCTATTTTAGTTTCCAACCTTATTTAAATGATTTCAAACGATTTTTTGGTCGGATTCGAGGATTTCTGAAGCCTTCTATGGGAAACACAAAGGCTTTCAGTTTACTAGTCCTAATATTTCCCAGTATCACAATAACCTGTCTCACTCTCTCTGGAATATAAAAATCTTCATATTTGTGCCTAAATTTCTGAAATGGCAATGAAATTGCAGACCAGAAAATACCATAAAATATACCCTCTCATGTTACTCCACAAATAGAGCATTCAACAAGTTTTAATTAATTCCGATATTATTGTCGGAAACGAGAATTAAAGAGATAAATGAATTTTCAATTAAAATTTGCAAGCCACCAATACGCAGTACAATTTATCAGTACATTCGCCCTTATAACCATGCATTTAACAGGCCGTCTAATTTATGTAATTTATTCAGCAGACTGCTGTTATCAACTCATATGAATAACAATTAGGTTAAGTCACGTAGTAAACAATTGATAAAACGGCAAAATAATAACGAACCTACGCATAAGTCATCAATCATGCCGTTTATACTGGCATTTATTCATTCGGCCGATCACCACGTATTCGATGCGATAAGCTCCAATCCCTTCTGTTGACCTTCAATAAAGTTAGCACTACAAACTGCATCACACACATACATACAAACATACGTGTATATGAAAAGAGAGACACTGTCATGCACTTTTTTACATTTTTAACCAGACAATGGATGGAACATGTGACCCAAAAATTCCATTGGTTAGCAAAAGAGAATTTAAATTACAGTTTTACAATTATATAAGTAAGTTCTCGTGTAGAAGTTAACCGAAAACTTAACTTTATGCACTCGTACCATTCATAAGAGATAAGTTTATTTACGAAAACAATTTCGTTTACCAATCGAATTTCATGTCTATTTACGTCATTGAAAAGTGCAAACAAAATAATCCATTAATTAACCCGTCCTATCAAACGAGAAATCTTATCTCTAAATATTAAATCCGTATGTCAATATATGTACATATGTGTGTACATAGCATTGTTTGATTGTCTAGTGATTAGCTTTGAAGTGATTCCAAAACATCATGCCATAAATTACGCCAGCGAACGAAGTCTAATGGATATTTGCATTTCGAGTGTACAGAAAATGAGGGGCAAAGCAGAGGAAAAAACATATAAATCTAACAAAAGCGTGAAATATAAATTGTTAGTACTGCAATGCTAATTGTTTTTATGAAATGAATCTGCTGAAATACATAAGCTTTCTTGTTCACTAAATTGACTGAAGGGGTTAGGTGGGTTTGCATATTTCAAAAAATCGATTTTTTTTTGGTTGCTTTATTAAATTCTACAATACCTCTATAATATTGTTCTAAATTTTAAAGTTGATCAGAGTAATAATTTCGAAGATACAGCGTTGAAAACTTCTGCGCTCGAGGCTAGCTGCCCTCAGTGCCTCGTCTTTAAAAGCGTTTATCTCTAAACTGTGTTTTTGAAGTCGATGGACACGATTTCTCGAACGACTGATTTTGTTTGTATTGTGTACACGTTTTTGAAATAATATCATCTAGTTAACGAACGAAGGATTTTTTCTTGTTTCGTTACAACTTATTTTTTGACCAATAAATGGCGAAAATTTCACCAAAAAATTAGATGTTTTGTTCAAAGTCTAAGAAAAAAGGAAAATATTAATATTATTTTATTTCCTTCGTTCAAAAACAAGACTTAGATATCTACTAACGGAATATGCTTTTTAATTTTATATGAACAAATAATAAGTTATACTGTCCACGGCGAGAGCACTTTTTTGTGAGACACACACCCAGGGAAATGAGGTCTCAACGGCTGCATTTTCAACATTTTTGTACCGAAATTTCAGGAGATATTGTTCAAATATGTACCTTTGATATAACATATTATACTTTTAAAATATATGATGCTTATATTAAAAAAAAAAATCGTAAAAATTCCTTTTTTTACAAGTATGAGACCCACCTAATCCCTTAATTCTCCATTACAAGGTATCAGTAAGACAACAAGAATTTTAAGAAAATAAAAAGTTGTTTTCTTACATTGATTAGAGGCTACATGCTCCTTATATAATTCTTCTTTGTGCTGTGTCTGTAGATATCTTCTGACAATCCTGAGGTCGGCTAGTTTTTACCTACATATGCCTACCGGATATATGATAAACTCGGCGAATTAACGACACCAACTTTTTTCGGACGGAATATTATAAGCCTCTCATTGCTATATCTTTCTAACAATGATTGATGGGTTGTGTGGGAAGTGGAGCCATCTTGTTGAAACCAAATATCGCCGAGATCACGATCTTCAATTTTAGGCATCAAATAGTCGGTTATCATGGCGCGACAACGATCGCCATTGACGGTTACGTTATCACTGGCAACATTTTTGAAGAAATATGGACCGATGATTCCATTGGCTCACAAACCACATCTAACCTTTGTCTTTTTTAGATGAAGTGGTAGCTCTTGAATCTCTTCAGATTGCTCTTCGTCCCCATTGCGCCAATTTTTCTTGTTTGCATACTCATAGATCTAAAAATGAGCCTCATCGTTGAACAAAACTAGCCTCGAAAACGTTGGATCTTCTTCGAAGTTTATATCATATGCAACCAACAGATAAAGCTCCCTAAATGAGGTATATGAGAGCTACACGTATTAGACACGATTTTACCATTTTTGGCATCACGTCATATGACGTAAGTTGCCTTTCATATTTCGGGATTTGGCAACGCTATTGTTTCATTTATAATTTGAACTAAATTTATAATTTTATCGTAAACTTTGACACTATTGACGGCATTTGACATACGGGCGCTAATTGTATTCTTTGCAGTAACTTAAGATATTCTTCTCGAAAAAAAGGAATTAAATCGCGATTGTTTTTTAAAACTGTTGACGTGGATTAATTCTGCAACAGTGCCACGATGAACTTAATTTAATTTTTGGCGGCGAAGCTCAATCAAGGACTACATTTCATCAAGGGTATGGTCAATTCAATAGAGGTAGTAGATTACTTTAAGACATATTACGTGAAGGTCATGCAAAATCGTACTCCGGAAGCTATTGATGATGTGCCCAAACTAGTATTGAAACATCGTCATGTGACCTATTGTGAGATTGAGACAACTGTGACCATTAATGGGACTAGCATACATGCATATAATATTGCATGAAGATTTGATTGTAAAAAAATTTGTTCACGTTGGATCCCAGACTGTCGATCTCTACAAAACGCTTGTGTCAATTGGTCAAGTAAAATGCTAACAAAATAAGATAGCGGTGCTTCGAAACGTGTCTATGACATCATGTAAGGTGATAAATTGTGGATTTACGCGTATGAGCCCGAAAGTAAACAGCAAAATGTTGGCGCACGAAACACTTCCAAGCAAATGGTTGAGTACTTTTTTTTTGGAAAAACTGGACATAGAGCAACCATACCACTGGAACAACGCAGAACAGTAAATGCTGAGTGATATGCAACCATTTGTTTGCCAATTGAAAAAACAACCGCCGGGGATGGATCACTCTTCTCCATGACAATGCGTGCTCTCATACATCGCCTTTCAAAATTCAAAACATCAATCTGATAAGTAATCCTCCGTATAGTCCTGACTTGGCACTGAATGACTTCTTTTTATTCCCGTATTCAAAAAAAAACTAAGAGGTCAGCATTTTGACACCGAAAACTTTTCGAAACACTTTTACCATTTTTGAAAAACAATGCAATTTACGATTTTCGATGATTAAAATTTGCTTATGTACTCGAATATCGAAATATAAAAAGCAACCTACGTATTGTCACATAAAAACGCGTTGGGAGTTTATTAGGATAATTCGCATATTGAAAAGTATAAAGTCAACCGAAACTTAAATAATCTTTTTATCAGGTATATAGCGACTAACGATTTAACTCACCTTTGACACAATGGCATGTTAATATCGGAAAGGTATTCTCTACGAATTACAAAAATATGTCTCACAGATTGATGGTTTTCGTTAAGGAAGTCCATAAGCAGTGTGGTCTACGTTATCGGTATATGGGGGTTTCAACCACCCATATGGTTCCTTATGCTTTTACAAAACGAAATTTGCTTCTTCGCATTAACGAGTGTGATTTGTTTATCAAACGTAAAAGAAATGATCCATTTAAATTTTTAAAATGCACGAGATCATGGTCTAAAAAGTACTAAGCTGAAGCAACTTCGAAGGCTGATAGTCACCGAAACGGGTTATGTTGACTGCTTGGTGGGATTTGAAAGGGATCGTTTATTTTAAACTTTTGACCGGCAATATCACGATTAATTCTAAAGTGCATCAGCTGGACAAATTGAGTGATTCACTCAAAACTTTAAGATACGGGAATTGGTCAATAGAAAAGGTGTAGTGTTCCATCAGCATAATGCGAGTCCTCATACAAGTATGGCGATTGCCGAAAGCTTTGGGTGTGCTACCACGTTCACCATATTCTTCAGATTTGGCACTTTCGGACTATTATTTGTTCCGATACCTTCAAATGGTTTGGATGGGAGAACCCTCACCTCAAATCAGGATGTCGAAAACCAATTGGACCTTATAATTCTATATTTATCTCGATAAGTTTTAAGTGTTTCTAACAACCGTTAGAAGAGCACAACTAATATACTCTATAGCGGCATGCTGCGGAAGTATAAACACATGCAACTTAAGATAATATTCTGGATGAAAATATGGAAACAATAAAGCATTTGTGCCACATTTCCGGTCAATCGGTCAATGTTAAAAGGCTAATGAAGGGAAACACTGGAAACGAGTTTGCCATCTTCGCCAACCTACTCACATATATCACGCAATACTCATTACCTAAGCGTCTAAAATGAAAGCATATTTTGATGACTATGTGGACTCGCCACTTATGTAAGTCTGCGCTCGTCGTTTTCGCAATTACAGTACGGATAATAGTGAGT
Organism: Bactrocera dorsalis; assembly: GCF_023373825.1. Lineage (NCBI taxonomy): Eukaryota > Metazoa > Arthropoda > Insecta > Diptera > Tephritidae > Bactrocera > Bactrocera dorsalis. The sequence continues at coordinate 88,591,508 of NC_064305.1, forward strand.
TCCTAATTAGTCGCCAATTATCACTTCCATTTGAAGATGACTGCAATTAGATGTTGCTTGCATAGTTCAAAACAAATATCTACAAAACACACACAGATACCTACATATGTATGTATGTATATGTACATGTATGTGAAAATATGCAACGTTGTGCGATCGTGTACGAGCAAACGAAGCGGTGAATGCAAGCATGCAAATGTACAAACATTGCCTTGTAATTGACTGCACTTAAAATGAAAAGGAAAACGAAAATAAAAAATGTCTAGGTAAGTGAGTACCTAGCATGTCATGCACGCTAGATTGGCATATACACACACGCACACACACAAATGCAGATATTTGCGCACGTACATATATACCAATCACCCAAAGGGAAGCGGTTGGAGCCCCTCAGCACGCCCCCACGCTCACGCGGCCGCTGCTTGGCACGGCATTCCGACAATGCACAAATTGAACTAAATTACCAGACAGTTGACTCCTGTTTTGCGCGGCAAACACACACACACACATACATATATACGTGAATACATACATATATGGTATGCATATGTATGTATGTTTGGATGGATTTAGCAAGCCAGCGAATTGCGCAAAATGTAATAAAAGAACACAAACACAATGCAACGACGAACAAGCAAAAAGTGCAGCTCGCAGGAAAAAACTGAAAAACAAAGTGAAAAAACGGCGAAACACGTACAAATTAAAGAAAATCAGTTTACACAAGTGTTAGCGCTGAGCTCTTAGCGCGCCGCGTACAGCGTGTAGCGACGGCGATCAACTTACGACGAGTACAAGTACAACGCATTCACAGCGGCCTACAATCGGCCGTATTGACACACTCACAAGCCTACTTAAGTACCGGCTGATGACATACAAACACCCTTGCATGCTTGTGGAGCGCCAAAATGAGCCGCGCCGCCCCGCGCCGCGTGCAAGCGTGTAGCCCTCATGGCTCCAAGTTCAGCAGCTTGCCAAATACGAGCGTGCATACATACATACATACAATTGTTCGTTTGTACTTATTTGCAATTCTGTGTGTGTGTATGTGGAAGTTTGCAAAATGCGAAATGTTGCGAAACGAGTACACGCCGGCGGCTGCAGACGCCGAATGCGCGATGCAGGCAACAGCGACAGCGACATCGTCGGCGGCGGTGCAAAGGCGGCGCTGCGAAAGCTGCCTTATTGCTGCTTGCCACCGGCTCGGTTTGGGCGGCTGCCCAGCATGGAGAGCACGGCGTTCGCAGGAGGGAGCGAGCTGTGGCGATCACGAACGCGCAGACAGCAGTTGCAAGTCGCTAATTAGATTCTGAAAGTAGCAAGAGGCAAAAACAATGCGCACAACCAGCAAAGTAAAGTGGCAGAAAAATCATGCAAACGACGGCAAATGCGGCATTAAATTGAGGAGGGATTGCATGAAAAGAAGGCCTGATTGTTGCCGATTTGTGGCGCACATGACGCACATTTATTAAGCAATATTAACTTTTATTGAGCTATTTTCGAGGTTATGAAACTCACTCCTCCGTCTGACAATGAATGCGCATTGTGTACTTGAACGTCGGTGGGTTGAGTGTTATGGCATTATGATTGGGAAATTGATGCCGGGACGAGTTTCGGCTGATGCGAGTGTTAAAACTCAATCATAAGCATTGAAGTACTTCGAACGATGGCTGTACGATGTTCGACAGAGACTCGGACGTATGTATCCATTGGATCCAGAATTTGTCAGGATTCAACACAATCCGGTCTCTGTATCGAAAACAATTTACATTAATTTTGTATTTCTATCACTACTATCATTAGCAGCTACGTCTCAGTTGGTCCATCCGTTGAGTCCAATTTCCAATGACTCATTTGAGCATTTCGACTGGTAACTGGCGAATGACAGGCGTTACGTTTTGCTCCTTTGTCTGTATTGAAGCGGGTTTGTCCGCATAGACTTCAGACTTTACATATGCCCACAGGAAAAAAGCCTTACGGTGTGGTATCACATGATCTTGGGGCCAATCGACCGGCCCAAAACGTGAAATTATCTACTCATTGGAGGTGTTACCTCAACAAATTCATTGATTGATGTGATGTATGGGAAATTGCACCGTCTTGTTGAAGCCAAATGTCGCCGAGATCACGAGTTTCAATTAAAAGCATTAAATAGTCTGTTATCATGGCGCGATAACGGTCGCCATTGAAGGTTACGTTTTCACCGGCATTATTTTTGAATCAATATAGACCGATGATTCCAAATGGCAGCTCTTGAATCTCTTCTGGTTGATATTCATCCCAAATACGGCAATTTTGCTTACTTACATACCCATTGATCCAGAAAAGAGCCTTATCACTGAACAAAAATTGGCTCGAAAACGTCGGATCTTCTTGCAACTTTTCAAGAGCTGATAGAGCGAAACGATGGCGCTTAGGAATGTTAGGCATTAACCTTTCATGTTTCTAGATACCGAATATGAGAACCTGGATGGCTACGTTCATCTTTATACTGAAAATATCGGTTAAATTGTAAGTTATCTTTAGGAGTTAGGCCTGTCTTAGTTCTCTAACTTTGACAATACTCTCAGCGCAAGGAATGAGGAATCGAATTCGTCTTTTAGGCCTTTCAAAATGTTTCAATTGATATTTGTAGGCTCACTTATGGAATGGGGTGCATTTTTAAAATCTGGCACAGTACCGTTGGCATACCCTTCTGGCCGATTGAATAGTTCCGAGTACCGGAAAGTTTTAGGAGCAAATCTGCTACCCCATATACACAGTCCACAAAAATCTATCTCTTTTCAACAAGGCAACGCAAGAAACCATACGAGGCCAACGAAAACGTGGCTTCAACATAAAAATATGGATCTTTTGGAACGGCCAGCTTGTTCTCCTGATGTAAGCCCTATTGAGAACATCTGGGGATGGCTGGTTGAAAGGTTTACGAGGATTATAGTAAATTTAATACGATTTCTGAGATGAAAACCGCTATTTTGGATACATGGGGCTTATTAACCCGAGAAAGGCTTTGTCATTACACCAACTTAATCGTCAATCGTATATTCGCACTTATTAATAATAAAGGAAATTTTCTGAGAAAACTTTCAGATTTCTTTATGCAAAATTTTTACACCTATTATGGTACCTTTTAACTGTATTTTGAGACTTAGTATTAGTAAAAGTATTTATTTGGAAAGGTCCTACAGCTGATCTCCAGGAGATTTTCTCAAAAAAGACGTACCTATTATGGTACCTTTTAACTGTATTTTGAGACTTAGTATTAGTAAAAGTATTTATTTGGAAAGGACCTACAGCTGATCTCCAGGAGATTTTCTCAAAAAAGAAGTTTTGCGGTGACCACTACATCTCTGGACTGGATCCTCAGAAATTAAAAACAAAAACTAAATAGATTTCGTTAAAGTAATGTTAATCCATTCAAGCAAATCAAAAGAATAAGCGAAATAAATTTTTTTAACAAAATGAAGGTTTCTCGAAGCAAAAAAAAAAATAGATTTTTACCAAAATTTCGGCCTTAAATTGTTTATACAAATAAATTAGCGGTGAGAAAAAAGCTTGGTTTAATTACTAAAAAATATATTAAAGAAGTTCGACTTTGAAAACACCATTTTGAGAAAAACACGTTTAATGTTTGGCCTTGAACTTTCAAGCGCTCTGAAACGCCTTTGAAAAATTGAGGTGTAAGTTCGAAAATATCCACCGCACCGATATGAAATTTTTTGTGTGTATTCTTAAATAATGGCTGGACCATATAAAATTTAAGATTTCGAAGATAGGGCTTAAAAAATTGAGTGTAGCGTTTGCTGTATGGCACGTAGCGCCGTCCTGCTGGAACCAAATATTGTTCAAGTCTTCCTCTTCAATTTGCTTGAAGAAAAATTCGGTAAACATTGCGCGATATCGCTCACCACGACGAACGGCAGTTCCTTCTTCATTTTCGAAGAAAAATGGGCCGATGATTCCACCAGACCAAAATCCGCACCATCCAGCGATTCGTGTTGGGGGCATTGGCTTCTCGACGATTACGTGCGGGTTTTCTGTGCCCCAAATGCGACAATTCTGCTTGTTAACGTAACCATCGAGGTGGAAATGAGCCTCGTCCGAAAAGATGATTTTTCTGTAATATTGACCATCAAACGATCTTCTGCCCAATCTGCGAACTGTAGAATAGTGAATAGCGACCCATTTCGTAAATTTTAGACTTTTTACTGAATATCTGTCACTTTCCGAATGGTATTTGACGTTTCCAATGTCGAAATATAGATAATTCAAATTTAAAACGTTAGATGACCCACCCTATATTTTCTCTTTTCTGGTTTCCATCTTTGACGCGTGCTCAAACAATACTGAGTTCAGCAATCACAAAGCTGACTCGGAATGTTTTTTCCGATCGAAATCTAATCTTACTAACACCATAAAACAAAGTTACGGCCATCTGCCCGAAAAATAATGGAATTCTCTTTACTAGAATTTTTATGTGCCATGATTTGGATTGTTCTAGCTGACTTTTGGATACTATGTAGATCAATAAGTGTGTTATCATAAAAAACTAATTATATGGGAATGTTTTCTCAAGCAGACTTTTCAGTTTATTGACAAAAATTATATAGCAATTCTCGACCTTTCGGTTGACTTTATACTGTTTTTTAGTCATGTATCTGTGATATTTTATTGGGTTTTGGTAAATTTAATAATTGCATAATTTTTGGCATTTTGTTTCATTGCAATTTGTTCAAAAATTCGACTTTCTATACAAAATATTCATTGAAGATTTCCTAACAACTGGATAATTGTTTACGCTTTTAGTTCCTATGAATTGTGACAGTGGATAAAGTTTAGCTCCACCGAACTAAAGCTTTTATTTATTGCGTTTTTTACTTTCCCAACAATTATTTGACAGTAAAATGAAAAGCCCTTTAACATTTGTAATACTCCTAATATTTCACCTAAATTACAAAACACGATATCAGCGACGCTCATTTGAAAATATATCATAGAAAAATGAAAACGCTTCAAAACCATATAAAAAGTTAATTGCGATTGCATTGCTGATATGACACCAACAAAAGCACTGACAGTAGCCATAAAAACAATAGCAGCAATAGTCAGAGCGGTGGAGCAATCAAAGCCCCAACAACAGCGCATACAACAAAGCAAAGCCTACACACAGCCAAACCCAAAGCGAAACCGAAAAGCAATCGAACGTGGTCGTAATACAGTGGCACCTCAAGTGCCGAGCGCTAACGAACGTGCTGCACGATGCCCAATGATGTCGGCGAATTCGTTGCGCCAGCTTTGCAGATAAAGAACTGTGGGGACTGTGGTGGAGCTGCAGATGCAGACCGCCGCTGCTAGTTGCCGCCACACAATGCACGAAACGAAACTGCAAATTCACTTTATAAGCGGCATTGATTCGCGATTTCGTTGCTCCACAGCCGGCGCTGCCACCACGCCCGTCGCCTACGCCCAGTTATTCAGGCAGCCACGAGAAGCGCAGCGTCCCTTTACGACTGCAAAGTACCAGCACAAATATATAGACATGGTGCGTTTGTATGTGTGGATGTGTTTTTCTGCCCGCTCCACACCGCTGCCTGCAGATTTGGCTGCTGGTTTCCACGCGTGTGTGGCAGATGGTGACCGCAAAAGTTAGTGCCACAACAGAAATGTGCAACATTTGCAATAGGAGAACAGGTTGCCACAGACGCGCATACTCATGCACTTACATACACTACTTAAATATTTATATGTATGTTGTGTGTATGTGTGCGCTTTGTCGGTTTGGCTGACAAAGCTTGTATGGAGGGATTTTGCTGGCGTAGTGATATTTGTTGCAATTAATGAGAATTTATTTTTGAAGAGTTTTTAGGTTCACTGTACTATTATTTGCTTTAGTAAAAAATTGTTTCATGTCTAGCTTCAGTATCAAGGAGAAAGAAGATTGCAAAAATTAGAAATTATCCCTGAAAGTAATATAACGATCAGGGAATAGGCTTCAAGCGTCTAACAATTATATAGTGAACTGACTAGCCTGTGGTCGTCCCTCCAGTTCTTAGAAATACTATACCATATATTGGAACGGGGGAGTATGCACATATTCGGTGAATTATGGATTAAATTAATTAATTTTCCTATATACACCTTTTGACCGGCCGAGATTGGTGAAATTTGTCTCATTCTGTATTAACTTTTTGTTTTCACATTTCCCCTCGAACCGTATAAATTAAGTTTGCCACGAATTTTGTGTCATCTAGAAGGAAACCTCGAAGACTCTTCAAAATATATACTTACCTAAATGATCAGTTGAGTCGATTTAGCCATGTTAGTCTATTTGTCCGTCTATCTGTGTATACGCGAACTAGTCGCTCAGTTTTTATATATCCATTTGAAATTTTTCCCAGGCCTTTTTTCTCCTAAGAAGCTGATAATTTGTTGAAACCGTCGTTACCGGACCATTATAACATATATCTCCCCTATAAAATAAACAATAAATAAATGCAAGCGCAATTTTTTCATTTGACGACATGTCATCGCAAAATTTGATATAGAGTAATTTATAAGGCAGAGCTACAACTTTCGGAGAAACTATTCAGTTCGGATCACTTTAGAATACAACTGACATACAAACTGAACGATGGGAATCAAGTGCTTTTAAGGGATGTTTTGTATTTGTGAAGAGTATTATAGCTTCCAATCCTCGAAACAGTTGTCAAAGGCAATTTCCGGAATAGACTTCAGGGTAGCGATTAACGTTTAATATCTTCAAAAAGACTTAAAACATTCCCCGAAGCGATCGTTTGAGTTTGTTGAATAGCTAGAAGCCACACGAAGCTAAGTCAGACGAATACGGTGGCTGCTTCACGATATCGGTTGAAATTTTGGCGAAAAACTCACGAAGAATCAATAAAGTTGCGACCGTGTCTTATCGTGGTGCAAAACCAAGAGTTGTCGGTCCATGATTTCGACATCTTTTTACGAATAGCTTCACGCAAATGACACATATCACTCAAATAGTATTCCTTGTTGACAGTTTGGCCGATCGAAAGGAATTCGGAGTGCACCACACTTCGATAATCGAAGAAAACTGTTAACATAACCTAGATTTTTGACATACTTTGAGGTGTATTTTTTTTCGACTTCGGCTCACCTTTGCCACGATATTCGGCCGACTGAGCGTCTGTTTTCGGGTCGTTAGCATATATTCGTGACTCATGGCCAATAATAATACGTTTCAGGACATGCTGGTAGTCGGAAAGCATTGTTTCACAGACGTTAACGGGACGCTGTTTTTCGAAAAAATTTAGTGATTTTAAAACCAATCGTGCTTTCACTTTTCTTAGACCAAAATGATCTTTCAATATGGTTTTCACTGATCCTTCCGATATTCCACCGATGCCAGTAAAATCTCTGACCATTAATCGTCGATTCTCAAGCACCAATTTCTTTAGTTTATTGACGTTTTGATCATCAGTTAATGTTGATAGCCGCCGTGGACGTAGTTCGTAAAAATCACCGAATGCACTTTACAAGCGTATACCAAACACTAATGATTATTTTGCAGTAACATTTGGCATAGATATCACTGAAAGTCATACCAAGCTAGAAAAAAAAAAATATTTCGACGAATGGGTCGCGTGAAAGCGAAATTACTATTTCTTGGTGAAAGAAAAATCTCTCGACACCAAAACGGCTCAGCGCCAGGTGAAACGACCTCTAAAGTAGTGGCTTATTTCGTACTGGCCATTTAAGCAATGAGGACAATAAAAATCAAAGGAGGCTGTTAAATGATTTCGATGACCACGAAAGAAGGTTAAGCACACTCAAGCAATTGTATTATACCTATTCTTCATGAAAATTGAAAATCAAAAAAAAAAAACGATGATAAAATTGTATCGATTGGGTACCGATGTGCTTGCACTTCCAACGGAATCGCCGGATTTAGCTTTTCTTCCTTTTCCCAGACTTCAAACGAGAAGGTCAATCGTATTCATTATTTAATTAAAAAATAATGTGTTGTCTTCGGTCTTTACCAAATAATCGAAATGAAATACGTAAACATAAATAGAGATAGTACCCACGCAGGTGCCTGGCACCACACTCCTTTCTACTTTGACCAGCATTGAATGCTTAGATTGATTTTAATTTTATTGGCTTGTAAAAACTAGCGAGGAGAGTCAAAAGGTGTCTGTCTGCAGTGAAGGGAGCCAGCCATCGAGACGAATGCGGTTGGGTGTTGCAAGCGCAGCTAAAACGAAACCACGGCTGCTTGCTTGGCCGCGGCTATGAGTTACACTACACGTTCGGCGCAACTTGAGAAGCTCTAAAAGGCAACAAGCCAACAACGGCTCCTGCGGCCACCGCAGCACCACAGCGCTCCGGCGCTCATTACAGTTTCAATTTAAGTTTCACCTCTGCAATTCGCTACAGTGTAATTTGAGTTTATTTTATTTATGTGGTTTGCTCTGCTTCATTTTTATTTTGCCTTTGTTTTTTGCTCGCGAAAAAAGAGAATGCTCTGCGGAATGCTGACTATGAAGATATTAACATTTTAATATTCTGGAAATATGACAATTTTATTGCGATGTTAGCAGCGAGTGCATGGAATGCATTTAAGCATTTAAGTAGTAAAGAATGCTAACATTTAGATTATTTATGTTTTTGTTACTTTTGCATTGTCTTACTTTCTAAAAGTTGCGACATAGCGACACACATACATATTTAAGTAGTTTACTTTGAAAGATGGAGGTTTCTTCTTCTTTCTAATATGTACAGGGTAGGCCATTTAAAGTTGACCCATCTGGCAACGCTGTAACTTTTAACAGCGCTGACAAATCGGCTAATGTCATACCGCGTTAGAAGCGTCATTCGAAGACAATTTATACCATGGAACAGTACACTCCAAAAGAACGCGCTAAAATTGTTCAGCTTTATATTCAAAATAACTTTTCAATTGTGTTAACTCAACGTGCGTTTCGCAAAAAAAATAAAGTGAAAAGTGCTCCAGTTAAGAACACAATTAAGTCTTTATACGCAAAATTTGTGAACACCGGTAATCTCAGTAATGCCAGTCATCAAATGGCACAAAAACTCGCGATCGAAATGGCTGAAAACGAACTTGATATCGAAAAATGGTGATGTTGACTGGCCACCGAGATCACCAGATTTGACGCCACCAGACTTTTATTTGTGGGGTTATTTGAAATCCAAGGTATACGCTAATAAGCCAAAGACCTTAGCTCAACTGAAAGCCAACATTCGACGTGAAACAGCCGCCATATCATCCGAAACATTGGCCAAAGTCATGGAAAATGTCGAAAAAAGAGTGCATTTAGCTGTCAAAGCTAAAGGTGCCCATTTACGCGATCTAATTTTTAAATATTAGCTGAAACAAATCCCCTTGGACCAAAATAAATTATTTTTGAAATGAACAAAAAACATTGTTTTCTTTTGTTCTTTTTTTTAGAAACAAATGGATCAACTTTAAATGGCCTACCCTGTAGTATACAAAAATGCTATAAATCGCAAAATTTATTTTGTTGTGTTGTTGTAAATTTCACTATGTGTCCGCATTCACAGCTGCAAGTGTATTACTCTTCTTCTTTTCTTTTATTTTACACTTGCCCATAACTTTCTAAGCTCCTCTCTAATGTTGTGGCTAACATTTCGATTCAAAGTAATTTTACAGTTAAATAGCAGGACCAAATGACGATTTTCAAATAACTTTCATGCAAATTAACCACGAGTGCTGCCTTGACGACGTTCATAATCGGCGAATTGCATTATAATATCCAAGAGTGTACGCCAATGCATGGGTCAGTGATGTGCCAAATCCACCCGGTGTCAATGAAGCGTGCGGTTCTGCTACTGGCTGTGCTACTGCAGGTGGCACACCAAGTGCCAGAGTATATACATGTGTAGTATGTATGTGTAGCTGATATTGCAGAGACCAACTTCGTGTGCAATAAATTAAAAGCTGCAATTAATACTTGGAATATTGGCGCTGGAGGTTTCAAAGGGTCACTGATGCACACGATTTTATATCTTTAATTTAGTATGTATGCAAATGACTTTGTAGATTTGCAGATATGCGAAAGAAGTTGAATTGACTATTGATTGTGCGGAATTGATTACAAAAACATTATTTGTAGGAGATAAAAAAAATATGAAAAAGATCGGAAATTACATTTCCTGTCTTCAATAATAAGCATAACAATTTTGAGCATTTATTATCACTACTACCCCAGTGGTTTTATTTTACTAAGCAAGTAATGAAGGAGGAAATATTTAATTTATGTGTGCCCTAGAAAAAATACGTCGACTGGAACAAGAAAAAATCACACGCAGCCAAATATGGTGAATACAATGGTTTATCGATGGAATTCATTGCGTTTTTCAACCAAAAGAAACGGTACTATTTAAAAAAAAATCAGCTTTATCGAGACAAGTCGAGCAAGAACGTGTATCATACCCAAAATATTCACCAAAATCATTAGAACGGACTCGCAAGAGATCTCTTGCCAGCTCTCTATCACTTGCCTTAGGATTTTCAAGCCCCATGTTCTTAACTTTTTTAATATTTTTATTAATTGAAGAAGTCGAGGGTCGTTCAGAATGAAGCATGTCTTCAATGATCCCTCTACCATCTTTCAAGGCTTTGTACCACTGGTTGGCTTGTATTTTTGATAAAACTGAATCACCGTACGCTTTTTCCAACATTCGAAACGATACCGGACACGAAATTTGATTAGAAATTAACAAAAAAATACATTTGTTTGAAATATCATTTAGCCGGGCAGTTTTATTAAAATTTCCGGGTGCTTATATGTGTCACTAAGTCCACAAAAGTGACGAAATTTAATATGTTGGGTTGGGAAAAGCCAAAAATAATGTTAAGTGAGTATATTACAGATTTGTGGTTTAAAGCAAAATGTGATTTAGAGAATTGAGAAGATGACTCACATACTGACCGACATATTCGTCATAAAGTTAAATAACGAAAATTATTATAAGTTGGCACTGGGGTAATTCGTGGGCCGATTTCACACTTTTCGGATATTGAGTGATATACATATGTATACAGTATAAAGTCCAAAGTCCAAAGTTTTTCTATTACATATCGCACTCTTACTATTTTACTTGCTACAGAGTATTATAGTTTTGTTCACCTAACGGTTGTACGTATCACCTAAAACTAATCGAGATAGATATAGGGTTATACACATATAAATGATCAGGGCGACAAACGTGATTTTTTATCTTTAAATTTCTATAGCTCAGAGGAATTTTATGGCATCGCTTTGATTTTAGACACATATTCCTCCGAATTGAACACTCTACAAAAGTGCCCATTGTCACAGAGTCGAAAATCACACCGGCGAGGTAGTACGGGGCTTAAACCTGATTTAGCCACGAATTTTGCATTCTTTTGTATATATCTCCTAAATTACAAAAGCTATTGAAAAAATGTAGTAGGAAATTTTATTTGCTACAAAAAGGTCTAAGATCAAAATCGCTATCATTAATACTTCTCGAGATACATATTCGGCTTTTTAAGTAAGGCAGTATGGAATTTTCATATTATTATACACTGTAGTAATATGTTGCTGGGTCTTAGACCAATTTCTATAATTCGTCATAATGTTCGGTGAGATAATCGATATTACTAAAGTGGTTGAGTACCACAATGACTGCCTCAGCGGCTCTTGTCCGTCTACGCTTGTGCTCAATAAAATAGAACATGCTTTGTGAAAGACTAAAAAACAGTTTATCAAAAGAAAACTTTTCTTCTGTTTCGGCCTGAAAAGCTGAACTAGTGGAATTTATTATATGTACATATTTATTTACGCGGTTATAGCCGAGGTAACAACAGCGCGCCAGTCGTTTCTCCTTTTTGCTATGTGGCACCAATTGGAGATTCCAAGAGAAGCCAGTACCTCCGCCATCTGATCTTTCCAACGGAGTGGAGGTCTTCCTCTTCCTCTGCTTCTCTCTGCGGGTACTGCATCGATTGGTTGTTGAGGCCAATGATATCAATATCTGTCAACGAAGAGATGGTACGTGTCGATCCTCTTTTCAAACCTGTTTTTGAAGATTTGGCGCACAGTGAATATCTGGTCAGTTGTTGATTTTCCTCGCCAGAAACTATACTGATAAGTTTCAATAATTTTTGTAAGGCTGGGCTTTAATCTTTCATACAGTACGTTCGATAGAATTTTCTCACTGCCATTTAGCAGGTTGGTGAAGTGTTTCCTCCATAATTTCAGTATGCTCTGGGCATCAGTCACTAGATCACCTTTGGGGGTTCTACAAGAGTATACCACCTACCGGATGAAAATATCCCAACTACGCGATTGAAAAATTGTAATCCAAATTAATAATTAAAAAATGAAATTTGTTTTATAACTAACATTTTTTGGCGTTTGTGTATTGAAATAAAAAATAATATTTTAAATTTTTAATTCCAACTGCTTTTGAATTAATTTTCAACATTGCTGAGATAGCGAATTACAAGATGTTAATCGGTTCGCCTAAGATTTCATAAAGCTCTGCAATCTACAAATTTAAATTCGATAAACAATTAAGTTTATAATACTTAACATTTCCTTCATGTGTGAAATTCACAATTCGATTTTAAACAAAGGTAATAATATTTGCAGTTTCAAGCATTCATATGAAAGTAGACAATGGATAATCTAATTAAATTTTATGAGTGACATCTCCGTAAAATATTCAACAGTTTCTTACTCTCCCCTTTCATTAAATTAACATAAACAAAAAGTACATTAATTTAAAATGCTGGGTAAGCACATACAAACACATTTATTTGTATATTATTATCAACACCAACCCATTTCAATGCTTCTGCTTCGGTGCTCTTCGCATTCACCGCAGACAGCGCCACCCCTCGTGAACACCTCGCCCACTGCACGATATCTGCGCTACGACACATTTCGCCTTACCTCTGCCAATTGCAATTGTGTATTCCTGCTTTTCTTGTAAATCCGCTTTCTGCTTTTCCGCTCATTTCATCGTTCGATTTGTTATTTATGGCGCAGAGCTGCAAACGCTTGGCATTAGCGCTGAGATCAGCACCACTCCGTCTGGCCAAGCGTGTCGGCTCGTCCCGCCGCCGCAGCACTGCCACATTCAATGCAAAACGTGTCGTCAATTATCGCACTTGATTTATTCGCCAGTTCGCCAAAAGCGTCAAAACAAGTATGCAAGAACGTAAATTGTGTGATTCAAATTCAAATCAAAGCCAAAGGATGTAACCGCACATACCCAGTTTGGGAGCGAAATGAGATAATCATTTGACACATTCGAGTGGATCATAAATATTTTTAGAATCTGCGCCTTGAAAGAAATGTAAGATTTGAGTGTGTTTGTGTGTGTAGGAATTTTGCATATCTGGACAGGGTGACTATTAAAAGTGTTCTATATTTGCGCGATAATATAAGGAGAAGCTAAGTTCGGTGGATACCGAATACGACATGCTCTCGAAAATTGTGAGAATATATAGTGTTTTCCCCATAAGAAAAGAAAAAAGACCATAAAAATCAAAATTGCTTCTAAATAAGTATAAGTGACAATTTCGATCATATCAGGATTCAAATTCTTACCTTAACGGATAAGTAACTTACTCATTTGTAACGAAGTCTTATTTAATATACGAGATATAAAGATGGCATAAAGTTGACCTGAATATGGTTGACCCTACATGGGAATAACATATCAATCCTCGCAATACTGGTCCTTCATATCAGCTGTTTAAATTTTTTTTACTAGAATTATTCATTTCAAAAAACAAATAGTTATGACACATTTTATTTATTTTCCGATGTGGGGATAGCGAATATTGGTAAATATCGTTTAGAGTGGCTAAGTACTATCCCGCAAGGTAATGCAATTGCATGTAAAATTCGAAAATAATTGGGGGTTTCACATAGTCTCATAAAGTTACAAGCTATAACGATTCGAAAGCATGGCATTGAGAATTGTAATTGTGTAAACTCATTTTTGTATGTAATGGAACAACAATTTTTTAAACTAGTGTAAAAATGTATAATTTTATGATTTTATAATGCTTTATAACGAGTTATGAGTACCCCTAATGATTATTTGACTGAAGAAATCTAATAGTTGCGAACAATCAAGTCTTGGAAAACAGAGGGAGAGAAGTATGATAAGATAACACATCGTAAGATCCAAAAAATAGAGAGTCTAGACAAAGTCAGGAAGTAAAAATCTCTTTCTCTGAGTGACCAAGCAGATTTTCGACTCCATCCATCCTATGATATAAGCTATTACAGTTACATAGTTACTTTTACAGTAATACCAGTAATTTCCATCAATTTTATGAAGAAAAAAATATATACTTTATATTTTCCTCATCGGATTCAATTACAGGCAGGGCAGAAAGACTTCTTCCATCTTACCAGAATAGTCCCAATTACACGTCAGTAAATCGAGCACGAAGCTAAAGTTGAACATCACCACTTTGAAGACCATCAGCTTTTTGATTCGATGACAGGTAACTACAACAATCTTCCCTATCTTGAATTAATTTACCATATCCTCACTATATACTTGTATACATATGTGCGGGCCAGTACGGGATTAAAGCAAAATGCAGATGAAACGATCTGTCTGACGAATTTTTCTCAGCGCTTTGTTCCTGTATGGTATAACTTGCGTAAAAGTAAATAAAAACGGATTTTCGTTGGATAGAGTTCGAACAGAAACGGGATTAGACTGTGATAACCGAACATGGTCGAAGTCTAAGTCTGCAATGATCTACATATGTAAGATTTTTACTTTTGGCTCCATGATCAGTTTGAAAGAACCAGACACCAAATTTTCGTAAGTCTTCTACTCCTTGTATTCCGTAATATATAGATTTTTTGATCAGGAAGGGTTCAAAAACAAATTTATATCTAAAATTTATTAAAACAATTCAACCAAAGGACCAGGGTAAATAATTTCCTCCAAAAAAAATTAAAACATAGTAGATTGAAAGTCATTGGTAACGAAAGATAAAATAACAAACACTAAGGGAATAATAATTTATGGGCGATATGGGTTGGGAAAAGGAAGGCAAGGGGCTTAGCTGAAGTTTTATGGGTTAGGTTCATCTCGACTTAAGGCGAAACTGTGAGTGCTATAGAAAAAAGTTATAGGACAATATTGTGGGTAATAAAAAGGTCGATAACTTTTGTAAATAGACTTATTTCACATAGTCTCGAAATGTATAAGAAAAGTTCACGTAACCAAATTTTTGGTTTTTTTTTATTTTTATCTTATACAGAATATTTGGAAACTTACCTTCTACATATGTCCCAAACATACTTTATTTTTTATTTTAGATATCTATTAATACTCTTAATATTACTCAAATATCGGAAAAACTATAATTTTCAGTCAAATAATTTCCAGCTAAAATATTATTTTTTTTTTAAGTTAGTAGGCTTTATACTAGTCCATAGACTAGTTCGATTTGTAGTTCTGACTAGTTTTAAAATGGCTGGTTTAAGAGCAAAAATGTTGTTTGTGTTTATTTAAGTATATAAAAAGTGTCTGAGCGGCAAGGATATCCACGCTGTGCACGTGTTTATTTGCAATGCCATAGAAAAAGTTTTATGACTCTTCATGTGACAAATGAGTACGTTTATGTCTGCTTAAAACCGCAAAACTTTTGCATTGCTTTAGGCCCCGAACAAGAGGATTGTGTAACAAAACGATGGCACAAAAGCTGAAGGTAACTGTGGCAACTATAAAAGAGTTGCATAAAAGTGACAAAACAAAATGAACCGAAAAGTTTAAAGAAGGAAATCTCTGTCCAAAGATGATAGGACTCCCAAACCCAGGTGGGTGGAGTAGGAAAATACAGTTTAAACAAATATGTATGTTCTTTTGTCAATATGTGTGGACTAATTTCTAAGGTAGGTCTACAATGTGCGCAGAAACTGTTCAGATCGGAACACTATAGCATATAGTTGCAGTACAATTCCATCTATAAGAAGCGCACTAGTAAAGATTATTACAGCTTCGGTGCAGCCGCATTTAACGCTTTCTTTTTTGCTCGAAAGTAATATTCTGTATAAAAAATCACTGCCGTCATTTTTAATGATTTTATAAAAATAAACACTCGTTCAGCTATTAAGCAACAAATCGCATTCATTAGTGAGGAACACCTCGGTTTTATAGGCTCGCAAAGCAAATGGAAAATTTCTCTATCAATAAACTACACACACATACATATACATATCGTGTTTATTACCTACTAAAGTGTATCTTTGTAAACACAGAATGATTTTGTCGTCAACTGGTCTAACCCGTTGCCGTCCCCGCAGCCACCTGTTCTGTGAAGCCGCCGGTGTATCCATACCTCACATACTATTGAACGGCATGCAAACATACATACATACTCCTCTAATTTTTAATCATTTCGTGCTCGTGTGCAACACTTTAACGACGAAATAAAATGAAATTGTGGGAAATGCGGAAATGTATTGTGGCTCGAGGCATAAAAACCACAGTCGCTGTAAAATTTTACGCTTCTATTTACTCTTCGCCGCCTAGAACTCAGTGGTACTCGTGCTCAATGCAGTTAGTCACAGTCACATCCGCAGCCTCGAGGGCTTTTGGTATTACAGTTGGGCGAGTGTGGCAGAGTGTAGAGGAAATTGTGGGCAAAATGAGAGTTTTTAAAGCTTATAAACTACAAAGCGCATTTCAACAATTTGCGCTGCTATGGATTTCAATGAACCGACGGTAAACAATGAAGAGGCAAAACAAGCGAAAGTTGGAAACTGCATGCGGTGGCTTTAATTAGTTACTTTGTTACAGCTTTTGAGCATCAGCACGTCGATAAGACCACGTAAGCCTACAAAGACTACTATGGCAATTCTGCTCTGAGTTTTTGTTTCTGGTTTAAATTAGGTAAAGTACAAAATGGCGTAAAATGTATGTACATACATATATAAAATATTAAAGCCCGTTTTCTAACGTGAGCAGTGAAGTAGGCCAGAAATATTGTAGCCTGTCTTACGATTGGGGCTTATTTGATATCCTAACCATAATCAGACCCACATTTATAACAATCTTCGATATTTCTTCCAAACGATTATATATTAAAAAGTACCAGGAAATTGTAAATAAAACGCAAAATATTTAATTATTCATCAATATTTATTTTATCGCCTTCAAAGTAATCTCCACCCGACGTAATAAACGTATGCCAACGATTTTTCCACTCCTCGAAACACTTTTCATAAGCACGTTTTGGGATAACCTTCAGCTCCTTCAACGAATTTTTTTTTTAGCTCTTCGATCAACTAAAAACAGGTTCCACGGAGTGGCAGTTTCAGTTCGGGGAACAGGAAAACATCACCCAGGGTTAAATACGGTGATTCAACGGTGGTTTTCATTGCGTTTTTCGCTTTGAAGCCGGTTACAATCGTAGGATGATGCGATGGTGCATTATCATCGTGTAAAATCCGTTAATTGTTCTTTCACAATTCCAGCCATTTTCGTCGGGTGATCTTACGCAAACGCCTTAATACACCCAAATATACATAATATAGTAATTTTCAAATGGTCTTTTGACCTTCCTTAAATATCGAGATCTTATTTCCATGACACGCGATTTCCTTAAATTTTTTCCTGGTTTAGGCACTCAATGCAGTGCTTAAGTTGTTAGTGGTGCGAATTTCGTCCATTTGAATCAATGCAATGTGGTGGCGACTACGGGTACTTGAATTGGCAAATATCAGCTCATCATATTTGAGCCGAACTAACCAATAAAAATTTTATAGCTTGAGGCCCTATGTTCCACCTAGGAACTACGGTAAAATATATAAATATATAATAATATATAAATATATATAACCAATAAACATTATAATGTATTTTAAAACAAATCTTTATTACCGCCTCCAAAATAGGCTTACTTTGGGCCAATACAAACGTGACAACGCCTACTGCCATTTTCCGCAAACTTGTTTTAAGTCTCGACTGGGATTATCTTCAGTGCCTTCAGCGAATTTCGGTTTTTCGGGTTTCGGTTAATTTTTGGGGCGCTTTTCGCTAGATTTTTGGACGGCATTGGCAGGCTTCTATTAACCAAAACGTGGATCCACAAAAGAGGTTGAGATCTTTTGCGATCTCTCTAATGCCATAGTACTTCAAAAGTTTTCAAGTACGGGTTTTTTGAATTTTTCGATATTATCGTCATTTCGTAGGTGTGGTTTCATTCCAAATACAAAATTTTAATCAAAATCGTTTTTTTAAATATGTTAACTTATTGGTTGAGTAGCGCATGATGCGAGTCTGTTAAACTTAGTTTTCTGTCAATACTTAATACGAGAACTCCGATTTTGAAAAATGTTTCCCAATTGTAGAATAACAGTGGTTATTTTGAAGTGACATGGCTTAAATTTTAAAATTATTTATCCACGGGTTATTACTCTCTAACGCCTACATTCATCTTACGAGTACGAGTATATTAGTTCTTTCGAACTGGTCTAAAACTCTTCCTCTTTACTGGCCTCGACACCGTTTGTCGCTAAATTCGCTGAGCTATGTCAATATCCTCGTATATCTCGTACAGGTAATCGTTCTATCGACTGCGGTATTCACCGAGGCCAGTATGCAAAGGACCATAAATCAGATGATGCCTCTGCGCCATATAGACGGACGGAAATAATAATGGATTTATAGAGTTTGGGCTTTGTTCGTCGGGTGAGAACTTTACTTTTTAACAAACTAAGGGCACACATTTTTACAGAGCTGCGTGAATATAAAGAAAATCTCTTGCAAACGCGATTTTTTTGTTTTTTGGCTCGCTGTGAACCCGCTTTATTTTACATATGTACTTGAATACATGTACTTATGTGGTTTTTAACAAGTTTTTGATATACATACATACATATATACATATGGTGGGCAATGTTTTCTTCAAAGTGTCAACAATGAGAACCATATGTTGCCATTGTATTGCTTTAACACTTATTATAATAACCTTTCTTTGCTTTTGTTATTACTGCAACACACACACTCAAGCATATACATATGTATGTATATAAAAGCACTGTTAACTTTATAGGCGTGCAGTTGATGTGAACATAATTCATACATAATAAATGGTGAATGATGCATTGATAAGCGAGCAATATTGGTGGCTAAGCGGATGGTCGGTTGGCAGGTCGGCGTGTCGGCGGGTTGTCGGTTTTGGGCGACGAGGCCGACGTCCGGTGGTCAGACAAAAGCGAAGCACGAGGGTGACACGTGAAGGTTAAATGAGTTGTTCGCTTGTTGTGCCACCAATGGATTGCCTTGACAACGTCACACGGAGCGAAGGTTCGAAGTTGATTGAAATATATACGCTGCTGATCATGGCGCGCACGCAACGCCAAACGAAGGAAGATAGCGAAAAGGAAACATGCTAAGGATAAAGCGACGAAGTCTCTTACACACACACACACATAAATGTATGTATTTGCACCCAGCGGGCGAGTGCTCATTAAAGACGTGCGACGTGCTGAGAAAACAAGTGAATTCAATTAGATTTTGATGAGGCGATTGAATGACAAGCAGCGAGAGCAGAGAAATTTCTCTTTAAGTAAGAGGGAATGATGGAAAATGTTGTGGCAAAGGAACGGCGAAGGAAATTAGAAATTTTATATGGAATTTAATTAAGTTTATGTTGTGTTAGCGTAGCGTGAGGCGAGGCAGCACCGACGAAGTTGAAAGGACCCCATATACATATGTATACAGTGTAACTCTGTAAGCGCTTAGCTGAAAGTATATTTGTTGTGTAAAGCATGGTGAGAATTAAAAAACTTTTTCGTAAATATATCCTCCCACATTTGTAGCTCCAAGCGCGTTGTTATCTCATACAGCAATTTCTAACTTGCTTCAATCCTTTGGATTTTACGGTTTAATATAATTTAAATTTGGCTTACAAATATGCATACACACAAGCAAATTACGCATATGCTTGAATGCCTTGACTAAATATGGAAATAAAATTCTGTGGAACATCCCCTTGAGGTACGTATGCCAGCACCCACCGACGTACACCTTCACAAGCCAAAGACTCACATGAGCACACAGAATTTATATAATTCAGCATATGATACACGCCGTAAATCGCTTCCTTCTTCCGGCATTCAAACGCCACAAAATAATAGATACATACATACAAACAAACATAACGGTATACACATACAGACAGGCACTTTCATGTTGTGCTCACCTCCGCGCTGTTCCCCCTTTGCCCACTGAACGCCGACAAAACCCCACAATGCCGCTCGTCCTCCTGCGACTGCTTCACTGCCTTTCATTTGCGTCATTTCCATATGTTCAGGATCGTGTTCGAAATGACGCAAGCAGCAGCGTGCAGCCAGCAGCAATCAATCAAGGGCATAAATGCGCCCATGGCACCAGCCACAGTGCAGCAAGTACATAGCTTGTGGATGCGGGGCGGCACGGTTGCGGGAAGTGTTGAAGTGCTGTAGCGCGTGTTACTGCCACTCAACTCAACCCCCAGCCACAAGGTTCGTTGTGGTATTTTTAGTCCAGGTTTGCGTGTATGAGTGTTTACTCTACGCTGTTGCTGTTGTTGCAGTTGTTGTGTGTATCTGTCATACAATATTCATGAATGTGTGCGTGCGTGTGTGTGCACTTGGGGTAGCAATGTGGCGATTACAATGAGGATTTTAGTATTTTCATTCACGCTTTGCTCTCCGCTCCGCTCACCGCTCGCCACTCTCCTTGTGCCTTGTACCTTTATTCCCCTTTATCACATTTAAGTAATTTTTCTTTTCATTTTATTTGTAGCTGCTTTTTGTTATTCCCTGTTGTCTTTTTGCCGTATCCTCGATTGACTTACCGAGGGACGGCGTTATAAAAATGTGTGTGTATGTATGTATGTATTGAGATTGTATGTTTGTGCGTAGTTTTGTCGTGTGTGTGTATTCTCCATTTTGTCTTGCACAAATGCGGTTGGTGTTTATTGCTTATGCATAGGTGGCCAGACGAAATAAAGAAATATTTATTTGACAACTTTTTAGGAAAGATGAGGAAATTTTTACATTTGGTTGAAAGTTTTGCTTATTACGGATTTTATATAGGGTGATTTTTTAAGAGCTTGATAACTTTTTTTAAAAAAAAAACGCATAAAATTTGCAAAATCTCATCGGTTCTTTATTTGAAACGTTAGATTGGTTCATGACATTTACTTTTTGAAGATAATTTCATTTAAATGTTGACCGCGGCTGCGTCTTAGGTGGTCCATTCGGAAAGTCCAATTTTGGGCAACTTTTTCGAGCATTTCGGCCGGAATAGGCCGAATTTCTTCGGAAATGTTGTCTTCCAAAGCTGGAATAGTTGCTGGCTTATTTCTGTAGACTTTAGACTTGACGTAGCCCCACAAAAAATAGTCTAAAGGCGTTAAATCGCATGATCTTGGTGGCCAACTTACGGGTCCATTTCTTGAGATGAATTGTTGTCCGAAGTTTTCCCTCAAAATGGCCATAGAATCGCGAGCTGTGTGGCATGTAGCGCCATCTTGTTGAAACCACATGTCAACCAAGTTCAGTTCTTCCATTTTTGGCAACAAAAAGTTTGTTAGCATCGAACGATAGCGATCGCCATTCACCGTAACGTTGCGTCCAACAGCATCTTTGAAAAAATACGGTCCAATGATTCCACCAGCGTACAAACCACACCAAACAGTGCATTTTTCGGGATGCATGGGCAGTTCTTGAACGGCTTCTGGTTGCTCTTCACCCCAAATGCGGCAATTTTGCTTATTTACGTAGCCATTCAACCAGAAATGAGCCTCATCGCTGAACAAAATTTGTCGATAAAAAAGCGCGAAACACATTTCGAACCGAACACTGATTTTGGTAATAAAATTCAATGATTTGCAAGCGTTGCTCGTTAGTAAGTCTATTCATGATGAAATGTCAAAGCATACTGAGCATCTTTCTCTTTGACACCATGTCTGAAATCCCACGTGATCTGTCAAATACTAATGCATGAAAATCCTAACCTCAAAAAAATCACCCGTTATAAATTTGAAAATGCTAAGAAATACTTTTTTTCTTAGGAGCTCTTAGTCAATAGAGCGGGTTTCTCTTTGTTGAACAAATTCGAATTTTTTATCGAAAGATATGTTTTGAGGATCTTATGTACTTGTTTATAGTACATCTGGTTATATGAAATGTTTTTCCCGGAAAACTTAATTTAAGAACCCAAATTTCGGTTAAGAAAGGCTTCTTCAAAACCTGAGCAGATATATTAAGTCTGACAAGAACTTTGTTGAAAACAAAAGGAAGCGTCGGAGATCCTATAAATGATCAGCAAGAGTCGATTTAGCCAAGTCCGTTGGTCTGCTAGTATGTAGTACATATCACACCCTCAATTTTTGAGATATCGTTGTAAAATCTTGCACATGCTCTTTTCTCCCCATAAGCTGCTCATTTGTCGGAATCGCCGACATTGAAATACTATAACACATAGCAGCAATGCAAACTGAACGATCAAAATTAAGTTCTTGTATAATTTATAATATAAACAAGGTTTGTCCCGAAAGTAATAGGCCTGAGTCCATTTAAAAAATTTATTGAACCAACTGTTAAAATTCTTTAAAAACCTTCCAAATAGACTCTTCCGCGTCGATGTAGAGCTGCTAGGGCGATTTCCATGCATTGGAAGCGTCTCCGGAACAGCCTCTGTCGTCTCAAAATGCTTGCCTTTCATCGGCCTTTTCAGGCAAGGAAACAAAAAAAGTCCGGGGGCCGCTTCTGGGCTGTAGGGTGACTATGGAATCGTTGAGATACCGGCCTTGGTGGTAGGAAAGGCGTTGTAAGCAAGGGTGATGTAGTGGTGCAACTTCCAATCGGCTGCGTTGTCTTGTCGTACCTGGCTGAACCTTTCTTTGAATCTCTTGAGGACTTACACGTAAAACTTGGCGTTTACGGTTTGTCCAGGAGAAACAAATTCATGGTGGAGGATACCTTTGATGTCAAAAGAGACGAGCATCGGTTTCACTTTGGATTCGCTAACTTATCACTCATCCCGGATCTACAAAAAAGTCTTGTGCCACCGAAACACACCACTTCCTGATAAAGCAACATTTGCGTAAGCCTGCTTGATCATATCGAAAGTCTCTGTCGCAGATTTACCGAGATTCACACAGAATTTAATCGCGTACCTCTGCTTTAACGAACGTTGCATTTTCGGCACTTCGAGCGAAAACGTTTGTCCTCACTCTCCAAGTACTCGGAGACAACTGACCAGCCGTTCGTTCGTTAGCTAGGAACGAGTTCTACCGAATTCAATCGGTGCGCTCCGAAATACAGTCGAGGCGGAAGAAAATCAGTCCTATTACTTTCCGGACAAACCCTGTATTTAAATATCTTACCGATATTTGGCAGAGATTATTGTGTAGGGTGACGATGCAATTGTTCAGATCGTAGCTACACAAAAAGAACGATGAAGATCAAGTTCTTATATGAGAAAACTTTGTTTTTTTTTTTGGTGGATGCTAATACAGCTTCGGTGTAATCTGTTTCTTGCTCTACAGCGCTAAGTCGAAATACAGAGACAAGAGAAGAAAACATATTCAAAATATTAATAAGGGGCTATTGTATATTTACTTAGTATATTATTTACGGGATACTTAGCAACATTTAGTACTAGTCATTGCATTTTTTCAATACTAAATTCTACTACCCAAGTTTATTTTCAACATTTCCTTAGAAAAGACTGAAAGAGAAAATGGCTAACAAAACCTGATTAAAAATATATTTTAATATAAAGCGGATGTATGTATTCACTCCCCTTTACGCCGTAATAATATCAATCAATATTCTAAGCTACCGCTTCCAAGCGCCACTTGGCTGGGTCTGGTCACCTTGACTGCTCGTGGCACTTTCATAGCGGGTAATTTAATTTTCATTGCCAGCAATGAAAAAGGGGGAATATTGGCATTCGTGCGCCTTCACTTTATTTTGCCAGTGGCACTCAGCTATGCCGCTGACATTCAACGACAAAAAACACTGACAACGACAGCAAAGGCAACAACATTAGCTGTGGGTGTGGCAACTGGTATGGGCTTTGTGGTGGCAAAAGTCACCCGCATGACAAAGTGTGCAATCTGCAAGTTAATGTAGGAAAAGGCCGGCATAGTCATTTACACTTGGCTATGCATTTAAATAAATTAATTGCACTATATAATTTATGTTTTAATGGAAAAAATGCGCTAATTGAAATTCATTGGCGACAAGGAGTCGCAACTACCAGGTGTTTGACTCAACGATGGCGGCAATTAATCAGTAATTGCAGGTAATATGACTTGTCCAAGCTTTGATGAAAGTTTAACTAAATAATGGAATATTCCACTTCATGTCAAATTTCTCGTAGCAGATGAACTGAATTAAGGGGCACAGAAATATGAAGTTAAAAATAACGATTTTTATATTTTTTTAAATCATATATAAGTTGAGTTACGGTCTGCTAAATTTTCTTGAGTGATTACTCGGAGACAAATGATTTTTTTCGACCCGAGGTCAATGTACGAACAATAGCTTCATTGGGTTGTTAGGCTGGGCCCATAACTCACCGGTAGTTACTAGAGAACAGATTGTGATACAATTAGCACGTGAGGTCGAGTAAAGGCAATAAATCTAATATATCCCTACAACCTCATCCATCTCTCCTACTTCTGTTGGTTAATCCAACAATTCATCAGCGGTTTAAACTCAGTCTACATAGTTGAGTTGGGTCAACGAATCCTTCTCTATTCAATTCATGATTCATTCAATATAAATTATTGAATATTAAGTCGTAGTACCTATAAACTAAGCATATAGGAGACTCGAACTAGTCACGATTTGTATACTACTCGAAGTGCTCGCTCAGAAGCCCTCTATCAAGACGAATATGCGTGAGAACAGCACAAACCGTATCCAGCATGATAACGTGTGATTTTTTTGAGGTTAGGATTTTCATGCATTAGTATTTGACAGATCACGTGGGATTTCAGACATGGTGTCAAAGAGAAAGATGCTCAGTATGCTTTGACATTTCATCATGAATAGACTTACTAACGAGCAACGCTTGCAAATCATTGAATTTTATTACCAAAATCAGTGTTCGGTTCGAAATGTGTTTATCGACAAATTTTGTTCAGCGATGAGGCTCATTTCTGGTTGAATGGCTACGTAAATAAGCAAAATTGCCGCATTTGGGGTGAAGAGCAACCAGAAGCCGTTCAAGAACTGCCCATGCATCCCGAAAAATGCACTGTTTGGTGTGGTTTGTACGCTGGTGGAATCATTGGACCGTATTTTTTCAAAGATGCTGTTGGACGCAACGTTACGGTGAATGGCGATCGCTATCGTTCGATGCTAACAAACTTTTTGTTGCCAAAAATGGAAGAACTGAACTTGGTTGACATGTGGTTTCAACAAGATGGCGCTACATGCCACACAGCTCGCGATTCTATGGCCATTTTGAGGGAAAACTTCGGACAACAATTCATCTCAAGAAATGGACCCGTAAGTTGGCCACCAAGATCATGCGATTTAACGCCTTTAGACTATTTTTTGTGGGGCTACGTCAAGTCTAAAGTCTACAGAAATAAGCCAGCAACTATTCCAGCTTTGGAAGACAACATTTCCGAAGAAATTCGGGCTATTCCGGCCGAAATGCTCGAAAAAGTTGCCCAAAATTGGACTTTCCGAATGGACCACCTAAGACGCAGCCGCGGTCAACATTTAAATGAAATTATCTTCAAAAAGTAAATGTCATGAACCAATCTAACGTTTCAAATAAAGAACCGATGAGATTTTGCAAATTTTATGCGTTTTTTTTTTTTAAAAAGTTATCAAGCTCTTAAAAAATCACCCTATAGTAGTAATTTCTAAAATTTAATTTAGTATACGATACTTATTCTAAGGGACTTGACATATGCTAAATTGAGCATTTATAGCCCAACCATCCAATTCCTTGCTCCACGAGCTGAGTTGTAATTGAAGAAATACTGTAATCAAAGGCCTAGGAGTCGTGGTTTCTTTAAATGAAGGAATAATTTTTACTATTACAGAATCAGAAGAAGAGATATACTCTTCTTTATTAATAACAAGTAAGGATGGGCTAAGTTCATTTCATACCCTTGCAACTAACTTGCAAAGATTAAAGCCAGGGAAGTACATATTTCCAGGTAGATAAGACTTGTTAGTTATACGGGGTCTAGGGCGAGTTTTCACAAGAGAACATCCTAAGCACAATGATGCACGGTTGTAAGAAAAAAAATGCCTCCGTTGGAAGGACCAAGTGGAGGACCTAGCTTCGCTTAGAATATCCAATTGGCGCCACGTAGCGAAGAAAAGAACGACTGACCCGGCTATAATCGCGTAAGCGGTGTCTACGCCAGTAAAGAAGAAGAAGGACATACAATTGTCGGAAAAGGCTTATCCCTGAATTTCAATTATATATAAAATGTATATCAAAAAAAAAAAAAAAAATCCACTAATTCGTTACCTAGGGGCATGAACAATTTTGGTTCGATTTGAACAATTTTTGGTCATAAAGTGCCACACCTCAAAAGTTTTATCCTCATATATGAACTAATTCTTGATTTCTATAGAGAAAAATGAAAGTTTCAGTTGGAATTTACAGTCCGATTTCGTCCATTTTGAGACTACAACATAAAAACGTCAGAGGAATGTCAGATACCAAATCTTGTTGAAATTTTTACCTCGGCTCTTTAAAGCCCTTTCATACCATCTGGATGGTAAAATTGTTAAAAAAAAACATTATATAATATTTATATCTTAAATTAGTGCTTAGTTATGGTACTTGGTCCATTTACTCCGACCTACGCACTCGTCCTAACTTTTTTGCCAAGGAACGTGCTTACCAAGTATCATCAAGTTATCTCAATTTTTACTCAAGTTACAGTTATGGTCGGACGGAGGGACGAACAGACAAGTCAACTTGTTTATTTAACATAGCTATACAATACCTTCTCTCGAATAGGAAATATTATATTAGAGTCGATTTCATATGTTTTATTTATGAGGCGGTTAGATGGAATGTCACGAGGAAGTTTTCTCAAGTTATTATAGGTTATAGGTTATAGGAACGGTTTTGCAATTCTTGATATACACACCCCGAGGACACCCGATGAGCTCGAAAGTATAAAATCTGATGATGAGGATTGTTTTATAGTATTTAAGAACAACTGCCAATGTGTTTTAACGTGAATACCTGTCTTCGAAGATTCAAATCCCCGGTGTTTTCTATTTCTAGAAACACGGAAATCAGTATAATGGGCCGATCAAGGCCCCAAAGCATAAGTGCATGCACAACACTACACTCTGGGAGAACCAAAGCATGAGTGCTTCCACATACACCTATACCTTGGTTCCAATCGGTTCGGGTGAAAACCAAAAGAAAGCACCCTAGCCACCTTTGTCGGGTTCGAGGCCCATCTAAAACCTCTGCCGTACTCTGGGTCCGGCACCCGGCCGCAGTGCGACTCCACATTGGACAAAAGCCACAGCCACCACGAATCTCCACAAGGGGTCAAAAACCCAATGAGCAGATTGGAGTTACCTCCAAGGGCAAACTGCTCCCCGTGGTACCACGTCTTAGTTTTTGGTGTGACCTGTAGCTCTCGCTACTGCCTAAGTCGAGACCCTAAGAACTCCTAGGAATGACTGTATTTAAGTACAAGAACAATAACTTACAGTTGTTATACGACTAAAAGTATACGTAACTAATCTGAAAACGTAACCGACCAACGCTTGCAACCAACGAAAAAATTCAGAAGTAAAGTCCTCTCTCAACGAAAGACCAAACTCTATAAGTCACTCATTATTTCTGTCCTGCTATTTGGTGCAGAGGTATGGACGATGACAAAATCTGATGAGTCGACGTGGAAGAGAGAAAGGTACTGCGGAAGATTTATGATCCTTTGTGCATTAGCAACGGCGAATATCGCATTCGTTGGAACAGTGAGCGGTACGAGATATACGACGACATTGACACAGTGCAGCGACTTAAAAGACTGGAGCTGCTCTGGGTCATGTCGTTCGTATGAATGAAAACGCTTCTGTTCTAAAAGTATTGGACGCAATACCCATATTTTAGTAACGCTGATGTCTCCGACGTTTGCTTCTTGGCTTTACAAGCTTCGAAGCAAACTTAATACTATATGCCGTTCAGGCTGAAGAAAATAAGAGAGAACTAAGTTTAACTAAGAAAACCGAGGTAACCTCCCTTAGGGTTATGCTAATAAAACAAAAACATTTTTTTTTTACTTTTGTCGTTCTTATGTTTAAAGTTTCTCAAGTTTAAAGAAGCTCAAAACTGCGATGGCATTTGAAATATTATAGTTTTTTAATCTTATTACATTTGAAGTTAAAGCTAATAGAGTCCAACCTACAACCATTAAGATAGTGAAATAGACATAAGTACGCACCTATAAAAAGATAAAAATAAAGACAATGGACTGACACTTCCGTCGCTATTGTCCCTCGCTCATTGTCCTTATGGCCTTTTTATGCATGCCAATGACGTTTTTATGATAGGCCTTGTTGTTGTTGTTTTGCTAACGCTTGCGGTTGTCGTCATTTATCTTCGCTCCATGTGACATTCAGCTGTTTTTTTCTTCATACATAGTACACGATGAGTTGTGTGTGCGCTTGTTGCTGAGTTACGTTCGCATTGCATGGAAGGCATTTGACATTTCCTTGAAATGCCACGTTGTCTATGCGCTGGATGGCTCGACTGCTCGTTGGCTCAAGGAGACAAATATGTGTATGCATATACCGTGGTATGTCAATACTATATACAAATTGAAATATATTAGGTATCCTGCACACGAACAACGTCACATGGAAGTAAGTAACTGTTAGATACATGCCATTTCCATGACAAAGCAATGCCGTTGGAAGTGCCGTTGTGTAAGTATTACGTAAAGGTACAAGACTAGCTGGCCGTCACGAGAGGTTCATTTCTAAGGGGAAATATGTAAATTCATACAAAGAAGCTAAAATGAGTGGGAATATATGTAGATATACATATGTACAATCATAGATACATATGTATATGTATACGAAAACGTATACAAATGTGGGTGGATAAGATTTTCCGAGATTATATGTAAGTACATATGTATGTATGTTTATCCATTGTATATATAACCTCAGCTGAAGGTTTCCTTAAAATAAACAGAAAACAAAGCCACAGAGTGTCTTGCTTTTCTCTATTTTCCATTTTATTTCTCTTTTTTCTTCTTCTTCTTTAAAATTGTTCGAATTTTCGTCCTTTCACGCTTTCGCTTCTTCTTTTTATTTTGTTCTGTATCTAGTTTTAATATATGCGCATATCTAGCGTTTATCCTTCACGCAGAGACACAGTATACACTTTGCGATACACAGATACACAATTTCCTCTCTTCCGAAGCCGAATAATGCCGAACTTTTTTGCTGACAATCGCTCGTGCCACGAGTGCTAGCCGTAGAGCTACATACGAGTGCTCAAATGCACATGGAATTGCTTTGCTCGAGGGTTACTACCTTTTTGTGGTTTTCCAATTAGCGCCGCATTTCGTATTATTCTTGTTTTTGTTTATTTCCATTTTCGCTTGCTTTGCTTTCCACTTAGCTCCCCTTCACTTCGCTTAGCGCTCTCTTATATCGTATTCTGCCCTTCATCGGTGGGTGGAAAATGTGTTAATGTGTGTTGGTGTGTTCGTGTGCCCTTGTTAGCGCCTAAGTACTCGTAGATGGTCCTTCTTGCGGCTCAAGTAAGAAGAAAAAACGCTGAAGTTTGTATGCCCAATGCCAGTAATCACACGAATTAATGATTGGGTGGCAGGGTGGTTGTTACGTTGTCCTGATTGCTGGTGCTTTCAGCTAACGGCAAGTCAAACAGATAAGGAACAACAACAGCAAACACAATAACACAAGTGCCACAATGGGAGAGAACGCTCGTCGCTTTATGGGATTATGGCAAAAAGCAAACAAAAGATGAAGAATTTTCGGCATTTCGGTAAATGCAATAAAGCGAGATTTCGGTCGGAAATTAGAATTGTAAAACATTTTGTGCAAACAAAAGTTACTAAGCTGCGGTAACAGTTGGTGCAGAAGTAAACTTTTAGGTAATTTATGCAAAAAGTTATGGCAATATTTTTTCATAACTCTAAGAAAGGTCGCGCTACGTGATATATTTGTAAAACCTTCGTTTTAGTCGTGAAAAGCTCCGAGTAATTAATATTCAAAGCTCGCCACTTTTATCTAAAATGTTGTATACTAAATATGAATTATTTGAAAGTCAAGTAAAAGTTATGGACCTACCTTCACTGCTTATCACTCCTTTAGCATCTTTTCATTTAAGCATAATGATAAAGTTTTTCAAAATAATATCGATCCGAGTCCGTGTATAAAAAATTCTCGACTCTAGTATAGATATTCTGAAAACAGACCGATATTATTAGGTTAGCTTAAGTCATGTAGAGTTTTATGTGTAATGCTTAAGAAGGGAGGATTGTTGTAGTACTAATTAAGATAATCCTTTCTGAATGTAGGAAATCTCTTATAATTGGCTTCTAATAAAAAACCTTTGAGTTTATCAGAAATCTGCAATTCATTTTAGTGTCTAAGGGTGTTAGATGGAAATTATTTTACTCTGGTTTTTGGGAACCAATACATTCGAAAAGGTTCTTCCCAACAACTTCTGCAACTGACATTTGATGAAATTATTTTTTGATTATAAAATACTTTTAGGGAACCCTTCGACTTCAAAAGTGCCTGTGGCCCGTCCGTTTTTGCCAAGCTCATTCGAGGTCCTTCTGCGCGTTTTCCAAGCATTGAAGGCGTCACGGATGGCGGGATAACCTTGAGAACCGAGGTGCATTTTGCTTGGAACTCCTCTTTCATCGGCCTTTTTAGGCAAGGAAACAAAAAAGGGCGGCGGGGTGTCACATCTGGGCTGTAGTGCATTGCGGAAGCGTTGGAATGCTGAGCTTGGTTAGGTATGCGATGTCTTGTCGGACCCGATTGACCTCTAGTTGGAGTCTCTTAAGGACTTCCACGTAAAACTTGGCGGTTTGTCCTGGAGAAACAAATTCATGGTGGACGATGCCTTTGATGTCAAAAAAGACAATTCACCTTGAATTTCATCATTCATCATCGAATATAAAAGCGGCAGAAGAAAACCAGTCCTATTACTTTCCGGACAAACCGCTTGCGCTCCCGCTAAGATAGGCACGCAAACAAGTCTAATTATGGAATAACTCGTGGCCCCTGATATTGAAGCTGGGCATATCTGTACCTTTCTCCAGCGCTCAGTCAGCGAAATCAAAATTAGTATCACCACATGACTATCAGGTTGGACAGCCAATTTTCTAAAGGAGAACACTCTATGGATAAAAAGATTTATTAATACCTTAATGACAGTCGAAAAACGCTACAATGATCAGCAAGCCTGAAACGTGAGTTGATGTATAATTCTCCATCATGAACTTCTTCACCAACTTTCTCCGCAAGCCATTAAAAAGTCCCTCTCCTCCAGCGACTCATTTTCTTCGAAGGTAGAAGAGCAGATGACGACATCTGATTAGTCAGCGTGGTACCAGTTTTGGAGAGAAAGGTTCTGTCGAATATTTGTGGTCCTTTGGGCATTGGCAACGGATAATACCCTAGTCGATGGAACAATGTGAGATATACGACGACATTGACATAGTTCAGCGTATGAAAAGACAGCGGCTACGCTGGCTAGGTCAAGTCGTCCAAATGGATGAAAACACTCTAGCTCTTAGAGTATTCGACGCAGTACCCGCCGGGGGAACAAAGGAAGAGCCATACCTTCATTCCGTTGTAAAGACCAGTTGGCAAAGAACCGGTCTACACTTGGAATCTCCAATTGCTGCCAAACAGTGAAAAGGAAGAACGACTATTTTAAACTCGGCTATAACCACGCAGAAGGTGTCTATGGTAATTAAGAAGAAGAAAATTAGAGCAGAGAAAGCCTCAACGACGTGTGCGAGGCTTGCAATCATCTAGTTACTGAGTTTCTCTGTTCTAGTTACACTTTTCGGGTATGTACACGGAGTAGACTAAAATTCCGATTGAAAACTCCCTACTTTCATTGTGGGAAGAAACTCTTTCAACGCCTTTCACTACACAAAAATCGCATTATAAACACAACTATGGTTTCGTAAGGCAAAGAACTACATAGTATGTTTGATGAGAGTTTCTATCTATAATATAGCTTTTCTGCAGCTGTCTGGGACAGCCTATGCGTACGCTCTAATTCAAATTAGGTTCCTTCGTGTGCTCCATTTTTTATAAGCCTAAGATTTTCAAAAAGTATAATAAACGGCACCTGCTTAGTACCAGATGTTCTGAATGATCGAAAGTAGAAAGTCTTAGAAGAAAACTTATAAGGGTATGCGTTGTTAAAAATGTGGACTCCTATTTGGTACACATGATAATTGCTAATTATATTGCTGCTGCGAGTATCTAAGCCACGAACAACATAGACACGGTGTCGCCTTGAGCTAAACTGTAAATAAAAGTATTTGCTCTTCCAAGTCACGGCTAGTTGCTTGGTCTAAGATCGCACCTCGTCTGGTTTCTGTTTGCAATAAGATTCTACACAAAAACTCGAATACGCATATACATCTGTGCATATTTATTTGAGTATTTAACACAAAAAAGAAATAATACAGAAATAGATAAACAGGAGAGACCACTCGTGCATATACAAATCGTATTTGCGTTGACGATTTTATGCAAATAATATAAATTCATTTTTAATCCTTAAAAGTCGCATGGGGCACACAAGCAAGCATACTTAGGGTTCCTACGGAGACCGGACGGTGAAATCAGCAGAGCCGTGGCAATAGGTAAGCTTGTCGCCAAGCCGTCGAGATTGTCGCATGCCTTCGTGTGCAGCTTAATTCGCAGCTAAACGATGGAGCAGCGCATTAATATTCAGATGACGTCGGCGCTTTCAATGCGCCTACCACTGGACCCCCTCCCCGACAACTGCAGCTCCAGCAACAGCACATCAACCGTCAGCTACAGTTCGCCATCGGCTTGGGTCAGTGGCAGCACATACACACATCGTCGGCTATATGTTGCCTCGTTGTCTGTCCGTCCATCAGTCAGTGTGTGCAGCCCAACGACTGATGAAAACTTGCTTACTGATTGTCTCCGTACTTCCCGTTTCCACCTTCACGTCTCTGAAATCGGCTCGCTCCTCCAACGGCGTTTCGACGGTGGCAAATCAAGTAAATTTATTCCGATTCGTATACAAAACTGGTTCCATTTTTATGCAAGTTTTTTATGCGCTACGCTTTTAGGCTTTGACTTTTGTTATTTGTTACTTTGTTTGTTCGTTTGTTGGTTGCTGTTTTTGATTATTTGCTTTTTGCGTCGCAGTTTCAAGTATGTTCTTCGATGCTTGTCAAGCATCCGAATATCAAAACAGCCATCGAATAGCAATAACAGCTGAAATATAGTTGACGACGCTGTAGGCGCTGCTGTGGGCAAAGGCGACAAAAGCCTAAAATTAAATTCAATATAATTTTGCGGCGGTGCATTGTTGCTGGATGTGGCGCCGAGTCCGAGATTTGACTACATAGGAAAATATCGAATTTCACGACGTCAAGTAATCATCTTATAGTCCGTAGCATACGCAACTCTATTTGAGGTTGATTTTATGTCAAAGTCAACTGCTGTTTGATGAAGAGATCAGCTGCTGGGAGAAATATGACCGTAGCTTAGAAGGGCGTAACGTTAGCTGGTTGTTTAATATAACTAATACATGCTGAAACGCATAGTGACCTCCGGATTGAAGCTAAGTTTAATTGCATATGGTACAGTATAAAGAAAATATTTCAGTATTTCTGACAAATATTTCGAAAATTATAGTTTCAAGCAAACACTTACAGAGCAGCTACAACAACTCAGTTCACTTTCTTAGAGTTATTTTCTCAATGTCTCATTAGCAGCCATCTTCAGTTAAGTTCTGGTTAAAAACAAAGTTCTTTTCCGAAAGAAGGAGTTTCTGGTTACGTTAACCAGAACGTAACAGACATTGAGAAAACGGTTCTTAAGGGGAGACATGGGTTTCCTTAGGCAAAAACAGCAGAACCTTAACTTAGAACTTGGTTGAAGGAAAAAGATGAAAATTAGATTTTTTGCAGACATTTTTCAAAAAAAGTAAATGAAATAATCGAAAAAAATCCTTTGTTCAAGTCTTTTGGGATTGCATCTCAAAGACTGGGTAAAATTTCATGAAGAGGGGTTGAGTAATTGTCGAGAAATCTTGCCGACCGACTTCGAAAACACAATTTCGATGAAAACGCGTTTAAAGATATCGCACTTATCCTAGCTAGCTTCGAGCGCACAAGTTATCAAGGTTGTATCTCCGAAACTGTTACTCGGGTCAACCTGAAAATTTAGGACAACATTCTAAAGGCGTTGTAAAATTTAATAAGACAATTAAAATCGATTTTTTGTAACCCGAAAACCCATATAATCCCTTAAAAGTTGTATCTCTTATTTTATCCTTTCATTGATTTCAAAAAAAATATCCAAAAAAGATCGAAAGCTATTATGATCTGATGAAAAATCGAATTCGACAGATCAAAAACAATATCTTCCATATTTTTAGGTTTCATCTGCGGACCGGAAAAACCGGACTTGAAAATTATATATTTTTTTATTCAAAAGTTTTACTGTGCATTATTAAATTACATATGTACCCTTAAAAGCTAAAAACATTTGATGCAACAGTTTTTTTTGTTCAAAAAACGGGAATTATTAGGCTGTTACTAGCCGTTCATTTCGAGTTCCAAGTTCAGATGATTGTTTCCAAATTTAGAAACGATCAAGTTGTGTCAGTATCTTAGTCTTGACAAGAGCTTGAGATAATGACTGAGATAAATGTTTTCAAGGGCAAGTCCTCTCAGAGAACTTTGGAGAAGCCAAGTGACATGATGAGAAGAAGGCAACACACAATTTATTACGGAACGATATACGCAATTGAATTTGAATTGATGGAAATATACTATGACTGTTCCATTATCCTCCTTTTTTAATATATTGGGTATACCAAAGCGTTAAAAAACTCTATGTGTTCGAAAAATACGGAATATTCAAGCAAACGGGTCGGTCATTGCCATAGATCGTGTATTAACTCAAATTTGGAGAATTTAAAGGTAAAAGACCTTAATGTTATTCTTGGTTTTTAAAAAATAGAAATCAAGTTATTTCCGACGGGCAGAACTAGGGTCTCTACAGTTGCTGTAGCACCTTTGCAAACCCTGCTTAGCAATAAGAAATTGGTTATTCTAGTCATAACAGAAGACAAGGGTTAGAACTTTAGGTATATAGAATGATGCCACTTGTTTTTACAAGAATCTCATTACTCTCGTTTTTACACCTTATATCTGCTGACGGCGACAATTCTGAGTGTTTTCAAGAAAATTTAACGGCGAATAAAGCATAAAACGGCATGAACTGAGCTGATCAAAATATGTATATAAGCTATCGATGTTGAAATAAACAAGAACACAACGGTGATCTGGAACAATATCGCTAACATTTATCAGTAAACTTGGGAATCTAGCGTCAAAAAACTGCCTCTTTAAGGGGTTTCGGTGCAGCTCAAAAATATATTGTTCAGACTCATTTTTACTCCAGGTAAAAATTAACTTCCTCAAAACACGGTATTCTCAGATAAAGCCTATTTTTGGCCTAATGGCTTTGTCAGCAAAAAAAATTGTCACTATTGAAGTGAATCAAATCATTGTGTGGTTCAGGAAACGCAATTACAATTGCAAAAATTTACGGTTTGTGGTACGATGGTCGTATGATGGTATCATCGGACCTTGTTTTATTTTCGAAATTAGGCAGCAAATGTCATTACCATCAATAGCATATGCAATATGCATTTCTACGCACATATCCTCTCTGGTTTACGTTAAGTTGACCAAAGTTGAGCGCCAAGTTCATGCGATTTAACGTCTCTAGATTATTCTCAAAGCCTTACGCCAAGCAACTAGCAACTCGAAGAAACTCGAAGACAACGGTCACCGCATTACAGTCGAAATGCTGCACCGAGTTAGCGAAAATTGGCGCAAACGTGCGGATATATCCAAACGGAGGCGAGGTGGTAATTTGGCCAACAATTTGTTCACATCATAATGGCAAACAAATTTCTGGATAACAAAAAAAACAGAACCCATTTTGACATAATTTTAGTGTTTTATTACATTTTAACATCACTTGTTGATGAACCCTATATATAGGGTGATTAATTTTGACATTCCTTACATTTTTAAAGAAAAAAAGTAAACACTTCAAATTGAATGGGGAATGTTTATTATTATTGGAAAGAACATTTTTTTGTATTTATTTTTTGAAGTTTATTAGTTACAAATATTGGCCGTGGCTACGTCATATGTGGTCCTTCCATTGATGACTCATTCGAGATTTCGACAGGTACCTTACGAATGACACGAGTGATGTTTTGCTTCAAGACCTGAATCGAAGCGGAATTGTCCCCGCAAACTTTAGACTTTACATAACCCCACAGGAAAAAGTCTAACGTTGATTCCAACGGCCCACAAACCGTACTTTAGCTCTTCAATCTCTCAAGGTTGCTCTTCGTCCCAAATGGGACAATTTTTCTTGTTTACACACCCATCGAGACAGAAATAGGTTTCATTGTTGAACAAAATTTGCATCGCAAACGTCGGATCCTCTTAGAACTTTTCAAGAGTTCACAGAGCGAAGCGATGTCTCTTGGGAAGGTCGAGCGTTCAGTTCAGTTCTTGCACAAGCGGTATTTTGTAAGCTTTCAATTAATGCGCCAAGTCGTTCCGTACGTCAGCTTTTACGAACGGCGCCGACTCGACTCTCCACGGTCTTCGTGTATTCTCTCAGCTATGGTGATGGTGCTGATAGAACCATAAGTTGAGCGAAACACATTCTTTACAGGACGTGAATTTTCGTAATAAAATTGAACCCTCCATGATAAAATGCCAAACAGTATGGAACAGAAATAACATTACAGCTTTACACGACTCACGAGTGTTTTGCCAACAGAAGGATATTGAAAAAAGCACCTCTACTTGGATCACCCGTTATAATAAAAATTAATTTTATAAGGCTACAGAAATCAACGTAAACATTTCTTTAAATTCAGGAAATCAAATTTTATTCATAGAAATATGCCAACATTAACATAAAGAAAGATAACCACATACACATGTACATACATTCAAATGTATGTATTTACATAACCGATAGAGTTCACATCTCATAAGTTCCTGTGTATTCATAAGATAGATCATAAATAATTGAAATGGCAGCATAATTTTCATGAACACTTCAGCCTCTAAAATGCAAACACCCACACACTCAATAATACATATTAATGAGCTCAAATAAACAAATATGCACAGAGCATAAATATATGTTTGTATGTATGTATGTATATGATAGATAGAAGCATGTAAATAACTGTACCCATAAAAGTGCATTCTAACGGGCCCTCCTTGTTGACTATGGAAGCACATTTGCAGGAAAGATTGAGTGTTTTATAAACATCACCTCGATTTATTTGCGCTTTTTGGAGGAAAATCCCAGGCCTCG
Organism: Bactrocera dorsalis; assembly: GCF_023373825.1. Lineage (NCBI taxonomy): Eukaryota > Metazoa > Arthropoda > Insecta > Diptera > Tephritidae > Bactrocera > Bactrocera dorsalis. The sequence continues at coordinate 88,629,190 of NC_064305.1, forward strand.
GAGCTCGCTCCTCATTTTTTATGCACATAACTAAATCGAATTATCGCAGATCATAAATCTCGTTTGGCTGGCTTTTCAATTTCCTTTTTCTTATTTTCGTTTCTGATTTTATGTAGTGCGAAATCACCGCCACACGCAACTGCCACATCAGAGTCAACAATAACAACAGCAACAACAACAACAACAACAGCAGCAACATGTAATACAATCTGGGCTGGCGGCAAGAACCCCGGCGCGTGCAAATGTTGTAGATGATGTTTGATGTTGTTGTTTCGCAATTTTTTTGTTGTAGTCAATGTTGGCGTTGACAGGCTGCGTTTGGCCGTGGCCGCAACAGTTTCCTGGAAAATTGGCAGAATCGTGGCATGGTAAAAAAGCCAACAACAAAGCGAACAATTGCAACAAGGTATGTACTTTATGTACATATGTACATACACACAAACAAAAGTTTGCGAGTAACAATAGTAACAACCAAATAACAACAGCAACAATAGCTCATTTAGGCGTTTCATACTTTGTATGTGTTTGGTGTAGGTGTACATAGCTGGATGGCAGCACGAACCGCATGCCTGGTCTTCTAGCCTGGCCGCTGGGCCACCCACCCACTCGTCTGTCGACCAGTTGACGGGGAGTCGTTCATCGTTAGTTCGTTCGTTCGCTCGTTCGTTGGTTGTTGGTGCTATTGGTATTCGCCCGAAGTGGCAATGTTGCTATTGCTGACGTAGCTGGCCTCATCGCCAAGGCAGCGTCGTCTGTATCTGGTGCTCGTAAGTTCGTAAGTATAACAGAAATGGGAAAATTGTGGTTCATGAGAAAGGTTACACTATTCAATTAATTGAGCGCGATAAAAAAAATTAGTCATATACCTACGAACGGCATTATTGTTAATAAATTGTATATATAGGGTAGCTACTTTGGAAATATTGGGTAGTCGAAAAAGTCTTTTCGTATTTTTTCAATAGATGTCTTTTCAGTCGTATTACTTCAATGCTACCAATCACATTGTGTCATACCATATAATGTTGGAAAGATGAGATTTTAAGGTTCCTTTAACAAAAAATAAATTCGGGGAAGTTGAAAAAAAGTTACAGCTGTTCAAATTGAGAGAATATAATGAAGAAATTCGCTTTATTTTGAAATTTTTTATAAAAAAGAGAAGAATGCCGCGCAAGCCACCAATGAAATTTTTGAAGTTTACGGAGACGATGTTGTATCGGTTCATGGTCGACCAAAATGGTACATATTTGTTTATTTATTTATTGTTATAAAAAAAAAATAAGTTGAAGTTTGATTAGAAAGACTTTTTCGACTAACTAATAATATATTATTTTGTGTTATCAAAGAACGTTGAATTGAAATATTGACATTATAAAACTAAAAACGAAAATTGAGCCCACAGTGTCGCCATCTTTTTGAGCAGCACCGTACGTGTGGTGCATAAACAAATGTACTTGTATATGTAAACTACTAATTCAGCTAAACCTAGACACGTACATCACATAAGTACCCCATATTTTTGCCACTCTTCGTAATTTAATTCGCACTTGCTTCATCGAAGAATGTTCTTTTTGCAATCGCATGTTTGTGTTGGTTTTATTTTTTGTTGCTGTCACTTTGATAAATAAGCAAACTCATTCAAAAAGCATAATTTCGTAAAAATATTTGTTTTAGGACTGAGAAGCACAATGTAGTAAATTTTCGCAGATTCTGCGCCTTGAAAAAGTTTTATATGAGATCATATGCATATTTATACAGTTTTGATTATGTGGAATACATTTCTTGAAATATATGCAAATAAATGTAGATATGTAAATCTAATATAGAGTATACATCCATGCTGTACAGGGTTTTCCAAAAGGGATAATCTATTTTCTAAGTGTCGTTTCGGCCATTTTTAATGTCATGATCTGTAATTTTTCTTCATTGTATTTAGGAATGTTTACAATTTCTTCGTGGAAAGACTCAACGTTTACAAAATATTCAATTTTATTATCAAAATAATCGTTCGCCAATTGCAGCTTTTCGTGCGCTTGTGCCGTTTTATGGTCATAATAATCGTCCACCCGTGCTCGCTGTTCCTTCAATTTTTGAAAATTTCGAACGCACATTTTCCTTACATATTTTTCAAGTGCCAATTAGACAAAGAACCGAAGAAAGATTCAATTATTTCAAGAAATTGTTACATTGAATGACCTTCAAGAAGTTGTGATTTACTACCATTAAGCTATTTCTTATGAGGTTATTTGAAATGATTGATCTTTAGCAACAAACCAGACTCTCTTCAAGCTTTTATTGTTGACATATCACTGATTTAGTGGAAAAAGTGCTTGAAAATTGGGCTCATCGAATTTGTTCCTGAAAAAGAAGTCGTGGAGGCTATTTGAATGGTTTTATATTCAGAACTTATTCGTATTGATTTACTTTACATTAAATTATCACTTCCTATCTGTTAGATTAATGATTATTGCATTAGGATCATCAACTTATTGAGAAACTGAGAAACCATGGACCCAAAGGAGTTCATCCGCCAGCTCTGCTCATCCACTTTATGGAAGATCAAGCGGGTCGCACGTTTGGCGAATTAGCCTAAAACGAACTGGCTGATCCAGACTTTCACAACAAAATTATTTTCAGCGAAGAAGATTGACGCATTTGGAGTAATGATAATACACAAGCCACTGTTGAGACGCCATTTCATGACGCACTCTTTGTGTGCTCTATTAGCAAAGTGAATTATATTTCTTCAGAAATAAAGCAATAGGTTACAGTAAAAGGTGGACGCTATGGAGTCATGATTAATAATCCCGCAGATCGAGCGGTTTAGCGCCGTTAAACTATTTTTTGTTATGTGAATTCGCTTGTCTACGCAGATAAGAGCAATACGATTGACGCCTTCGGAAGAGAAAATTGTGTCTTTCGGCTGGAATTTATGCGTACTAGTTCTGTGGTTTCATTACATTATATGCGATTTATTTCTCTTTAAAAACCACTTGTCCACAAAACACATCTCTGCAATTGAATTTAACTTGATAAATGTTTGACAAAAGGATTGCGTTCCAACTAGCTAGCAAACATCTACATATGCGGATAATCGATGACAAATTTTCCTATTTTCTTTGTAAAAGATTCTTTTATTTGTCATAAAGATAGGACTCAGATCAAAACCGGCACAACCAAATTTCCTTCAGCTCGTAACGAACTCTTCACTTGCAGAAAATATTATTTTTAATTTAAAGATCATATTTGTCAACGGGATAGAAGCCGGAAACTAATCCAGCAAATAACGGGTGATTTTTTTGAGGTTAGGATTTTCATGCATTAGTATTTGACAGATCACGTGGGATTTCAGACATGGTGTCAAAGAGAAAGATGCTCAGTATGCTTTGACATTTCATCATGAATAGACTTACTAACGAGCAACGCTTGCAAATCATTGAATTTTATTACCAAAATCAGTGTTCGGTTCGAAATGTGTTTCGCGCGCGTGTTTTGTTCAGCGATGAGGCTCATTTCTGGTTGAATGGCTACGTAAATAAGCAAAATTGCCGCATTTGGGGTGAAGAGCAACCAGAAGCCGTTCAAGAACTGCCCATGCATCCCGAAAAATGCACTGTTTGGTGTGGTTTGTACGCTGGTGGAATCATTGGACCGTATTTTTTCAAAGATGCTGTTGGACGCAACGTTACGGTGAATGGCGATCGCTATCGTTCGATGCTAACAAACTTTTTGTTGCCAAAAATGGAAGAACTGAACTTGGTTGACATGTGGTTTCAACAAGATGGCGCTACATGCCACACAGCTCGCGATTCTATGGCCATTTTGAGGGAAAACTTCGGACAACAATTCATCTCAAGAAATGGACCCGTAAGTTGGCCACCAAGATCATGCGATTTAACGCCTTTAGACTATTTTTTGTGGGGCTACGTCAAGTCTAAAGTCTACAGAAATAAGCCAGCAACTATTCCAGCTTTGGAAGACAACATTTCCGAAGAAATTCGGGCTATTCCGGCCGAAATGCTCGAAAAAGTTGCCCAAAATTGGACTTTCCGAATGGACCACCTAAGACGCAGCCGCGGTCAACATTTAAATGAAATTATCTTCAAAAAGTAAATGTCATGAACCAATCTAACGTTTCAAATAAAGAACCGATGAGATTTTGCAAATTTTATGCGTTTTTTTTTTTTTAAAGTTATCAAGCTCTTAAAAAATCACCCTTTATATGTATCCACTTGGATTAGAATATGTACAAAACTTACACTTCATTATGCATACATACATATGTAGATAGATCATTTTCATTGATTATCAAAATAATACCTTCCCTTTAGAAATATCGTAAAGTGTGGCAAGTGTTATGGTTTTGTGGAAATTTTTTAAAAGTGCATATAGCACCACTCTTTAACAGCCTTAAATATCTCCCAAATTACTAAAGCAATGTCAATAAAATTAGTGGTAACACTTATCTTTAGCATTTTAAGTTGAAAATGGTTGAAATCATACAACTGTCAAGTTAAAACAACTGAAAGTGTGATAAATGTCGAACGAAAAGTCTCAGAGATCTTAAATCAACGCTGTGAGGATAATACGGTAATACAAAAACTTTTATTCCAATTTCAACATATACCAAACCACTTTAAACAAAATAAAATATGATTTCTTAGTTTTCATCTAGAAAAAGTGGTAATTGGATTTTACACTTTCAGTAGAAGCCTCCGTACCCGATTTTATACTGAATATGTCGGTCAGTCTCATTGTATAAATTTTCTTCAGAAATCGGGTGAAAATATTTTCTTGATCACAACTTATGTAGTTAAAGGACAAATGTTGATGAATTTGGTCCATCCTTTCTGCTAGATCCAATGTAGGATTTCCGGTTTTGCAGTTGACTTTATACCGATTAGTTTTGTGAGGGACATTACACAGATCATTCTGAACAACTTTTTTTAAGTTTTTTCAAAATCACTGAGCGGAAGGACCAGGAAACGGCTGATTTGACGGAGTCGGTCAAAAGGTAAAGAGGTGTTGAGTGAGTATGTTGAATGGGGGGCATACTAAGAGATGGTTAGTACCAAGTCGGGGTATATTATGGCTAAGTTGGAGTTTAACCTGTTACAGTAACATGGTTGCGCTAAGGTAACCAAAATTTCATGCGTGAAATCGAACTTCTGGTGTGCGATGGGTGGTGTTTCGGACGCCAAGGACGTCAGTCCATTGGAGAGAGTCGATGAAAGTGTCGTCTGAGGTTGGTCGCGTCAGGGTGATCCATTTCGTTGGAAAACTTCGGATCTTCTTGGAACTTTTCAAAAGTCTATAGACCGAATCGATGTCGATTGGAAAAGTCGAGCGGCTTCAGTTCTTGCTCACACTGTATTTTATATGTTTTCAATTGAAGATCTCGACGTAAAATACGTCAAGTCTATATGTACGCCAGTCCGCGTTGCTGCGAACTGCGCCGAATCGACTCTCTACAGTGGAGAGAGTGAGAGTGTGCTACGGCTTCTTCACTGCGTGCTAAACGTGGTCTATTCGGTCGAATATTATGGCGGAAATGGTTTGGCGAGAAGTGCATTACTTCCGTCAACCGAAGGCATGAAGTCGCACTATGAAGGTTTTCGGCAGGGATATTAAGAGACATCCTGTGGTTGTCTGGAAAGCAGGAGTCATATTAAGGATGTGTAATTAATGAACGATGTTGGTCTTGGTCTTTCTTTTCTTTATAATCGGCTTGTGATGTTATAAAGCTTGGCTAACGTCTTGAAAAAAATTCGTGTGTTTCCTTCATACAAACTGGGAGAAAATATAATATTCGGCCAAGTATTCATGGTTTTCAAATATATTTGAGAGAGCACTGAAACAATTCAGCAAAGAACATCCTTTCTATTATTAATACAAAAATATTCCATGCTCCTTTACACATGCATTTTTGAACGCATACCAACAACAATACTTTAACTTCAGGAATGCCATAAAGCTTCATTTTTAATCATAAAATATCACGAAATTCCACCTCATAGTATGAAAACAAACAAGTACATATGTACACAATGCAACAATGTTTAATGTCGTAATATACATACATACATACATACATATGTATATGCCTATGAACATACAAACGCGCAAATGGCATCATAAACTGCGAAGAGCTCCCACAATACAATTCGCTGTGTGATATTGTTGCTGTTTTATTGTTTTCAGGCAATTCATCCAGTCATCCGGCCGGCCATCAACGCTTCCAGCCAGTGAGCCCGGCAAGGTGACGGTCATCGTGTTGATGTAGGCGTTCACTTTTTCATTGCTGACGCTGGATGCTGCCTGCTGGCTGCTGGCTGCTGGACTCAAAGCCATTTTAAAATGCCCGCTACAAAATTGCTTTGATGTGGGTGCAAATGACGAAGGTACAGAAAAGGCCGATTTTATGACGCAGGTAGACGCGGTCCGACCGACACAAAGCCACTCGACCGTTGTGCTCGCGCACAGGTGCAGTTGTATGTGCATGCTTGGCAGTGGCATGAATGGGGCAGATCGAATTGAATGGACAAAACCATAATGAAAAGAGGCGTAAATAAGTGCATATGTGTGTATGTATGCACCCTTTGTAGCAACATTTAAAATGGATCGCCGAGCCGAGTATATTTGCAATGTGGTTATTTTTATGCGAAACATAATTGTCTGCCAACCACAGAAAGTTGCGAAAAGGTTTTCATTATGGAGATTGCGGTTTGAAGTGGATTTTAACATTTTTTTACTTGCAACTTTGTGTTTTTTAATTATTTAAAAACCTTTTGAATTATGAATTGCGGGACATTTTTTTAAAGGCTAAAAAAATTACTGCTAGGCTGCAGTAATTTGTACAAGTATAAGAATTAAAAAAAATGCTTTGCTTTTGGAATCGGGTTCCATTCCGATAATTGCTGACTTGATTGCATGTCAAACTCAAAAACCCTTGTTTCATCGGCAGCTATAATGCTCTCAATGAATGTGGGATCGGAATTCGCAGGGTCAAGCATGTCCAAAGAGACCTGTTTACGGTACTCGGTTTGAAAAAAATTCAGCTTTATCGAGCAAGTCGAGCAAGAACGCGTTTCATACCCAAAATATTCACCAAAATCATTCGAACAGCCTCGCGAGAGATGTCGAGCTCTCTTGCCATCTCTCTTTCACTTACTTGACGACATTCAAGCACCATATCCTTCAGTTTTTAATATTTTCATCGGTTGAAGTGGTCGATGGTCATTCAGAAGGAGGCATGTCTTCAAGGATTTCTCGACCGAAACTTGTGTTTTTGATACAACTAAATCACCGTAAATCTTTTCAATAGTCGCAACGATTCCGCACAAGAAATTTGGTTAGAAAAATTGAGACAATTTCGTTGTTCGATATTTTATCCCATGTAAAAATCGCAACGCACTTCTTAGGTGTACCGACTTCAGAAGCTGTTGTAAGCAAACTGGCTTGACAGATCGCACTCCAAAGAACAGTCCTACCAGACTTAGCAAAATATTTGCTTTTAAATATCATTTATCCGGGAAATTTAATTACAACTTCCGGTTGCTTTTTCGTCACAATGAATGTAACAAATTTTCTTGATGTAATGACTATATTTCATTTCTTCAACTCACTGTTTGTTTGTTTAATGTTTCTCTATTTATTGAATTTGCTTCCTTAAGGCCTGGTAGTTCAAATCCCTAGCTTAGAACCAAGCGACTGGCATACAGGTATTTCATTAGTTCCTTGGACACACCATTTATGTGGCTATATATTTTTATGCTGAATTTATTTTGCTGAGGAGGTAGCTTAAAACCAAGCGACTGGCATACGACACACCATGTGGAACCGACAGCCATTTACATACATATGTGCCTACTTTTTTAGATGATGGGCGAACGACGAACGTGTAATATAAAAAAAAATCGGAATAGTTACAGTATTTAGAAAAAGTCAATCGTAGTTTGAGATGAGTGCATGATATCCTCGACAACAACGCAATTATGATATGATGGCAGTCGCAAATTCCACGCGAGCAGACGTGGTATGTAATAAATCATATTTCTAGTTAGAACTAGACAAGCTCAAGGTTATTCTTGATCCCTTTTGATAATACGTCACTCTTTACCTTAGAAACAGGTAGATCTTTTCTTTTCAAGCGGGTTGGAGAACAGCATGGTAGCAAAGCATTAACTAATGGATTCGGATGATCTAGGATTTTGAGTTCAAATTTCTTTCTGTTGTCCTCCACTTCTTTTTTAGCACATGAATACCAAGATCTCATTGTGAAGTAAACAGTTTCCTCCTTCTGTATCTTTATTAAGTCTTTATAAGCTCTAAGTTATGGTGGGTTTTTTTTGATTACAGGTATTGGGGATTCCTTCAATGCAGACCACGAACATCCTGGAAATTCTGCCGTAGGATTCCGCTTATGAGCATATTCGTGATGATCTTTTATGGTACTCGTATTAAGATGACGGTTGAGCTGCTTTCGTTTTCAGGCCAACTTTACAATGGTTTGAAATATTTCAGTTATTTTCGAAGTTTCTATGTTATATCTACGTTAATTTTAACAAGTTTGTTTAAAAATGTGAACTAGAAATTTTAAAATTTGTCTCTTAAAACATTATCATAACTATAAATTGATTGAGAGACTTGAAATTGCTCTATTATTACTAAAAACTAACTAACTTTAACTTTTAAATTTTCATTTCCTTTGAAACTGCAATAAATTTATCTACTGGATGATTCCATCATTGAGCTTAGTCCGGCATTCCTTCTGACTAATGAGAAAAAAAATAAGTTTGACATTGCCGAAAGGAAAGGACGATCTGAGGAGCTACATATATAAATGTACATAGAAAAGTAAATAGTTGGTGGACGCCGGAATATCAGAATGCATTTTTTCCATTCTTTGGGAGTGCGATGCCATAATATGTAATAACAAAAAAGGAGTGTAACATTTTATACAAACTTTCCAATACTTCAGACTTGTACATAACAGACGATCAGCTCATCACAACCAATGTCCATACACCAATCAGCATTTCAACTGCGGGTCGAGTTTTAAGGGAACGAACTGGCTGACGAACATACCCGTTTTGCACCTTCTGCATTGAAGGAGAAGGGAGTGGGCTGTGAAATACAATATATATACACAGCTATCTAGAGACATAAATTAAGCAAAGTTGCTAATAATTGCCTACTAGTGACGACTTTTTATACTGAGCAAGCTTAAGAAGTGTCAGTTCATCTTATGAAAACTGTTGGTTTTACGACAAAACAGTTAAGGCTAGACTGATCACATCGCTTAAATAGCGCCCAGCACGATTCTGAAATTTATCATAGTCCTTCGTGAGTTCGTGTGAAAGAGAAAAGAGAGCACAATAGGTTACAGTCTAACCTCAATTTATTTCTATTTTTTCTAACCATCGCCCAAAATCACAAATAAAAACTCTCATCAGTTTCTTCTTCCTTATTTGCCGTAGACACCGCGTTTACAACAGTGCGAAAGGCGTTCCTTCTTTTCACTGTTTGGCTCCAATTAGAGATTGCAAGTGCAGTCTCTACCTAGTTTTTTCAAGGAGTGGAGATCTTCCTCTCCCGGCGGGGAGACTGCGTCGGATACCCACAGAACTGGAGTGTTTTCATCCATGCGGACGACATAATCTAGCCAATGTAGCCGCTGCCCATAATTAATATATTATATCTCGTACACCTTATCGTTCCAACGACTGCGATATTCGCCGTTGCCAATACCTGAAGGATCATAACTCTTCCGCAGAATCTTTCTCTCGAAAACTCGTAACGCCGACTCGTCAGATGTTAGCATATAGCAATACGGGGATGATAAATGATTTGTAGAACTTGGTCTGGGGAGGGATGGTTCGCCTTCTTACTTTAGCTCGTCTTCAAACGGATGTTTTTTTGGCTACCGAGATGATAAATGGTCTAAGATCGGAAGTCGTGAGCTGCTTGAACCTAAGAATCGTTTCTGAGCACTCCCAAGTGAATGAGGCTCACAGAACTTTCCTCACTTGCAGGTGCTTCTACACATGGCTGGTACCAAAGCAAAATTTAATATAAGTTTTGGGGCGTTCTTGCAAAATTTCCTCTTTCTAATATCATTAATTTTGATGCTGAGGGTTTCCTTTTTCACTTCGGATGATGCCTTTAATATATAACTGTACATTTTTATGTGACATGACTTCGTGCTGGAACAAAAACATTAAAATTCAAAAATACATACATACATACTTAACTATTTTTACGTAACAGTTTCAACTTTTCATTATATGTATAATATTTGCAGGCATCAACTTTAGGGAAATTATGAAAAGTTTTCACACAAAGCGCTGCCTCCGCAATGCCTCCAAAGTCTTTCGCCGGCACTCATAGTTGCTTCTTAGTCGGTTTGGCAAGCAAACTTTTTTCACACTCGACTGCGCACCGAAGACCGCAAGCGGAACGTGAAGTGGCTTGGGGAAAGCAGAAAGCACTCGAGTGTGTGTAAGCGCCAAAAGCATTTGAGCCATCAGCCATCAGCAAGCAGTTCGTCAGCCGTCAGCCCGCGTGTCAGTCCGTCAGCGCGTCAGTCAGTGAAGCCAGCAGCGCGGCCGTAAATGGGTTGGTGCTTGGAACGGGAATGCCAAGTGTATGGCTTAGTGGTAATACGTAAGTACGAGTTATGGGAATGTGGGAATAATGGGCTGTATATAAATTTATGTATTGTACTATATATGCTACACGAAGTATGTTCGTTCGTACGAAAGTGTGTTCGTGTGTGCCTATGTAATTAGTGAAATTGTTGGTGGGAATGTGGTTGCGCGGCGGTCGTGAGGTCGCTGTGGAATCACTTAGTTCACTTGTAAAGTCAAGCTGCTATTGTTGTTGTGGCAGTCGCTTTTCCTTCTTTGCGCTGTTTTCATTCTCATTATTTTGTAGTGTTTTTGTTTTGACTGCTGCTTTTTTGCCTTAACTGCTCAACGCTGCGTGCTAGCACACACACACACAAACACACTCAAACATTTCGGCGCATCGCTTTTTCTACGCTCTGCGTTTCGCCGTTGATTTATGTAGTTGCTTATTAACGTAATTTGGCTCTTTGCGTTGCTGCGAGGTTTTTTCACTCGGTCGCTGTGTCTGTATAAGGCGTTTGATGGATATGGCATGGCAAATCAACCTCACTGTTGTTGCAATCAATGTTCGTATGCACGAGTGTATTGTTTGGCAAATCTTAGATGAAAAAGAAAAGATAAGTGTTCACCACACATAATAGCATATTTTGATTGAAATGTTACTAATCGGCTGATTATGGCATGAATACGTCAATGTTATTATTTATTATTTATGAATTATTGCCATTTTGTATAGTATAAATAATTGAATAATGTATTTGATTATTTCAATTAGTCTGGCAAGCAAGACTGTATTACAACAGTGTTCAAAGCCATTTTTCTAGACAATTCCTTAGCTTAGGCAATATGAATATTAAAAAACGCTTTGAAGAAATTAGTTTTTATTTTTGTTTAGCACATTTTCCACATATGTATGGTATATCTTTAAAAATAACATACTACAACTTTTAACCGATATGTGTAATATTTTTTGAGTTACATTTTTTAGGGTTAAGCTGCTTAAATCAATCAGCTTCATGATTTTATTATCATTATTTTTTTTAGCTTTGACGCGTTCTTTTGAAAATAGCATTTTTCGAATTTGCTTGGACAGAAATCAAAATTCTGTCTGCATATTCTATATATTTTTCTCCAAATGACCAACCTGTTTTTGGTCCTGATCCAAAAACAAATTATAGCAAGACAAAAACGTTCAAAATTTATTTTATTTTAAACGCCGACATTTTGTCCCTTTTTAACAATTTTTTGACTGTAAACCATTGTATGGACAATATTTTCTAGTAGCGAATTTGTTTAGGTTTAATCTATGGAGAAACCAGAATCGCTGCACCTTTGTTTAAGCGCCAGAAATCGCAAGGAGCTCGAACAATATTTACATTTTTATACTCTGGCAACATGCTGCTACAGAGTATTGCAGTTTTATCACCTAACGGTTGCTTGTATCAACTTTACGTACTCACTACTCAAGACTCTCCATCGGAACCAGCAAATAAGGCATTATTTTGTGGGCGTGCCAAGGAATTTTATGTCCTCTATAGCATGGACAGACTTCTTCTGCGGTAACTGTCTTAATTTAGTCATGATGTCATGATGGAAGTTGCCGCTTCGCGAACAGCTTTCGACTTATCAGAGCACTAACGCATAAGTGAAGTAAAATTTTACACCGTTAAACCATCACCCAGTGCAGTTTCTAACTTTTCCCTTATGTTTAGCAACCGCGGGCAATGGGGAAACAAGTGTTCAGAGTCTTCTATAGCCTCCGTACACATCGAAAAATACCGACTGACGTCATTTTGAAATTTGTATAGATAGCCTCTTAAGCACTGATTAACGCTTCATATTTGGATCAGGTGGAAAAATAGGTCCCCATGTTATCTAGTTATTCACGTATCGATGTCAGGTATACATAAGTCTGTGGGTCCAACATCCTTTGGTTGATGTTTGCCACCGTTGCTGGCATACAATTATAATCTTCATTCTCTCCTCTCTTTTTTTGATGTCTGTAATTGGCGCTGATAGCTCATATAATCTCGTGAATTCGTCTGCCTGGATGTCTATGAGCGGCATAATAGCTAGTACTTCACCAGATTCTTTCAATTTTCAGTATATAAATCAAGTACCAATCAATGTATAAGGATAAAACTTTGTCTGAAAAGTGCGCTTGAAGTAGGGCAACTCACGGCCAAAATTCACCCAAATGAAATCAAAACTGTCCAAATACCCAGATGGCGAATATGTGGATCAAAGATCCAATAGCACACTTTTTGTCGCAAATATCGGCAAATTTTTGAGATATAGATATTATTGAGATGTGTACTCGTGTTTCAGCAATGAATCGGGTCAATACTTCGCTTAGCCCCCATATACATATGTATCTAATAGAAAGGTTTTCGAACTTCCAGTTAACTTTATACCGCATAGTATATCGGCAAAAAAGTGAGTTATTTTAAGAAAATTGAGGTGCGTGTGTTTTTAAAAATCAGGTGAAGACTTGCTCTATACCCCATATAACTCACAAACCTTATTTACCCGAAGGTATTACCCCTGTTCGGTTACACGCGAACTTAGCCTTCCTTTACTTGTATTGGTTTAGGTTTCATCTATGGAGAAGCCCGACTCACTGCAGCAGTGAAGGATCTGTTTTTAACTCTCTCGGAGATCGTGTGTAACTCGAGAAAATAGTTACAAATGTACTTTAGAACACTGTTCTCAGCGTTTCGACAGTGTAAATAAATTGTTGATTTTTAATTTTACTATAAAAATTGTGTTTATTCTTCGAAAAAACGAGACAAAATGTCAGAATAACGGATAAGCTATTTTTAGTATTAAGAAGGCAGACTTGATTCAGCAATGCTTCAACTCGATTAAAAAAATGGGTACTGAAGGTCTGCATAGTTAAGACGTTTCCGGTTTCTGCCTATCTGACTTTACGTTTTCAAGCTTAGAAACAAATGAAAGCTAACGTTGCACGTAGAAAAATCTGGTGTTTAGGATGGATCGGGTATCATTTCGGTGCACAGTTTAGTCATGGCGACGGCGAAGGTATGAACCGGATCACTGTCAAGGTGGAAGAGTACTTTCTTACAGTCCGGCAACGTAACGGACTTAGAATTCAATATGGCAGAGTCCTGTGATGTTTTTTAGCTGTTTTCTGGATAGTCGATGTGAACCCCAGGAAATGGCGGCTATCATCTCTTCAACCTATTTTGCGAAAAATGTATGTAAGGCTTAAAAGTACGTCCATAAATAGGAAATCTTATGCAGGTTAAGACCCTATTCAAACAAACTAACGACAAACGTGATTGTCTCAATGACCGCCATTTTGTATCAAAATGTCAATATAAATTTTTTACACACTCAAATCTGCTGTTTAGTAGTATAATAGGAATAAATTGGAAAATTTTTAGGTCGCTGGAATGCCCTCGGACTGAAATCCTTTCGACGATTGTTTCCGTTGAAATTGGTTACTTGTTTGCTACGTAACTCCTGCCAAATGGTTATATGTATGTGTACAACAACACAACACACAACTTGAGCTCATCAGCGCATCCGAAGAACACGAAAGCATTTCCTTCTAACAATTGTAGGCTCTGGCAGACGATAGTAAATCTGTGAACATATTTTAGGCTGGAAGTTTTCTCCTCAAATGCATCAGTCATTCGGAGACTGCTTCAATACTTTCGGAGCCTACTTTTGCGAACAATATTACTGCGAAAATGATGGTTGAGCTCCTAACCAAGTGACAAGTATGTACATACGTGTATATACTATATTAGCTTATGTTTATATACATATGTACATATGTATGTATGTATGTATTTTCAGTGTTCATAATTTCGTAGCAACATATTTATGTATGTATGCGTCTACTTAAATATTTTTCATTGCTGCAGAAATATGTAATTACAAACGCGCTAATTTTCACACACACATAAAGAAGAATAATTTTTGCAGGTACAAACAAACATAAATATGTACATACATATGTACAAATAAACAATATAGTATGTATTATGAAATATCTTTGATAAAGATGAATATTTATAAACTAAACACACACATACTTCTACATACTTTACTTCAGAAATTTTCGCCATTCCCTTTTCCTCGCTTAGTTTTTCACGTACAAAGTTTCATATTGCGCCGCACTTTATTGCGCTGCCTGCATTTCGTAAAAGTTGTCGCTTTGTTGTTGTTGTTGCAGATTTCTTCATCTTTTGTACTCACTCTTCATAGGCTTTTCAGTTGTTGGGCACACACACAGCCGCGCTGAATCTCGCGCGCGCGCATATTGGTGCATTAGCTTCTACTCTTACCAATACATCCACCTAGAACACGCACACAAGCAAACCAATGGCGCAGACACAAGCACACGATTTGGAATTGAGAGTGCATGCTGAGCGCCAATGCTAATCTGAATTCGCCGCGCGCCTTTTTCAACAACTACAAAAGCAAAAAGTCATGCCGCGTCGCCTCGTGTGTTTGTGTTAGTGAGTGGTTGTGTGTGTGTTTATTTGGGCCACCGATTGTAGCTACGCGCAGTGCTCTTCATTTTTATATTTTTCGAACATTGCATCGAATTTCGAAAATTGTGTAGCATTTTGTGCGCGTATTGGTGAGCGCGACGCTTGCTCAGCCGAATAAGCAAATTGTTCGGTTGTTGCGTTCGTGTGCTGCTTCGACGAATGGGTGGTGGCGGGCAGCCTGTGAGCTCCACTTGGTTGGAGCGAGCAAATCTGCGCTAGTTGAATGCGGCGAAATCATTTGCAGTAGTTTGTGTTCTACTCAGGAGGCCCAAGTATGGATTGGAAAGAGTGAAATGGGAGCGACGTCCAAAGTTGTTAGTTGTTTTCATTTGGCCTTCTCTCCATTCAAATACAGCGACACTCAGAGGTCGTTCTCTGCTTTTCGTGATATTTGCGTATATTCACATTACTTCGTTGTTTATTTGTGAGTATGTGTATGTGTGTATGTATCTTACTCTTCACTATTGCTAGTTGTTTGTTTGTTGGCTTGCAGTTTCATCGTTTGGCAATCTTTGTTCGGCAATTTATTCGTCTGTACAAAGTTGAGTTCGTTAGTTTTTGGCTTTTGCCCAACAACATTCGACTCCCTATTCCCTCACTTCACCTATGCATTGGTATTGGTAGTAGTGCGACCGAAAAAGGTCAGACAAATTCGGCAGTTAGACGAAGTTACTTTGTCGTCGTCGTTGTCGCTGGCGCTGCTATTGCTGTTGGCGCTGTGACGGCGCCCTCATTGCCACCACTTCTTCGCCAATTCCATTTCCAATGCCTCGGTACAATAGCCCCACTCCAAACATTTAAAGCTGCGTTGCCACATTTCAACCGCCGATATGGCGAAAAAGCAAGCTGGCGCTTCGTAGCTTGCGGTACGGCTCACAAAGTCTTCTCCTCCCGCAGCGAGCATACAAAATGACGTTAAGCACAACTATAACAATAACTTTCACAAGTTTATAAACAGTGAGCCGAGCGTTTGGCGCCGAACGTCAAACATCAATATTGCCGCTGTGACGCTTTTATCAGCGCCGACATCGCCATCGCCTTCGTCATCACCATTATTATCATTATTTGTATTACGTTTGCTTGCGGCCTCACCGCTTGTATCATTTATCTTCACTTTATTGTCATAATCTCTGTTATTCAAATCAAATTACCGTTGTCATAATCGCGTTGAGGGATTATCATATTTAAAAAGCGTTTAGTTGTTGTCCCCACAAGACGCTTGCTCGTTAACCTTTGGTGAACTGCTTGAAAACTGTTTGTTATGCTGTGAAAAACTCGCCATGTTCTTATATAAAGGGGGTACTAAGTTCGACCGTATTTAGCTCATATATTAGTGTAATATAATTCGAAAGTTCGCCTATTTTTAATAACCCATCCGATTTTAAGTCTATTTCGAGTGTAAACGAAAAATTATGTCAACTCTGCATTATATACAATACTTATGTAAATAAGAGCCACACTACCAGCTATAAATATTTCTTAGTCATAGTACTGGTGAGAACGGAGGTAATCCATTTAATCATTCATTATTGTGTTTTGAGCTTTAAATCCATCCGTTACATACATTTGCTAAAATATCTTTTAATGTTCTTCGTTAAGGAGATCGGCCATTTTGTAATAAATATTACTGAGTGTATCGAAATTGTCAGAGGATTTTCAAACGAAGTGAATCAAAGGAAAAAAGTGTCTCTCAACTAAATCTGTCAGCCCACAGGGGACCTTGTTTAATCAGAAACGCGTTTTGTTAAAAAAAAAAGATCGACGACGAACGAACAACAGATAATGAGGTCAAAAACGCAATTGAACAAACGGTGTCGCTTATTATACGGGACCGCTTCCAATGGCGAAAATACTGAATTGAACATTTTGGCTTTGATGCTTCAATGCTTTAGCTGAATAAAGACAAAAATCTCCAATTCAACATTAGGATATATTACTTACACATGCGTATATATTTTAAATTTTGTACATACATATATTTTGAAGTTGATTCCGTAAATACTTCCGGTGATAGGAGCGCCGTTAAACTGTTTAATTTTTAATATAACTTCTTTTTCTGTATTCGGCTAGCAAAACTTTAAACGTGTTCTTGAAACACTGCTTACAGGGTTGGTGCGAAAGATTTCTCCGAGATGGCTAACCCAATCGATTTTAAGTTTTCATACGCCCTTCTTGGGTATACATATTTGTTAGATATTTGTTGACGGAATTAGGTTTTTGATACTTAAACTTGGATTTTTAAGTGTTTGTTTTTCAAAAAACTAATGACTTTTTTGGAAAGCAGCCATTTTGTGAGAAATAAAAAAATGTTCTAACATTATCTGTAGCAATATTTTTTTTGATTGGAACTGTGAAGAGTTCCTCCCCAAAAAGTTAAAAGTGTTTCATTATTTCCATCATAAGTGACGCTTCGCGAAGAAAAAGGCTTTCAGTTGCAAGTACAAAATTATATAGTCTACTCCCACACCCACAAAACTCTATTGTAGATCCGTCCCTGGGGTTTCACACGTTAAAAGCATAAACTTACTAGTTTACAGGCTTTCCAATACTTTTCTAATTTGATTGAACGGTATGACACTGATTTCTTCACGTCAAACTGCATTTCCTATGCGAGCTTAAGGTGCATTATTCTAAACACCATAACATACATACATACATATATTAACCCCCAGTTTCTTCACGTCGGTTTTTGGCAATTTTCTGTGCGCTCTAAGTACATAATTTCCTGTTGCTATTTTACATACAATATTAATGAAACTTTTTATTTAATTAAGTTTCATTGGAGCCTGATGGTGGCATCCAAATTCCGTACGTGGTTTTGCCATTAAAAATTATCTCAATGCAGCGAATTATATTTCTCAAATATTTTTCCCAAATTCAAGACGAATGTGACATACTCGTAAGCCATTATAAAACGGCCCTACCGCGTTACTATTACGCCTTTGTACTTTCTAACACTCTAACCGTTAAAATGCCTTAAAACGCTTAACAACTCAATTAGACCTTTAAATCAATAAAAAATGTTCGAGTAAATATTTGCGTTATTTACTTAGGTGTGTGCATTCGTAATATATTCTTAAGCAGTCGCTAATAATGCAAATAAATATTGGAGCAATAAACAGTGTAGTATGCTATTGTAGGCATGAACTTATATTTGTTTAAGAATTAACTTCTGTTATTGCCTTGAATTGAAAGTCAATCGTAAATTTGTGGAGGGTAAAATAAAGTAAACATGATTCTTATGAAAATATTTCAGTACTCAATTACCGATTTCCTCTATAATCTGTATTGAGCTCTAAAGTCAGTATTGATCTCTAAAATACATATTAAGGGTGTTTCAGTATTAATAAAGGAATTAAACTTTTATGTCTCCAAAAAGACTTTTTAATAACAATGTCCAAATGTAAATAAATTTAAAAATTTACTGGGTTCATAGAAAGGTCCACTGTCAAATACTTTCTGTTCTTTTTTAAATCCGTCTGATCCGCTGTGGTGTGATTGTAGCAATCTATACCCACAATACATGTATGGATAAGTAGTGCTACGAACTTATTATTATAATTTTATGTCACCACAAAAGCTTTCAACTCGTCATTTCAGTTGATTTGATAAAGCGGCAGAAGCGATTGCAAATAATACCATTAGCTCCTAGCATCAAAGGGTAATATGTGTCGTATCCCAACTGAAGATTGCTGCTAAAATAGCCTGCAGGTTAATACGGTTTCATAGCAACTGGTTAAGATATCACCAATAGTGGGCTTCACACCGCTGAAAAATGCAAAAATAGTAAGATTTATTGGAAAAATCTTTAGGTGTTCTAAAAAAATATTTAAATAGTAAAAATGGGCGTTAATGATTTAAGGGGTTAAATGTGTTTACGAGTTTCAATTTTTATTGTCTTAAATTCTACAACACCTTCAAGTTGATTCGAGTAATAGTTTCGGAGATACAGCCTTGAGAACTTGTACGCTCGAGGCTAGCTAGGCTAAGTGCGCCGTCTTTAAACGCGTTTTTCTCGAAACTGTGTTTTTGAAGTCGGTTGGCAAGATTTCTCGAGAACTACTCAACCATTCATTAAAGTTTTCACAGGTCTTTGAGATACAATTCTTAAAGACTTGGACGAAGGATTTTTTTCGATTACAACATTTTGAAAAAACAAAATGTCGCGAAATTTTTATTTTTTTGTAAAATGTACAATGTTTTATTTTTTTTCCTTCGTTCAAGTTCTAAGTTAAAATTTTTTTTAAAACACTTATTATCTTCACTTTGGATAATCTTGTAAGGAGTTATCCTGCCTCACCAGAAATAGGGTCTCAATGGCCGAAATATTTGTTTTCCCAAAATTTCAGAATTCCTTTGTTAATAGTATATTTTTGTATCAATAAAAAGTTCTAATAAAATATTTCATTTTATATACAAGATAAAAGATGTAGAAAAAAGGCTGTTTTTTACCCGAGGAAATCCATGTAACACCTTAAGAGAAATTATGTAGGTAGGTATATAGTATACCTCATAAAAAGTGGAATCCCATTTAAACATGTCAAAGCTTCATTAAATTTTGATTACACTTATTATTGTGTCTCGAACGAGAACGTCATTAGTTCCTTAAACAATTTTCTTTCTTTTGCTTTAATCGACTCATCTTGCTTTCTTCGGAACTTCATTCCTTACGCACGAACTAAAAGTCGATCAATGTAATATGTAAAGAGCAAAATTTCTTTAATTTTTCCAATATTAACGCCGATGACTCCTATGAGGCAATCTTTTATAAACTCTCGAATAGTACAGAGACCAAAATCAAAACAAAAAAATCCATTACAGATACAATTTTGATATAGGCAAAAAATGAATGAGTAACACCAACCGTTCGCATCACAGTCGGGTCTACGTAACCAGAACGGGCGCGGATTTTTATCCGGCCGCTCAAAAAAAAAAACAGCAACAACAACATAAGTAACCCCCAAATTTCCTCGGTATTCATTTAACGTTAAAAGTTTCACCAATTGTTGACAGAGTATTATAAAGCGGAAAATTTGGGACCCATCAATTTTAAACTATATGTGTATTGCACAAAAAGCAAGAAAAACCTTAACCACGGCTGCACCGAAGTTATTATACCCTTCACCAATTAATTCCTTACAGAACGAATGGGTGTAAAAATCGTTCAGTTTGTATTATGAGACAGCTATGTATATTTTATAGTGATCCGATCTGAAATTGTGTTTTCGCAGATTGTAGCCCTGCCTAAAATAATAAACTGAGTAAAATTTTGTTTAAATATCTCAGTAAATAAAAAAGTTTTCCATACAAAGACTTGCTTTCGAACGTGCGGTTTGTAAGTCAGCCATTTGCTATAGTGGTCCGATATCGACAGTTCCGCCAAATGAGCAGCTTCTTGGGAAGAAAACGAGATTTACAAAATTTCAGATCAATATTTCAAAAACTGAACGACTAATTTGCTTAAACATATACGGACGGGCAGATTGATTTACATATGTGTGTACTTTATAGCGTCTCCGAGTTTCCTTTTGTTTGTTACAAACTTTGTAGCAAACTAAATATACTCTGTAAAGGGTATAAAAAAAATCTGTAAAAAATAGAGCGTTAAAAATATTAGAGAAAACAATTGCGTATTAGAAAAACCACGACATATCGAAATAAAATTCCATCAGTTAAGAGCGGCGCACAAACGCCGACGGCATTCAGAGAGCACGATTAGCACAAACACACCCACTGAATGCCGCTACGTAAGCCTCGCACTCAGCATTTTCAAAAGTGGTCTGCGGCCCTCTCGTCTCTTTTATATTATTAAACGATTTCTGATTTTATTTGCAGTCGCAAAATCACACACACACACCTACATACATACAATGCATATGTACACTTGTGTGTGCGCGCCAACGTGTAGACATATTTTTATAGGTGCTTATCGCTTTATTGATGCTCGCCGCTGCTTCTGACTTTTATCACATACTCGTTGTTTTACTGTTTTATTGTTGTGCCTCGCTGTTGTCGCTTATTTTATGTGCTCACATATTAATGTTTGTCATAAAAATTTTGCATCAAAGCAAACGACAAGCGACGTCGTAATCGGCAGCGCAAAAATTCAATAAATTTTAAATTGAATTATTCCACGTTCGTTCTTGGCTATATTCAGCGATGTGCTAGTTTTATCGATAAATGTTCGGGTCGATGTTAGTATATTTTACGTTTTAATTTCATTACGGATCAAAAAAAAATGTAATTAAATTATTGTGGGTATATTTAGCGATGTGCTGGAGTTATCGATATATGTTTTAGCATCAATATTTTTATTTTACTTTTGTTACTATCGCATGAGTAGTTTATTTGTTTTACACAATATGGGTAACTGTACTAGAGTAGTTCGATAAATATTTAGCCTAACCGCACCGCTTCTATCGAAGGGAATTATACGGGTGTAATCGATGAGCAGGAAATTTCAGTTCAAAATCGAACGCATGTAGCTACGATGTGTTGTCCGAATGGAAGAGAACACTCCAGCTTTGAAGGTTTTCGATTCAATACCCGCCGGTGGAAGCAGAGGAAGGGGAAGAACTTCACTCCGATGGAGAGATCAGGTGGAGAAGGACTTGGCTGCACTTGAAATCTCAAATTGGCGTCAAATAGCGAAAAGAAGAAACAATTGGCTGTTTTTAACTCGGCTATAACCGCTTAAGCGGCGTTTACGCCAGTAAAGAAGAAGATAAGAAGAAGAAAATATCAATAGTAATATATAATATTTTCAATGATATACTTATGTATGTAAGTATGTATATATTTATATGCATCGATATATGTACATATCTACATCGATATTATCGTTCGTCCAATCGTCAACAACGGTCGGCGAAATTGAGCACACAATTTGCACATATTTGTTGTTATTGTTGCCATTCGGGCTACCTCACTTTGCTGACGTTCATTATAAAAGTTTGTTTAACACGCGCCGCAGAAATTTTGCTCTGAATGTTTTTTTGTATATGGTTTTTTATTGTTGCTATGCAAATTCATTTGTGAGCTTAATTTTTAGTTTTACCACATTTTACCGTTTTTATATGTTTTTACGACGTCAACTTTCATTTCAATCTTTTCATTTATTAACACAATTAACTTTTTTTAATAATCTAGAAAACTTTTGCTTTTAAAATTAAAACTAGAACTAACGCGAGTGGTGAGAAATTAATAAATATAATCAAATTATGACTGTGTACTATCTTTTTGTTCACTTGTTTAGCAATAAAGAAACACAATACAAAGCCCGCTACTAAAAAAAATGTTATCCTAATAACAAGATATGTATAAGGTCTAGCAACAATAAATCGATTATTTTCCCATTAAAAGGCTTTAGTAACCTATTTCGCGTTTTTAAGAGCGATCGGCTTACACAATATGGCGTCAGCAATTTGTCAAAACTTCTGAGTCAGCTTTGTAATTGCCTGACTCAATTTTGTTTCCATAAAGGCGAAATCGCAAGGCAGGCGGCTGAAAATGTTAAAAATCTTTATATGTTTGACACTTTAATAGCCAATCGCCCTTAATTTTGGTTTGATGTCAAAGATGCACTACGGTATGGAAGGCCATTCATGACAATATTGATAAGATAATAGAAATCCTCGAGGCCGTTTGTCATGTAAACACTGTTTCGATTGCCCAAGGGCTGAATATTGCTGAACAGTGCACCAAAACCCGTATGAAACTATAGCCTAGCTAGCCCTGAGCGCACAAGTTCTCTAGGCTGTATCTCCAAAACTTTTACTCGAATCAACTTGAAAATTTTGAATCACACTCTAGAGATTTTGTAGAATTTAATAAGACAATAACAAAAAAATCGAGTATTTGAAACCCGTAAAGCCATGTAATCCCTCAAATAATCAGTGGGTTAATTAAAATTCGTAGAGGGATTTTACTTGAGGATACCGCGTGACAACGGAATTTGCATCTGCTTCGTGGGCAACAACACTAATCTGTATTTGAATTAAAGTAGCGTGTGCTTAACTTTTTGTTTGCCAATATAACTTAATTGACTTCCTTACTCTACTTGCTGCTTCAGTTTGTGACGAAGTTTTAAAGTGTCAATATGCAACGTACTATGTATGTATGTAAGTATATGTGGAATCATAGTTTGTTTAAATAGTAAAGTGCTAGCAAGCAAGTAAAAATAAAATGCTATGCACGATGTGATATTTAAGTTAAGTGTATTATTTTTAAACTGCAATGAACACAAGGTTAAGTCTTAGGGAAGCTAAGCTAAGCTATACACAGATATGTAAGAATAGCAGTGAAACCAAAATATTTAGAATTAATGCCTAAATTTCATAAAGAATTTTTATTAGTCTTAGTAGTAGTATTTTTCCGACACCATACATATTACACGATATTTCTTTCGACTGTCTGTATAAGCGTGAGCTCTGCATCATGAGCTATCGATTGGAAACACGCCCTTTTCTCCGCAGAAGCTGCTCATTTGCTGGAAACACAAACTCCGATCAAAATGTAGCGTTTATATGGAATATTTTTTTGTTTAACAAGATGTCATCACGAAATTTGGCAACGCTACAGTCTCCAAAGAAACAAACTGACCGATCAAAATCAAGATACGCATCTTTTTATATCTTATATAAAATGTACCTGTGGGATCTGTTGTATAAATATGCGTGTGTTTTAAATTTCCACTCTCTTTAATAAATTCATACATAAGAAAATGAAATTTTGAAAAATAAATAAGATGAAATAAGAAAATTTTAATTTAAGGGGTCAGTAGTGTAATCTGGCCTGTTTTTTGAAATTTTTTTTCATAGAAACTTCACTTATCATGAGGTATATCGTGGAGAATATAAATAATTTTTTTCAAATTTTTTTGATGATATCTGTCGGAGAAATGGCTCGGTGAATGAGATGCGTTTTTTCACTGGCGGACACGATTTTTCATGTTTGGGTCATCTGAAACACAAAAACCCAATTTATTCCCAAAAACTACGTGAATGGTTATCATCTCTACAAGAATCATGAAAAAATGTAGTAAGTAATTAACGTTTTTTTTTAATATTTCCCTATGTTTTTGTACATGAATTTTATCATAACATTTTCAATAATTTATAAAAAACATACAGGGACGATAGCCAAGCGTTTTGTGAAAAAAAATTAAGCAAATCGGTTGAGTAGTTCGACTGGAATCATGTCCGTCAGTTTAAAAAATTGTGTTTTGAGAAAAACGCGTTTAAAGTTTGAGGTGTGCACTCCGAGCGCTCCGAACGTCGAGCGGTATTATTATTTTTGGGCCTTTTTCGAAACCTTCCAATGGTAAAGTGGGTTTCTACATTAATTCTAAGGGTATAAGGGAACAGAAAATGCAAACAAAAAATTTTTGAAAAAATATTACCCTACTGACCCCTTAATAACATATGATCAATTTTTAAGGTATTTGCTAATCTGAAATTTTCAAAAAATATTTTTTTCTTTCTTGCTTAAAAAATCATTCGATTTTTAATTGATAGAATAGTGAAAAAAATGCTCCCCTGTAGTATGTAGAAATGTCATTGCCCGTTTGATCAAGGTGTTTCGGAAGATTGACCCAGTAGTCGCCATTTTGTAAATGTTAATGCAAAAGTTTTTTATACACATAACGTAATTAGATTTTTAATAAAGATTGAAACAGAGAAATTGGATTTTATTTTAAATTGTCCATACCCGATCTTTCTGAGGGCTCTTGACTCGGATTGGCCCTATGTGCTGCTTAGTTCGGACCTGTACTGTCTAACTTAGGGGCGTAAGTCCTAAAGTAGCGTTAGTGCTGTTTGTTTAGTGTTTATGAAGTTACGTTTCTTTAAACTGCAGTAGTCGCGCGTACTACAATAGTAGACCACTTGTGTATATACTTTTACGTTTTACGAATAACTATTCGCAAGAAGTCTGATTTTAAGTTCCTAATATGTTTAAAATGAATATTTTTTGGTTGATTTGGTTTTATAATAAACTGTTACTTATTATTATTAAAACAAATTTTTTTATTTGCAAATATTTCGTTTCAAACCCTTATGTCTAAAATGTTCTACACATGTAGTACGCGCGACTACTAACGGCACAAAAAGGGGCGCGACCACTGGAGTGTTAAACTATAATTTCTAATTTAATAAATTCAATTCTGCTTCGACCATTTTTTCGATTTTTACGAGTTTTGAACGTATATTGTGTTCGGCTGCACTAGAGCTTAGCCCTTTTGAAAGGAAAAATACACACATAAATACATAAAAATACACATATACATACATGTATTTGATAAGAATGAAAAAATTACCGTATTTTCAAATATATTTAATCATTAATATGTTATTAAAGGAAGGAGAAAGCTTTTCTGTAATTTTTAGGCTTCCAAAATATTATTCAATGATCGGATCCCAATCCCAGCGCACAACTGCGGAGGGGATGTTCCGTTTTCTCACTTTGGCTTGCCTTCAAACTTTTTTGGCTACTCAGAGGATATTTGGTCAAAGACCAGAAGTCGTGAGCTACTTGAGCAATACATATGTAAAAGAATGATTTCTGGCCACTCCAAAGTGAATGACGCTCAGAGAACTTTCCTTCTTTATACATTCTTTAGCCACTAATTTTTGGATTTTGCTTCAAACATCACGAGTGGTTAAAAAATAGGAGATTCCTAAGATTAGCCCAACGAGTCGCCATTTTGTGTCAAAACTTCGGTAAAGGCATAGTTTGTACCTGTCTACTAAATCTTAAAATGGAAACATTAAATTCCTTTTTCCTTGTTTCCAAAATAAATTATCAAAGTTAAACCTTTTTTGAGAGCACTAGACAGACCCAACCCTTTAATAAACCTAATCAGAAAGATTTGAAGCTAACGTAAGCTCTGTCGTGCGTCCATATCGAAATCATGTTAAAAAAATATAGACATGATTTTTAATTTTAAATTTAACATAATTCATTTCTCCATCATGAAGCACTTTTCTTCGGCTTTAAATTCTTTAATGTTCTTTTTCTATATTTTAGATAATAATTACTAAAACACACACACAGATACATACATACGCATTCATACGTTTTAAAGCATGTACACACGTTTTTAATTTAATAGCTTAGCTTCCGGGTTTTCGCTTTTATCTACTTTGTGAGCGCATTCTCTTCCGCCATTGTTCGTACACACTCAACGAACGCTACACATACAAATCTCTATTTATGGAAAAACATAATAAAATTCCAACCGTCATTCATTTATCATATAAATTATATGCCCGTATGTGCACACACACACGTTCACACTCATACATACTTACGAACAAATGTACTAGATACATTATTTAATTGCTGAGCTACTAATTTCTGCCCGCATCAACACAGATTTCTTTCTGCGCAACAACAAAAACATTGCTCGCTTTCAAGTGACGAAAAACATTAAAATTGAAATTAATTTTTATTTCCAATTCACGCGGCTGGCAATGTTTATTAAGGTTTGCGCTCTTCGTCGTTAGCGCTTTGATACTAAATGCCTTGCCATACCATTAGTATGCATGTGTGCGTGTGTGTGTGTTGTGTGTGCGCCCGAAACGATGGCAAGCCAACAAGTAAACGAGCAGAGAAGACGAAATGTGGCAACGTCGCATTAAATTTTTGTATGAGAATGAGATTGAATTGAACGTTCAAACCGAAATTCGTTTGCACACAACCACACACACATACATTCACTACTCGCATGAGTGTGTGTATCTAGCAGAATGTGTTTGGAGCGGGGTAACGCAGTGCCGCGTATATTTGTATATTCGTTCAACGCTGATAGCGTAATTCGCTCGTTCGTTCGTCTGTTTGCTTCTGGGTTGGCTCGTCTATACAATTCGGTTCGTGGGTAATCGTACGATTTGTCGGTAATTTTATACAATTATCCAATATATGTGTGTGTGTACTTATTGACTAGTTTAAAGAGGAGACGTAAATACAGAAAATAAAGGCTAAATAAATATGAATGCGTGCGGAACGAAAATAGTAAACTAATAAGCAATCATATATTTTGATTATTATACAATTTATTTTTGTTTAAATTATTATAATTCTTACTTTTGTTTAAATTATTATGAAAAATATTTATTACAACAATAATGAATATGTAGATAGGCTTAGCCTTAATTGTAATCGAGTCTGTCTGCGCGAAATACTGTACTCTTGTCGGAGAATGTAGATTATATAATCTATATTTATTTATAATCTACATTATCTACTCTTTTACCCTTGGAACTGCCGTGTAATGAAGTAAAACTGCCTAAAGCGTACGTAGGTATCTGAAAATCAGGTTACAAAAGAGGGTTCATATACTAACGTGTATGTATATTATATCATTTATTTTACTTGTTTTCATTTTAAGGTCAGACGTGCCAATTGTAGTATAATGGACCTGTCTCTCATGTTAGAGTTTCGAAAAGTGATAGTTGTAGCCCTTGCAATAAGAATGTAAATGGAAGTTCTAAATTGGAGTGGAGTTCTACTTGTATTCTCGAAAAGTTGCCTTGAGAACCATTTTGTCAACTACACAACTAACACACACGCACTCACTTTCCCTTAACGCTGTTATTAATTGCGTCGCTCTAAATCACTATGCTCATTCGCTCATTCTCAAAGACTTTAGAATTTCATCCAATATACATACTTATGTATATATTTTTCATACCCTGAACTTAATATACATAATTTTGCCACGAAGTTTGTATTGCTCGGTGGAAAGGTCGGAGACCCTATAAAATATATTCGAGCTAAGTCGATTAAGCCATGGTCCCTCTGCCTGTATGTTTTTGGGAATACGGTCTGAAATTTCTCTCTCTTCAAGAAGCTGGTAATTTGTCGGAAACGCCAATATTGGACCACTCTCTGATCGTACAAAGTGATCGATCAAAATCAAGTTCATGTGTCGCATGGCAATTTGTTTAGATCGGACTACTTTAGAATATACATACATAGCTGCAAATCTTTTCATACACTTTAAGGTTATAAGAAATACGTCTTGGAGAGCATTATAGCGACTGTTACTAATGTTTTTACTAGTTTTTGCATAAAATTTAAAATTGTTTTTTTTCCTAAAGAAAATACTCTCCAACAGTATAATCACTATATGGTAAAATATGGGGCATAGTGATTAGAGTCGAAACTATTAAATGGTTACATGGGTTTACCTAAATTTTCAAGTTGATCCAAGTAAAAGTTTCAAATCTTTTAACGCGTTTTTCTCGAAACTCGATTGGCAAAATTTCGAGTTTAAAATTTTTTTCCAAAAATTTCAGAATTTCTTTGTTAATAGTGTATGTTTATAACAATAAAAAATTGTTTATATGAAAAAAAAGTTGAAAAATGCTGTTTTTACCCGAAGAAACCCATGTAATCCCTTAAATAAGTGAGCATTTGAGGATGATTTTGCGAAAATTTCAAACAAAATTTTATTATTTATTAATATACAGAAACAGCAATACCGACGTCATGTTTATCCTCTAACTGGCTTCATAGGCTAATTTTCTTCCATGGATGTGGTTCATATTTACAATTACATATAATATAACAGGGGTTATCTTTCATTGGTAACACTGTTTTCAAACTCAAATGCTGACACATTTCACATTGAAGAACACTGGAATTATCTATTATTTTTAGCGTTCAAAGTTTGCTTTTGTCTAATACGAATGAGTCTAATTTGCCCACACGAATCGAAAACAAGTACGAACAAAAATTTTACAAAAACAAATTTAAAAACTTGTTCATTTATTTTTGCTGTAGGAGAAACTGAAAATTACCATGCAGAAGTTATGCTCAAAAATAGTGTTTGTAATATATTTTAAAGCTTTATTTCACCCTTTATTATAATTCTTATTTTATATGCGTCATATTCTATATACATACATACGTATATAACAGTACAGTATGTAACATGTACCATTTTTAATTAAAAAATGCCAACTCCTCAACGTACAGCAAGTGTGACGCCGTTTATACCGTTGCCCAGCAAAAGCCATTTTTATTGTTCGTTCAGTTTCATTTTGGTAAGCGGGCATACAAACAAAAAGAACACAGCTAAAACAGGGAATGCGTTCAAAAGGGAGCACACAAAAAAATGGTGTTCATGCTGACGCCGCCACACAACGCCGGCCAGTCAGTCAATGCATACAAATCAGCCACACAATGCCAACGCCCTACGAAACAACACACCGTCGGCCGAAACACAATGCGCCACAAAATGCGCCAGTCCGCAACACGCATTGCTGTGTTAGCGACCAACGCGCGTTCTGCACTAACTTCTGCCTGGTTTACTGTACTTTTGCTGACTCCAACTGACTCGAATGCCTGCTTGACTTTGTTTTTGCTTGCTGCAGTTATGTTGCTTTATGTCGACAAGGGCGTGCTTGTGCAGACGCAACTCGTGCACAGCCGATCGCAACGATTGGCCAATAGATCGGCTTGGTGTTCGGCTGTTGCCGAAGTTGTTCAGCGCTTCAATGATTGGCTTGCAGGAGTGGTTTTCGTTGTCGAAAACCAGCAGTGGTGGAGTTTTTCGTTTTGCCATCGAGCTGATATGTGGATTCCACTGTTGCCACCCCAGGTACAAAAGAACAGACTTGCACGATTAATAAAAACGTACATATGTATATGCATATGTGAATGCTATGCGCACCGCGTTTGTTTATAGGAACGAGTAGATGGACATTTTGTTTATAGCTTTGCAGGTTTAGATAATTTATTATAATATAATAGAATAGTTTTCTCAATGGATACTAGCAGAGCCAAAATCTGTTACTTAGCATAGCTTGTGGTACATACATACATATCGTATGTTTAAGGTTATGTTTAATGAAACAGTTCATTCAGCAACTTTCCAGTTCAATGTAATTTCCTCATCATTTTGCAGAGTGACAAAATGGTGTATCGTTTCTGCTTGTTAAGAAGAAAATATAGGGAGATGACACGAAATATTAAGCACTTGTACATAAATATGCTTGTATACATACTTACATACATACGTGTGTACTATATATTTTTTTAAATTTCAAGTGCAGTTGAATATCCATAACTTGGAGTTCTCCCTAACTCGAACTCTTGAATTGGCAAAATAAGTAAAATTTCATACAAATATCCTTCCATAACAGGAAATCTCTCTAACCCAAAACTTTTTTGTGGATTATAGTGATTCGAGTTTGGGAAGTTCAATTTTCATCCATGAACACGTAAAACAGATATTAGCACTGACAGAGTCATTATGTATATGAAAACGCAAAGCCGATGGATTTGTGTGGAAGTGTTTAGAAGATGCCACAATGAAACTTAAATTGTTGGACAAATTTACAGGAAGAAACTACTGCTGTCAAAAGGCCACATCAAGACTGGTATTGGCAGGCCTCATAGAGATAAACAGCACAAAGTTGGAAGAACATGCTTTGAAGCCAAAAACCGATATAAATGGGAAAAACATTGTTCACAAGCTCAAGTCGTTAATCCCAGGTAAAAAAAATCATTTATGGAGATAGTGAAAGTATCCTAGTTTGGGTCAGTTTTCATGGTACGGAATACAGAATAAAATATGTATTGGAAGAGTACTGCCTGGATACCAATCCCATCAAAACAAAATTAGCAAGGAAAATTAAAAAAAAATTGTTATTTAGTTTATGGAACGGAGTTAAGGAGGCTTGTTATTCAATCCCTGAGGAGCTGTGGTTTTAAATTTATTAATCCATCTTGAAACCATGGATTTATTAATATTTAATGACTTCGCTATAAGAGCTTGACCTTTTCCAGCCTGGTACAATGAAATAACGGAAGATTTGAATCTGTTATTGTACTGAACGCGCTGCATATTTAAACTTAAGAATTTTAAGTCAATTGAACCCTCGAGACGGCTAAACTGCACTAATCTTCTTAAGGAGCAAACAGCTCAAAAGCATTGGAAGCCGTTATCTAGTGTTAAAAGAGAATATTCAAATACATAGTATACAAAAGAATAAAGTACAAGTTTTGTTGTTAGCTTTTTGTTTCCAACTATTGTCAGATCTTAGTAATATTGCATAACTAGAGGTTTTTTTTAAGTAAAGAATACTAAATTCCAGGAGTTGCTTAGGGTATGCACAGCACTGTACATATGTATTTTCAAAGAATTTTTTAATTAGTTGTATCTAAATACATACAAACATATGTTGGAGACTTCCAACACATTCTTGAGTGAGTACACAGTTTAATTTTTCCAATAAAACATAAACATTCCTTCCCATGTGTACATACATACATACATATGTATGTAGATATTTAAACATATGATAACTTTTCGTTCTTTTTTCATACATAAATTATTTAATCTTTATCGCCATATCTAAATTAGTTCTTGTTTGAATTCACAGCAAATTTCCTAAAACCGAAAAATTCAAATCTCAAAATATCTTACTTTCTACTATATTGTGCACACACACATACGCATAAAGAAAATATTGCTACATAAATAAAGCTTTTGATAATAATAATAATCCTATCCTTTATAAAACATCAAAGTCTGATATTCAAAATTATTGATTTTTTAATTAAATTTTTTATTATTTTCGCTGAATATTTCCATATTTTTGTATGTACCCATAAATTGTTTGAGGACTGGAAGCCGCATTAATTCCAATGCCTTTGCCATACGTTCATTTTCGCCATGGTTGTGGCACTGGAAGGGTGGGTTTCCGCGTATACAATTCAACCCCTATGCGATAAGCTGTGCTGCCAGATTGTGCACAATTATTTTATATGTACATACTGCTGTACGTAGATTTAGTAAATGTTGTTGTTGTGTTTAGCCAATTTAGAAATTACAGTTTGCACATTTAGTGCGTGGTTTCTAACAGCAGGTCTATATTGGCTGAACTACTCGGTCTGAATTACTTATATATTTTTTATGTTTCCATTATACAAGTACATACATAAGTATGTATCTTCCTACCTCATTAATTATACATTTAGGGTGTTATGACATCTTTTCATAGTCTTCTTATGTACTTATGTATATACATATGAATATGTGTTGGATTCAATAAATGGCCTCAGCATATATGGTGATGTCGAAAACTCGCTCTTTTTAAGAACTGCGAAGAGTAATCAATGAGCTTTCTTCCCCGTCTTTTGAAAAAGAAAGAATGAATTTACATTGGCATTTAAACTCGGCTTCTTCAAGTTCAAGGTTAAATTTTAATAATTTATAATGTCAATTTTAAAGTAATTTTACCTCACTATTGTTGATTCTGAACCGTCAAATGTATTGTTTCTAAAACTATTTTTTACGAAAAAATTCGGAAACAAATTAAAATGTTATGTTTCGGTTGATAATCCTTTTTTTTTGGAGAAAACGTTACAATTATGTATATTTTATTAATTTTTTGTAAAAAATTATTAAAAATTTCATTCATATTTAGTTCTTAAATGAAATTTCTGTACCGATGGGCAACGCTGAGTGCCTACACGCGACATCGTTAGGAATGCTATTGCAATATCTTCTCTTTGAAATCCATAAGGCGTCGCTCTGAGTGACATTGTGTTGGCTTGTGTATTTACTAACTTGACTTTAGATGTCGCCCAAAAGGCAAACAGCATATCTAGCCAATTTTTCCACCAACATGTATTTGTACATCGTAGTATAACGGAACTGGGAACAGATGCATACACTGGCTTTACGGTTATTTTCATAATAAATACAATATATTTTTTACGCTACGATTTTTAGTTTTACCTTTCGATCAATCAGTTAATGAGGAGGATATAGAGTTCGTTGAGGAAGAGGAAACTGATAGCAACATTCTTTCACGATGACAAAATAGCAATTTTTTCCTCTTCCTCAACGAAATCTATATCTGCTCTCACGCGCAGGTTTCGGAAACCAGAACATAATATTATCACATATACCGATGCTCCTTCAAAAATAAACTGGTGATGATAGGAAAGATCCCTACGGCATTTTTTTTTGGAGGGGAAATCTTCCTAGATTCATATAACCCGCTAAGTATACAATTCTTTCGGGATCACGCCAGTGCGTATTATCTACCTTTAATGAATTTGCGGAACAGATGGTCCACGTACTGCGCAAGAATGCCTCTTCACAAACTCTTTGTGGCATTATTCAGCTGGCCCTAAGCTTCTTCGCTGCCGCTTTCTTATCTTGAGTTCTTGTATCGGTTTTGCGGGCTACTCTCTCATTGTCACCCATACCAGCTATGATTGCACGCAAAATTGTCGGGCGCCATCCTTTGGTTTATTATTCGTAGTTCTCTTCACTAAATATCTCGAGCAGGAAAAAAAGATATGCTCGGCGTTTTCATCCGCACAGCTGCAGAATGAACATTTTGAGTGGTCATTTTCAAAATTAATAGCTTTCCATAATTATTTTAATTAATTTTATTTTTAAACATGAAAAAATCACTTCCCAACATAGGACCCTTGAGGCTTCACTTACAGGTTAGTTTTCGGTAAAAATTACGCCCATAGTAATTACCGGCGTCATTATCGTTTTCGGCCTGTGCGCTTATTAGCCGGCTATAATTGTTGACTGTCACACTATTAGCGAATCTACTTGCTCCACCTTCGTCACTTCTATCACGCAACACGCGCCACATTCGGCGTCACCGCAAACGTGTAACAAACAAGCCAATCGGCCTAACCATGTGGCGGTGACGTGGGGGTGACGCAACGGCTGTCCATAGCTAAAATGGATAGTGGTAATGTTGTTGTTGTTGTTGTTGTTGTCGATTGTCTTTTTGTCATAATTGAAAACCAATTAAAAAACGAATTAAATGAGGTTTAACGATAGAATCAGCGGTAGAGCGTCATTGGAATAGCTGACCATTAACACACGCGTGAAGTTATGACACACATACACATACGTATACATGTATAAATATGTTGTTGTATGTGTGCACACGCACGGTGCGTTTCAAAGGCTTTTATTATGCAAATGATTGTCGATAATTTTGATTTTTGTCCATTTTGGAAATTGTTCGTGTGCAATTGACAGGCCGCATTCTTTCAGTGCACAATTACACATACATACTTTTAAGTACATATATGAAAAGTTGTCTGTGAACATTTTTTATGTGCTACATTTTCAAATTCCAAACATGCTAATTGATTTTGTTAAAGCATTGAAATATAATAAATTAAATTTTAGTATATTTCCGAAAGGGATACGTATCTGAAAAAAATATATATATATAAATAATATATCTATATAGATATATTCAAATCGGTGTTTAGACCTGCATAAGCGGTTGTATTTCGATTAAGGGGTTATATCCACTGGTGAATTTCAAAAAATCGTTTTTTTTGAAGATTTCTCCTAGACGGCTAAAACACTCAATATGCAGGATTATGAAGTTGGAGTTGTGTGTGTGCTGATAGAGAGATCCTGATAGCAAACCTTGCACTCAAGCTTTGACCCATCCATAAAAAAGCTCACTGCCCCTCTAACGGCTTCTTCCCACCCACAACTCACTCGCTGGTATAAGGGCTGAGAAGGAGAAGCAAGGGTTCGGTTTGACGACTCCATCAACCAAGTGATCCGGTATGAAGTCAAAGTGTGTGCAGATTTCCGAGTGTTCAGACACGTTCTTTTAGGAACTCAGATTCTTTGAGTCTGATAGCAACCTTTGCAGCCAGAGTACTACTTTCGATGAAAGACTCCACCTTTTGACAATAGCTCCTCTACAGGAGTATAAAGCAGTCGATGCCTTATTTCCTCTCTCTTCGTTATTCGACTTCCATGAAAGCTTCCTACTCAGGATGAGCCCTAGATATTTCATTATATTAGCCAGTTCGAAGACGAATGTCGCTCATTTGTGGCAGCGGTGCCACCACGATCTTGTATTTTCAAGTAAATAAAACCATCTCGGTTTGAGTTGAAGTTCACTCTCAACTGCCTAATTGCATACGAAGCTGAGATACCTTTGCGTCAACTCGTACACCGGACTCAGAAACTTTCTTTTGCCATAACTGTCACATTGTCTGCATAGGAAATCACCCGGCAGCCACGCTTATCGAGATTTTAAACCTTTGTGCGATTCCCCTACTCACATTTCCCCATTCCGTTTCAATCCCTCTGTCGCACAGAAGACTAAAAATGAGGTGTTTGAGGTTTGATTCAACTCCAATGCCGTCCAAAGCAGTTACGACTGCTTCCGACAAAACATCAATATCCCAACAGCAAATTCTTTATACCTAATGGCTTCCTCAAGCCATGACAGGATAGTATGCAGGGCAGTATCCACTGACTTGCCTTTAGAATAAGCATGTTGCTCAGCTACCTGCCCAGCACGCTTATCACCGTGGCGTTTCATGATTTTGGCCGACAAGCGGCGATCTGCCTTGAGCTTCCTCGCTAGCGTTGACTTGCTACAGCCTCTCTAGAGCCCTTCATGAGTCTAGCAGAGTTTTCACTGCCAGTGTTGGCGATTCCGTCTCGTCGGAAAGCTTGTAGAATGGCCTGATGTAGAAATATTTATATGACCCAGGACAAACACTTCGCGCAATGAAAAACTGCAAAGTGAAAACGATGCTCATTGTCTTTTTTGATATCAAATTCATCGTCCATCATGAATTTGTTCCTCCTGGATAACCGTCAACGCAATGTTTACGTGGAAGTCCTCATGAGACTGAAACGAAGGGTCAATCAGGTCCGACGAGATATCACAGCCGATTGGAAGTTGCACCACGACAACGCCCTGGCTCACACCGCCTTTCTTGTGAACAGCTACCTGACCAAGGTTGGCAGCCCAACGCTTTCGCAGCCGCCCAGATGTGCGCCCCCCCTCCTCGGGACTTTTTTTGTTTCTTTCCCCAAACAGGCCCATGA
Source organism: Bactrocera dorsalis (assembly GCF_023373825.1). Taxonomy (NCBI): domain Eukaryota; kingdom Metazoa; phylum Arthropoda; class Insecta; order Diptera; family Tephritidae; genus Bactrocera; species Bactrocera dorsalis. Next base: position 88,665,204 of record NC_064305.1, read on the forward strand.
AGGACAAGCATTTTAAGACAACAGAGGGGATCAAAGCAGCATGCATCTCGGCTCTCAAGGCCATTTCGGAGAATGTCTTCCGTGACGCCTTCGATGCTTGGAAATCGCGCTGGTAGTGTTGCATCGACGCAGAAGAAGCCTATTTTGAGAGTTTTTAAAGAATTATAACGATTGGTTAAATAATTTTTTTAAATGGACTCAGTTCTATTACTTTCCGGACAAAACCTGTAAAGGAATATATGTATATGTACGTGCAAAATCACAAAATACCATACCTGCTCTTCTAACTGGAATCAATAAAAGTATCAGTAGAAATATACCAATCATTGTATCGGAGCCCCACATACATATGTCTGACATCCATTCAAACCTCCAACCCAGAAAAAAAACGTAATAATAATAATCGTAATGATTGCTTTATTCAATTTATATCCATACACACATGCATACATATGTATGTTTGTCTACGTTCAAATCATGTCAAAAATGTTTTCATCACGATGAAATGCCGTGATTGCAACACACATATTAATTTTAATTATAATAATTATTTATTGTAACCGTTCAAATTTTCACGCTTTATTGTTACCGTTATCATTTAAATTTGACGTGATGGAATAAATTGTGAATTAATGCCAATAAATCCAAGAGCAAACATGCAAACATATTAGTATACATATATTCATACATATGTGTGGGTATATACTAATATTCCACTGCTCTAGTTCGTAAATTTACACACATACACAGACAGGCGTATTTAACGATGAGTATGCATGTGACCAGGAGCAAAATACGCCCCATGCGCTCAATCATTCAATACTCATTAAAACGGCACACACACATATGCACCGGCGAGTTCATCGAAAAATTGTAAAACAAATCGTGATCCTTCGCCTGCGGCAGATAAATACATATATACATACATACACATATGTGTGTCTAGAAGTGTATACACTTGGGAGGTCGTGGTGGGTGATGTATGGAAGGAGAAACTTTGAAAACAACAAATAAAGCTGGGTGGGGGGTGTTGTTGTATTGGTGAGGCGTGTTTAGGGATTTGTGGCGTGTACTGTGACACTTATACATGCACACACACGCGCTTGTTAGGTGACTAGCACATGTAAGGTTGTGCCATACATAACGGCACTTTTCACTAACAAACACTCACACATACACAGGGAGATACTCTTGTTATTGTTACAGTTTTTACTTTGGCTTTTGCAGTTGTTGTTGTTGTCCTTTTATTGCTACTGTTCCAACGTCACTTTTGTTTGCCGGCGTGTGTCGGTGACATCTTTGCATATCACCGAGCATCTAGAGCCCCCCGCAACCGTTGTGAATGCAAGATTTTGATTGTTGAATGGTACTTCGGTGCTTCATGGCCTCACAACGCAGCGCACACATCGTCGCACATTTCCACACACACACACACACACAGTGTAATACGCACACATGAGCATTTCGAAGTGTGTTTGATTTTGTTGTTTATCGAATGGTCAAGTGTCTGTTGCGTGTTACCGACTTGATCAACCGGCCTCCCGCCCCCGCCCCTGCATGCTTTATGCCTCGCATGGCCCTGGGTTAAATGAAAGGTAGCCTAGATAAATATTTGCTTATTTTGTTTCGTTTCTGTGTTTGCTTTTAAAGGCTCGTTGACGCCTCTGGGCAGCAAGTAACATCCGTAGCGACAATAGCAACACAAACAGCACATACAACAATGCTGGAAATTGGCAAAGCAATAACAAAAGCAATGAGTTCCAAGGATTGCAACATCAATGGCAACAAATAATAGCTTATGTCTCGAGTTTAGTCGTCTCGATTTCGATTGAAATTGAAATTTAGGCTTTATTCGTGGAGAAGCAACAATTATGCTGCAAACGTAATCATAAAATGTATCACACGTACAATCGCATATACATATGTATATGCTCTTGTTATTGTGCTTCTGCTTTTGTCATTTGTAGGTTTGTATGTTGATTTGTTTGCTTATTTATGTGTCATGTGTGTACAAAATTGACTAGGGAATTTTCAGTGTTTTAATGAAACAATAACATAAATCACAGCAGAGCTTTACATAACACGGCACATAAGATCGCATCACGCCCACATCACATCACTTACCTTAGAGCATCGCAAAAGCAATATCATGTGAGCAGCAATGGGATTAAGAAATAAATTATTAATTCCGAATTGAAATTTTTTAATCCGAAAATCGAAATTGAAAACAGAAAATTAGAAAAAAATTTAATCCGAAAATCGGATTTGGAAAACTTAATTTTAGACACAGAATTAAAAATTGATTAAATATTTTTTTATTTTGAAAAAAAAATAAAATAAAAATAAAATAAAATGGAATACAAAATAATGTTTGATATAGCGGGTCATCCAATTAGAGACGATGCTGTATCAGTTCGTGTAGCACTACAATGGTTCGCTCGCTTCCGTTCCGGAAATTTCAATGAAAGATGCACCTCGCTCTGTTCGACCTATCGTTGAAAAAGTCTATGAAATTATGGAAAAGATTGGCCAGGACTGTTACATGAGCAGCTATGACATCGTTAAGGAACTTAACATTCATCATCAAACGGTTTCGGAAAATTTAAAAAAGACTGGCTACAAAAAGAAGCTCGATGTGACGATACCACATGAATTGTCTGTGAAGAAAAATATCTGTGATTTTTTACTGAAACGAAATGAAATCGAACCATTTCTGAAGTGAATGGTAACAGGAGACGAAAAGTGGATCAAATATATGGTCCAATCGTGGTGAAGCTCAATAAATAGTTGCAAGGACAGGATTGACGATACGTTATGCTGAGTGTTTGGTGGGATTGGTAAGGAATCATTCACTATGAGCTGCTCCAGCCTGGTCGAAAGATTGATTCTACATTTTACTGTCAACAATTGATGAGATTGAAGCAAAAAAATAAAAAAAGGGTCAGAACTGATCAACAGAAAGGGCTTCGTCTGCCATTAGGACGACGTTAGACCACACATATCTTTGATGACTCGGCAATAACTGGAAGAGCTTGGCTGGGAAGTTTTGATGCATACATCCATATATCATTGTTTAAAGTACTTTCATAATTAACTTGACCCTGTAGCTGAACTTCAAGAGAAGCTCCGAAGAAAGGTGTCTGATGGTGAGGATAATTTTTCTGCTTAAAATAATCCCAAAACCAAAAATTAAAAAAAAAAATTACTACTTTACTACTAAAATTGGTAAATACAAGTAATGCCCTAGTTAAATTTTGATTTTTTAAAAAATGGCTGCTTGTCAAAAAAGTTTTTTTTGTAAAAAATATTGACTTCAGACCTTAATGTTCAACAATTTTTAATCAAAATCTTATTTTTTCGATCATAACCTGACAAATAAACATACGAGATGTATCTAAAAAGGTCGCGTGAAAATTTCAAGACAATTTGGCCAGCCGTTTGACAGATATTTTTCCCAACGACTCTGAAAAAAGCGTTTCGAGAAATATGCTCTTAAAGATTTGATAGCCTCTTACCGAGTCCGAAAATATTTGCTAGATTAGCTTCAAGGTTTAGGATAATATTCTGTAATATATGTACATTGTACATATGTACCTTCCTAATATGCAAAAACAAAAAAAAAATCGATTATTTTTAAATTCACTAGTGGATGCAAACTCTTAGTCTAAACTATCTTTAAATTAATATAAGCTTCAACTTCAATTCAACTTTTTTTTGCCGCACCTAAACTCCTTGGAAGACGCTGCTCTGCGCTTGTAGTCGCTATCTTGCCTGCTTTAACGGTGCATAAGTGTATTAGCGGGAGTTCACGTTCAATTTTTTCTCACATTTTTTGAGCTTCCTGTTTCCGGTTTCCGTTTGCAAGCGCACCAGCGTGGTCCACATGCTTTTTCAATACCCAGTACACACACAGACACAGAAGCAATAACACACGCACACAACAATATTGTATTCTATATTCACTGCCATATCCTGGCAATTGTAGGTACCATTGCAGCGCCGCAGGCTATGAGCATTTAGTGGCAGCATTTAATAAATAAAAGCAAAAGGAAAATGCCAAAGAACTGCTTCAAATAAAAAGTAAATCATAAACATGAATGGAAAAACTCAAAAACTCGCAGTTCAGCGGAACGCTGCCGCTCGAACGGCAAAAACGCTGTGCGCGTTGGCAGTTACCACAATGGCGTCGCCTACGCTGAACTTCATATATTTGTGTATATGTGAGTGCGCGTGTGTGTGTGTTATAGGGCTATATTTATAAAGTTCGTATGCCATGTGTCTGTGTGTGTGCGTGCTGCGCTTACGAAGTTTTTATTAGCACTTGCTTCAAGGTATTGCTAGTTTTTCCCTCCGCCTTTTGTGTACATTTCACAAGCACACATCACACACACACATGCACACGGATTTGTTTGCTGCTCCTTCGGCACAATACATGCACAATTCACTCTCAATTCAGTCGGCTTCATTTTGTATTTGAGCTTTTTGCACACTGTGGCTTTGCGTATTTTGCTTGTGGTTTTTAACATGTCCTTAATTGGCAGCAATTTAGCTACGTTTTTGTGGTTGGCAACGTGCTGTATTGGAAAAATTGCAATAATTACATTTTTTTCTTGACCCTGCTTGTTTAGTATTTTAAATATGTTTACTTTCTATGATGTGTTTGTGTGTGTGCTTCTAAAATTGTGCAAAAATGCGTTGAAATTTTATTGAAATTAATGTTAGTAAAAAAATATATTTTTGTGTTTTTTTTTTGTTTCGTTTTTTCTTCATCAATCTGCTGTCAGAAGCAGTGCATTTAACAATATTTAACATTGTGTATTTAATAATAGATTTTTGACATGATTTGCGCAGTCACTTTTTATTGCGTTTCGAGTGTGTCAGAAATTCCAAAAATTTTGCAACATTAATTAAAAATTTAGTTTGCTGCATAAAAAAAGAAGTGCATGTGTAAGTGTGTGTGTAAGGTGTAGAAGGCCATTGAAAACGTTAGAAATACTTTTGTGTGTATATAAATTGTTTATTTGCAAACATTTAGCGCTTGGTTCGGGTTGCCACAGAACAGAACAAGCCAATTTTCTATATACTAACATTGTCCAAAAAAGTACCCGGAAATTGTTAATAAAACGCAAAATATTTAATTATTCATCAATATTTATTTTGTCGCCTTCAAAGTAATCCACACCAGATGTAATACACTTATGCCAACGATTTTTCCAGTCCTCGAAACACTTTTTGGGGTAGACTTCAGCTCTTTCAGCGAATTTTTTTTATCTCTTCGATCGACTGAAAACGGGTTTCACGGAGCGGTAATTTCAGTTTTGGGAACAAGAAAAAATCACACAGAGCCAAATCTGGTGAATACGGTATTCATTGCGTTTTTGGTTTTAAATTCGGTCACAATAGTGGCTCAAAGCGATGGTGTATTATCATCGTTAAAGTTCATGAATAATTTTCCACCATTCGGGCCGTTTTCGGCGGTTGTTCTCACGCAAACGCCTCAATACACCCAAATAGAACTCCTTATTAACCCTTAGTCCATCCTACACAAATTCATGATACACCAAACCACGAATAACGCAAAGAACAATGAGCATCACCTTGATTTTTGAGCGACTTTGGCGTGGTTTTTTTTGTTTTCGGCTTGTTTTTCCCGTTCATTCTGATGATTGCTGACTTGTTTACATGTTAAACTCATAAACTCATGTATCATAGGTAGTTATAACACGCACCATGAATGTGGGATCAGAATTAGCACTATCAAGCATGTCCAAAAAGATATTTTTACCTTACTCTTTTTAAAGAAAATTCAGCTTTATCGAGATGAGTCGAGCAAGAACGAGTTTCATAACCAATACGAGTATGTCCACCATTCTTGTGGACGCGAGGGATGTCGAGATCTCTTGCTATCATTCTAACATTTACCTGACGATTTTCGAGCATAAGATCCTTCACTTTTTGAAGTTGAAGGTCGTCCAGAACGAGGCAAGTCTTCAACGATCCCTCGATCGTCTTTGAAAGCTTTATACCACTCGTAGGCTTGTGATTCTGCACACTAAATTTGATTACAGAAAATTTGAGACAAATTATTTATTCGAAATTTATGGTTGACAGATCGCGCTCATATTTGGCATAAGGACAGTCCAACCAACTTAGCAAAACAGATTTTTTTAAATATCATTTACCCGAAAAATTTAATTGCAATTTCCGGGAGCTTCTTTGTCATATTATATTCTGGGGTATATGATTCTTCCTAATAAGAAGTCTAGAATCACCTTAAACGGTAACCGAGTAAGGAGGAACCGAGTAAGGGGGATCAGATACATTTCCTATTGAGTACGGAGTTTTCAGCGTGTCCTGGTGCTCGGGAACAATTTTTTACACATTTTTTGCTCCAATAATTGATGGATCAGGGAGCCTGTATTCTATATCCCCCCGGTACCAGATGTTTTATCGACGAACCTGATTCTAAGAGATCTTTATATTCTATATATCATATCATATTTGACTCGGACAGGTACATATAAACTTGCCACGGAAACCGAATGCTACAGTTTTTTCTTCGATTGGTACAAGTTGTCTGTTATGTTTGGATGAAATCAGATCTCCATATGTCAATTAGTGTGTGCGCTTGGCAGATGTTTTTTTACGATCCGAAAACTTTGTCAGGCCACTTTTCCCATGGAATAAAATTTAACAACGAGTGTGCTTAAAATTTTGTGTTTCCAATGGCAGTACCACTACGAAATCGCTTAGAGTGTTGCAAAAGAGTTTTGGGGAGTCTACTTCGTGAGTTGTGAATTCATCGAAAACTTGTCTCGTGCGAGTCGTCCATCCACCTCTGTTTGAGACAACATAATCGAAAAAGAAACAGCGAATAAACAGGGTTTGAGAAGCGTCGTCTTCCCAGCAGAGAGATCTTAACATCTGTTATGGATCGATTCAATACATTAAGGTTAACATTTCTGTTACTGTTCGTGTACGAAGTGTGTCAAAGCCGCAGCATCAAAAAACCTGCAACTTTTTAAAAAACTACATGGAGTAGAGGTCGCAAAGAGCTTGACAACCTAGCTGAAGAGTCTGTGGTATATACATCAATTGTAAAGTTAGTGGAGACGAGACGAGCTTACAGGTGAATATGACGTCGAAACTGTCCAACTGGCGAATGTCGCTCCAGAAATGAACCGAAACTGAAAATACACAAAATTCGCTTGAAGGCCGTCTCAGACGAGGCTTATATAAAAAGTGTTTGAAAAATTGGTTTAAGTGCTGGCAAGCTAGTATTGGCTCAGGAGCCTATTTTGAAGTAGTTAATAAAGATTTGTATTGAAATACATATGTAAAAGTGTACTTTTTTTGTAAGTCTGGTTCAAATTTGAAAAATTATTTAAATTAAACGGGTCAAAAATAACTCTTTAAAGTTGTTGCTTTATTTGGCAAACGTTTCAGTTTCTAGCCAAATTGTTTACATAATTTCTTGCAAACATTACTCGATCTCAACATTTTTCATAAAAAAACATGCGAAGTTTTTTCCATCATTTTATAATTTTTTTTCCTCCGTAACATGTGTCCTTTCTTCTGTTTCATTACACACTTGCTTTCGGCGTTTTCACATTTTGTTATATCAACGATTTGTAGTGAGTTTTCATCTCTCACTTTTTGATAGTTTTTCGGGTATAAAATGTGCTGTTATTTCTGCTTTGCAGTTAAAGTCGCCGGGCGGTCGTATATTTTAACTTTCGACAGAACGTTTTGGTATTTGTACTTGCGCGTATGTGTGTGGGCGCGTGCTTCTTTTCTCACTTGACCGTTGGCCTAGTTTCGTGAATAATATTTAGGCTTTTCATTTTTACATTTTGCCATTTGATTTTTGTGCGACTGCCACATTTTTGCATAGCGGTATAGAAGCTGTGAAGCAGCGGGTGGCGCCGCATTTGCAAACGAAGAAAAAGGGAGAGTGAAATGAGCGAGAGGACTGTTGCGGTATCATGTGTTTTTAGGCTTATGCAATGGAAGCTTGCGGCGAGGTTTTCAGCATTTTGTTTTTTTTTTTCACTTTTCGGTTGCTGGCGGTTGAGTGACTCGGTTTGAGTGACGGTTGAAAAAAATTCGCAATATGTTGGCAATAACTGTGGAAATTGACATTTTGCGTATTCAGCAAAAGGAACAAATAGAAAAAATAGAGGAAAAGTTAGTTTTAACACCCGCAGCGCAGAAACGGAAAGGCTTGCGAACGCACGCACACCGCAAAGCTTGTCTATGCGTCTGTATGTGCGTGTGGATGTGCCGCTTGGCTGGGGTCAAAGAAAGTGCCCCGACTAATTTGCAGTGAAACAAAATGCGGAAACTCAGTGAACTCACTCAAATGGGAATTTTATATGATTTAAATAAATTTTTGCCGAGAGGTTGGGGACGCTTTTGTTCGATGGTGAAAAGATGATGAAGGGGGCTATGGCAGACACGTAGTTATATTTGCAGCACTGCAATGGCTGGCGTTAAACAAATAGATTAACTGTGAAATAGCTTGTCTTCCAAGGGTGCTGCAGTGTGTGTGTGTGGCTGTGTGTGGTTATGGGTGGGCTTGGGTCGCGCAGACGCCTCGGGGTATGGATTGTGTGCATTTAGTTTTTCAAATTATGCTAATCAAATCAAAGGCGCACAAAAGCTGACACACAACTAATAAAATCTACAAACAGACACATGTGCATGGACACACTGGTTGGGAGTGGGGGTGAGTGGGGCGTGTGTGTGTGGGGGTTGGTGTGCCACCAGCAAGCACTAACGAGCAAATTGGTGGATTTGATGTACTTAAGTAGATGTATGTCTGTGTGTCTACCAACTCACTTACTTGTATATGTGCGCTTGCAACACACATTAACGGTAAAGGAAGTGACTGCGCCAGTGTGCACAAAAATTTGCCTGCAGGCCAAAAAAACCATCTACAAAATGTATACAAATTTAATTGTATGTGTGTGAGTGCCGGTGCAAGTTGGGGTGCCAATATGCTTGTAGATTAAAATTTGCTCACGACTGACTGCTGGTATTGATGAAATTCGGCAAATTTAGCAAATTTAAAAGCAATAAAGTATATGTTGCACAAGTGGCACAGTGACGAGCGTGCATATGGTTGGGCGGCGCTCCGGCTTGTTGTTGGGTTTGAGTGGCATGTGTGGCATGAGCGGTGCGTGTCACACGTCGCACACACACCCCGACACACCCCCACTTACGAACAAGCAACGAAAAGTGCTTTGTTGCAGCAATGTCGCTGACGGTATCGGCAATCATTGAATCGCAGGCAGTCATGGAGGCATGAGGCCGTATGTGCAACTGCCTTTGCTACGCGAATCGTAATTTTTCAGAGCGGCATAGGGGACTGCAGGAATGCACAATAATCACAACAATAAGCTGCGTCAGTTGTACGGCAGGCAAGTGGGTATGTGTGTGGCACAGTGTGAGCAGCAAAGGGGCGGCAACGCGTTAACTGCACGAAATGCTTAACAAGCAGTCAGCTTTCAAATACACCTACATACATATTTATGCACATAAAGCATACTTTGCCTCACTAACACAAATAAGAGCTGAAATATTTTTGCACCCAGAAAACAAAAGCTTTGTGAATCAGAACTTTGAAGGCAATGTTAAGCTATTTGAAAATGGAATTCTAGTGAGAAGAAGGAAGTAATACTGATACAATTGGCAAACAAATTAGTCTTTGACCTATTCTCAACTACGGATCGAAAGGCTTCGGTTCGAAATTTGTCGCAATCGTTTAGCAGAACGTGAACTTCCAAGTAAATTTTTTTAAGCTTCTTAATATTTAGGATGGAGTCACGTGCAGAACTTGACGCAAGTGAGGAAAGTTCTCTGAACGCCATTCACTTGGGAGTGGCCAGAAATGATTATTTTACATATGGCTCAAGCAGCTCACTACTTCCGGTCTTAGACCAAGTATTCTCTGGGTTGCTAAAAAACAACCATTTGAAGGCGAGCTAAAGTGAGAAGGCAAACCATACCTCCCCAAGGTTGTGCGCTGGGTTTGGGATCCGCCACTTTAAAAAACTCCCCAAATGAAAATGAGACACTAGACTCGGAAGAGAGACCCTCCTTTATGATTTTTGCATGTTCATGGAATGTCCGGTCCTTTAATTGGGAAGGTGCCGCTGCCCAGCTAATTGATGTCCTCGTAAATTCTGACTTTACCGCCGTCCAAGAAGTTTGATGGACGAGATAAGAACTGAGAGGAGTAGGTCCTCGTGGTATTTACTCAGTGGTCATATAAAAGAGTGCAAATTCGGCGTGGGATTCGTGGTGGGAAGAGACTCCATCGCCGAGTTCTGGCATTCACCGCGGTGGATGAACGTCTAGACACAATCTGCATCAAAGCGAAGTTCTTAAACATAACGCTCATATTTAATATTTTCACTCACGCCCCGTCGGCAGAGAAAGACGATGTGACGAAAGATGACTACCTGTGATAGCTGTTCCGTCACGATATCAAAATCGTTCTCGGCGACTTTAACGCCAGAACAGTTGTTACATTCAGCCTCCATGACGATACTTCCTCAAATCGGTTGAAGCTGATTCACCAAGCTACCTGACTGTCTCCGGATCGAAAAGCCATCAACTAGATCGTCCTTGTTATGATAAACGGAAGACACATCTCCAGTGTTTTAGACGTGCGTACGCTCCGAGGTCCTAACATTGACTCGGACCACTATCTTGTTGTAGCGAAGATACTCACCCGTCTCTCTGCAACAAAAAATAGCACGTAAACAAAAGTAAGGAAGGTTCGTCTTCGAGAAGCTGAAATCACAACCGACAGTCGAACGATTTTCTGCTCGACTTGCCCTCCTGACCATTGGTTTTCGTAAAGGTCGAAAGAACATCTGGTACGATGATCAACATCACAAGCTCTGTCAAGATCGCAAAGACCATTTCGAGCCCTTCGATTCCAAGCGCGGTTTCAGATTTAATCCACTGCTGGAGAAAACAATTCGAGCTGCAAAGCTGAATAGAAAAGGTACGAAGCGAAGAAAATCGGTTTAGCAGTAAACGAGGGCAAGACGAAATATTTCCTGTCATCATACTCGTGACTAGGCTCCCCCACTTCCTGTCAAAAGGTGTTACTTCGGACTAAGCCGAAAATTTGGAAATAAAGTCCCCGTTCTGTTATAAGGTTCAAGGGAAGGGCAATGACAATATCTGATGAGTCGGCGTACAAGTTTTCGGGACAAAGGTTCTGCGGAAGATTTATGGTTAGTTCTGCATTGGCAACGGTTCAGAGAATTAAGAGACAGCGGATACGCTGGCTAGATCATGTCATCCGAAAGGATTAAAACACTCCAGCTCTGAGGATATTCGTCGTAGTACCCGCTCGGGGAAGCAGAGGAAGAGGAACACCTCCACTCCGTTGGAGAGACCAGGTGGAGAAGGACTGGCTACATTTGGAATCTCCAATTGGCGCAAAACACCACAAAGAAAGAACGGCGTTCGTGTAAACTCGGCTGTAAACGCGTAAGCGGTGTCTACGCCAATATAGAAGAAGTAGAAATCCGTGTCAAATCTGTTCAGCCGGTATATAAATATTCTTTCTCTGTATTGTATATAAATTTCTCATGACTACTGGAGGGTAGAAATATTAAAATTTTGATATATTTAAGGACTTTGCTTTTCGCTTTGCTGGGTGACATTTTCCCATTCCTGTGTTCAATATACACACACATAAAGTAATATACATACATATATTTATAACAATAGACCGAAAGTCGTCACTTGACGGCAACAATGTGCATTTTTGACAGTTTTTTATTACCTTGTGTCATGCATTCTCCCCCGAAATGTGAAACGACGAGAATGAGGAAAAGCGAGAAAAGCGGCCTCAATGCCTGCTGGCAATCGTTCGCTTTTTCTGCTTGCAATTCAATTCCAATATATTGATTTTCAACCCTGGCGATCAGTCAGGCTCATTGATACAATATTTTACTGCAACGGCCTTTGCACTTTCACTTCGAAAGTATGTGAAAAGTATGGAAATACGCACACAAACACACATACACATGTATATACTCGTAAATATTTGTGCGAAAATTGCGCATTGTGGCATTGTTGCATAGTTGCACAGCGGGGCAGCGCGCTATTTCGATAATTTGTAGCAAACTGGAAATTGAAAAATAAAAAACACTCACACACACACAGAAAAAATTAGCGTGCACTCGGAATTGGGTAATCAAAAAGCATAAAGAGAGATATGCATGCATGTGTGGGCGTGTGTGTGTGCGCAAAAGCTTTGAACCCGAGCGATTTCCGGCGGAGAAAAAAGTGACGACTCATAAAAAAGCTAAAAAAAAGCTGAAAAAGACTGCGACAAATGTTTTCGTTTGTAAATATTTTTTTTTACAAAAATAAATACACGGAATCAGCAGTTAGCCGCAAATTGAAAATAAGCCAAAACAAGTCAGTCAGTCCACACAAACAAACTGAGTTAAAATCACTGCGGGATTTTACAGTTTTTTCAGTTCTCCCATATATTCATTTAATTTTGTTTCTGTTTTTGTTATTATTTTTTCAATTTGCCTCCCGCAGACGTCACCAACAGCTGTTGTTTTGCTTGCTACAAGCTGGTTGCCAGTTGCTGAGCGCACAGTGGGTGCTACGCTCGCTGTCACAGGCGGCAACAAGCAAAAAAAAAAAAAAATCGGAAAATTTTAAAGTAAGAAAAGCTAAATAAGCGCAAAGAAGAAATGGCGCCCGCCTTTGTTTCCGCAGCTTGTTGCTACTGTTGCTGCTGTCTTCGACGCCTCTGCAGCATTGAGTGAGTGACAGGCCGCCATTGCCTTCGCCGTTTGCTGTTTGGTGCCTTCCGCCCACGAGTGCTGCTGCTGCCGTTGAATGCACTAAGTTCCCAACAGCCTGACAGCTCGCAAAATAGCGCGGACATTGCACGGAAGTGGATGCCGCCGCGGGTGAAGGGTGCCGGGTGCTGGGTGTCGGGCGTGTAGCAACGGAAGTTGCAATTTCGTCGCTCAACATGAGCTCAACGAAGCTGAGACTACTTAGTTAAATGATTTTGTTCCAAACACATACATACATGCATATATGCAAACATACTTTGTGTGTGGCTCTCGAGATTACAGTGAGAGATTTTTAATTTCAGTTGGAGACAGCAGCAATTTGGCAGCTTGTAAAGAAATTAGTAAGATAGGTTTGGTGCAAACTAGGGGAAAAAAATGTTCCATTGTTAGTGAACCTCTTGTCCATATATATCTTTTTGTGAAGAAGTTTCAAAAAACTGTACAAAATCCACAACATTCGTTTTCATTTTCTAACTAAGTGTCTACAAATGGAGATAACCTATTGTTAATTAAGGTTGTAGGTGAATGTTGATAGTTCCTCCTGGAAGCTATTGGTATTCTCGAAACTCCAAACCATTCACCTATCTACATCGAATGGTGGAACAATTTTTAAGATGTGTTTTTGTTATCATTTCATGACACTATCTTATCAAGTTTGAGTTGGACAATGCTTACAGCGAATGACTTTTTATATCTCAATAGACTCATGGCACGTCTCCGAAGCGGATCTTTTAGTTTTGAAAACAGTAAAAAGTCACAGTGAACTTAGTCTGGCGAATACGGTGGCTAAGCACTGGCTCTTGTATCGTGTTTGGTCAAATAGTCAGTCAAAATCGTCCTAGAATGAAAAATTCAAGAATCCAGATATTTCTGCTTACAAATCCGGTCGTTTACGACGAATCGTTTCACTTAGACTTCTCTGAACGGACAAGTTCTATAACCTATTGATCGTTTGCTTCTTTGTAAAAAATGCATGGTAAACCAGACCACGTAAACCAGAGAAAGAGTCATCAGCTTCATTTTTAACTAATTTTGACCTGTTTTTTTCGGTTTGGACTCATTTTTGGAGCGGCAGTCTACTTTGGTGAATAGTTCGGAAATCATATTTATAAATCTAAGTCTCGTCATTATTAATGCTAGGCTTGATGAATGCAGGTATCACTGAGCATCTCTTTTGTGAGCTCTTCTCGACCTCGTTTTTGCAAAAGATTCTGGTATTTTTGTACAAGTTCAGTGTTGACACATTATATACCGAAAACATTAACCAAAATGTATTGACCTCATTCATAAGAGATTTTGAGACCCAAACTCGTTGTTCGATTTTTTTCATGGAAAGAGGCGAACTTTTCCCGTCGTTAATAAACAGATGCCAAACACACACTAATTGACATGTGGAGATCAAACTTCATAGGAACATAAACAAAGGTTGTATCCATCTAGAAAATGTACTTTTATATAAACTAGTCCGGGTCAAATTTGATCAGATGTTATTCAGGTCATTATCTTTCGAATTACTGAGTATGGTACAAAGGTTGTATCCATCTAGAAAATGTACTTTTATATGGACCAGTCCGGGTCAAATTTGATCAGATGTTATTCCGGCCATTATCTTTCGACTTATTGAGTATGCCGCCTTTCCGTAGTGACAGCGTAGTTGTTGTTCTCTCTTGATAACATTTGGGTAATGTTGCTGACTCGTTTCTACGGAGAAAGTTCAATTTTCGTGGACGGTAGAAGCGGACGATAGAAGCGGTAGTGAGTGTTCATTTGCAATGTACTCTCATAAGATAGGTCGTTTCAGATGATTCGGTCCAGCGATATTCGTAGGTGACTAAATAAAGCATAACTTAAGAAATCATAAGAAAAATGTAAATGAAACAACTTCAAATTAATCGATTAATTTCAAAATTTTATTTTCAGTGAATTCTCTTCAAACTTTAGGACTCTAGGACTGTTGGTTCAGTTATATAAACAAACATATCACTTTCCTTTGAAAGTGAGCGAAGTCAATCAAATGCTGAAGAACCTCTATATATAAAGGTGATCCATTTTGAGGTTTCCCACCATTTTAAAGAAAAAGCACAGAAACTTCAAATTTAATGGAGAATGTTTATTATCATTCGAAAGCACATTCTTTGGTATTTATTTTTTGAAGATTATAATATTAGGTTGTCAAAAAAGTCTTGCGGTATTTTTATAGAATCAATTCGCGGCCCATACATCGAGCTTCTTAGTGACTCCAAGCTTCTTCAAATGGTTTATAACGGTTTGATGACTACTATGCCGGTCTCTTTCGACCAATTCAGCGATTTTATCGCAAGACTTTTTTGACAACCTAATAATTCAAGTTGTTCGCGGCTACCTCTCAAGTGGTTCATCCGTGCAGTCCAAATTTCGATGACTCGGTTTCGTAATAAAGTTGAAGATTGTAAACGTTGTTCAGACGTAAGTCTTGACACGATTCACAGATGGTCTATCAAAAAAGCTATTGTAAAAAAGTACCTCTACTTGGATCACACTTTATATATATAATATTAAGGAGTTTGGACCACCGGAGTGTACGCTTCGAATAGTTACGTATTTTTGTTTGGAAATTTCTCTAAAACTACAGTTTCCACCGAATACTACTCTCCTATTTACTGCTCAAAACGAAGTGTTTCCTCCTTAAATTCACTGTGTATTGGTGGCTGTCCATCCACCGCCTGCGACATGCCGTCAACAGCAGCTTATTGTGGATTGTAGTATAGCAATCAGTGTGTTATTGTTGTTGCGACTTTAGCTTTGAGTGCAACAAATTCCTTTAGAGTTCACTTAAGTTGTAGTGAGGACTACGGACTCAAAGGCGCGATGCGCTGGCGAAATACCAGCAACGCAGACCAAGTAGTAAACATGTCGCGGTGTGAGAGGGGCAGCCAACACAAACGACATGTGTTGGCGACATAAGAGCAATAACTGCCTGGCAGCAATAGCAATAGTAACAGCAACAGCAACAAGCTGCGTAAACACGCTGTGAGTTATGGCGAGCGACGACGACAAATGTCTCAACAGCAATAATGGTAACATTGCCCGCAGCATAATAGATTTGTGCTTACCGTGCCACTAAGTTGTTGCTGTTTGTTGTTGCTGTCATTGGCGTCGTCAACTAATGACGCGTTGTACGTTTAATGTCAATGTCGCACACATACACACTGCCATGCGGTGTTTGCGTTAAATTTTGTTGTTGCTGTTGTTATTGTTGCTGTTAATTGCTGATTTAATGGCCGTTTAATTAAATCGCACCATTTCCGCAGCGTCGCTCTCCTTAAGTCCTGCTGTGTGGCATTCGCTGCCGCCACTTTCAACCCTCTAATGCTGGTGATTTGTTGTTGCTTGCTACTTGCTTTATTGCCGTCGAGCGCTGTTACTGTTTTTGTTTGTTGTTGTTGTTGTTGCGCTTAATTTATTTGTTTTTGTTTACACTTTTTGCACACGCTCTTTGATAGCTTCAATGCAGGCATGTATTTTGTTTTTATTTTTTTGTGTATGTGTGTGTGCACATGTGTGCTTTTGGCATTTACGCCCCTAGCCGCCGCGCAGCGCCATTTTCCTTCGCCTTGGCTTGAGCATATCGAGCACCGCCCCTTCCTTTCATTTTGTGCGTTCGCGTTGGCTGTCAGTGTTGCTGCCGATACGCTCGCTTAGTGGCAGGTTTGTGGAAAAATTCCAGCGCAACTTCTTTGTTGTTCTTCGCCTTATTTTGTTTTTCTTTAAATACCAATTTACTTTTTAAGTTTTTCCCATTTCAGCTCGCACTTTCTGTGCTTTCTTCGTTTAGTTTACTTTTTTTTGTTTTGTAGTTTTTTCTCCTTGCTCTGTGGCTCTACGGTCAACGTTTGTCAACACTAAATTCTTTTCATCTTCGCCGTTGTCGTCGTCGTTGTCGCTGTCGCAATATCACTCCAGCATGCCTCCCCTTCCCCCCAACTGTAGCAATTTGTTTACCTGCTGCGTTGCCAACGTTATCGGCGCCACCTCATGCTCGGTACCCGCTGTGATTTGCTGCTTAAGCACTTTTGTTCTTCGCAGCTCAACACTGCCTCTCCTCTCCTGCCCCCAACGCCTCCAGCAGTTGTTTTATGTTTTATTCTCTAACTTGGCGTAAATTTTTAATTATTCCATTACGTTTGGCGCCTTCCGGTCCGGTCTGGTCTGGTCCGGTGGAGTAACCTGAAGCACACAGCAAACAAAGCACAATTGTGGCGTTTTCACTTGCAATTCGGCAAAGTTTTTAAACTTTCCAAATTTACTTACTTACGCTTTAGTTACTGTCCACTAATTTTTCATTTCGGCAGCACTTCTCGACTGCAACGACAACTGTTCGTTACACTCGTTCGATTCATTGCGCTTCGTTGCATTTCTGACCTGCTTTTTCTGCGATTTTCTCAGCTTATTCTGCCTAGTTCATTACCAACACTCTCCCTCAACTAAGTTGCTCTGCACACTGCTGCCTCCGACTCTGACTCTGCCTCTGACTCTGCCTCCGATTCTTCCTATGTCTATGCTTGTGTCTCTGCCTCCGTCTCCGCCTGTGTCCCTGCTTCTGACGTGTTATTTGCTCGGCGGTATGCAGGCCTGCTATGCTGGTCATGTCAATGTTTGCGTTTAATCAAATGGAAAATTCATGCCAATCATCCAAAATATTTATTGTATGCACACGTGGCACACAATCGCTCAAACACTCATTCGCCTATAAATATATTCAAGTTCATATTGAAAATATTCGATTGCATTCATAGGAAAGCCTCTAGTGCATTTGCTGGCAACATTTCATTTATTCTATTTTTGTAATTTCATTCGGTGCAAAAACAACAAAAAAGTGAAACTGCTATAAAAATTCATATAATTTTTCTGTGAATAACTGTTGGGCTTTAATTATGTGCGTGTATTTTATAGAGATACCTCGAGAAAGTGCAAATTTACATATTACACACATTTGTGTATTAATCCTCTGTGGTGAAAATAAACTGCAACTTTTTGAACTTTACTTACATTTTTACCGTTTTTTTTGTTTTTTCTCGAAAGCACACAGAGTGAGTGTCTGTTATTAATTCATGGAAATATTGTGAGGTAAAAAATAGATAAACGTTTTGTAACAAATATATTCTAATTATCAGGAATTAATTTATGTAGATAACCTAGACTTTTATAGTTTTCATTTAAATGATCTGATAACGCATTGTTTTTTTTTTAGTTTAAATCTCGAAAACCCATTCATTGCAAAAATTTTAAGAAGTACCATTAAATTTTGTGTGCAGAATCAAAAATCTGGTGCTGAAACGTTCAGAATGTTGGCAAAAGCCTTCGGCGATAATTGTTTGTTGGGAGCAAGTGCTTTTGATTGATACATACAAATTATTCAAAAAAGCTTTGACGACGAACCACGTTAATAAAATAAAGAAATTGGTGCTTGAGAATCGTCTATTAACAGTCGGAAATCTTATTGGCATCGTTGGAATATCGGAAGCATCTGTGAAACCCATTTTAAAATATCATTTCGGCCTTTTCGAAAAACAGCCGCGAGTTATTGTCTGTGGAACAATGCTTTTCAACTATCAGGTTGTTATAAAATGTATTATTACTGGTGACGAGTCTTGGATCTATGCTTACAACCCGTAAACAGAGGATCAATAGGCCGAATATCGTGACAAAGATCGATTGAAGCCGGGAAAATCACATAAAGGCAGGTCAACAATCTATTATTCTTTATCGAGGCGTGGTGCACTTCGAAGTCCTCCCGACCAGTCAAAATGTCAACAAGGAATACTAATTTAGTGTTATGCGTCGTTTTCGCAGAGCTATTCGTAAAAAAATGCCGAAAATATAGGCCGACAACTCTTGGTTTTTGCAGCGAGGCATACTGTATTGATTCTTCGTGAGTTTTTCGCCAAGTTTGGAACCAATATCGTCCCACAACCATCGTATTCGCCTAATTTAGCTCCGTGTGACTTCTGGGTATTCAACAAACTCAAACGACGGCTCCGGAGAAACCGTTTGAAGTCAATTGAAGACATTAAAGGTGAATCTTTACGCGCATTAACGGTTATTCCGGAAATTGATCGACAACTCTTTCGCGTAATGGAAAAAACGTTGACACAAGTGTATTGGTGGCAGGGAGGATAGCAGGGGGACGATGTAGATTTTGAAGAATAAATTAAGGGTTTTAAAATTACGAACAAAGTCTTAATATTTTTGCTCAAAGTATTATGTATGTTTCTTATCAGTCAGTAATATAGAACTATTTGAGACACCGATCTGAAATCCAACCTGAAAGAAGATTCTCATTTTTTGGAACGAAATCGAACGATCGGTATGAAGTATTTGTATAGAAAGCTTTTTCTTTTAACGAGATAGCTGCCAACAATTTGGCTTGGGCTATTGTTAAAGTCATTGTTATAATCTCCGAATATATTTTTAATTTTGGACATCTATATCATATAGCTGCCATATAAACTAGCCAATCAAATGAATTTTGTATATGTGAAGGATCAATTGGGTAATTTTCCAGGCAAACTCCTTTTGCCTTAATTATATTCCCAAACCGCACAATCCTGGCGAGGGATGTTTCCCCTGTAGCACTTTTTATTAAGAGCTGAAGATCTGTGGTGTGCTTAGGAGTTCACTGACAGGGAAAACCATATACATTTTTCGAAAATAAGCCTTCTTTCCCACATGGTCTTTTAACTTCGAAATCTCCGTCATAATTGTGGAAAACGTTAAGCTTCGAAATTCTGCATGAGACTCTTGTGAAAAGTGCTTCCAAGTAAAAAATAACTATGCACCGTAGTTGGAAAATTGTTCCATTTTATCGCCTTATATTTACTTAAACTTCACATTGGTTCCATAAAATTTATGCTCTGTCATCTGGATAAGTGATGAGAATATGAGCTTTAATACAACTAAAGTTCTAATCTAAGACCTTAGTCTAAAATTAGAACTCATTTAAAGCTTCTTGACTTTCTTGAACTACTTTCTAGCGTATTCCCAGTAAGGACTCTTAAAAATATGCCGACAAAAGAGAATTTATTGTGCGCCTTAAAGTCGACTACAAACGACTCAGCAATACTATACGATATGTACACAAACAATTTGTTTACATTTATAAATGGCAAATTGCTGAGATTTATGTGCAAAGCCTTGCGGGCATTTGTTGTCTTCATTATATTTACTTTGAACGACTTCATTTACTTAGGCACAAAAATTTGTTGAGTTCGTTGCTGGCTACGTACACAACTACAGTTAGAGCCACAATAAAAAATAGCTTCTCAAGAGAGTGAGAGTCGAACGGAGTTTTTGTGTGTATGTGTGAGTGTGTGTATGAAAAGGGCTGTAAAGTGACTATTTGACTGACTAATGTTATGGCATCGAATACATTTAAAAGCAAGCGCGCGTGTGTGTGTGTATACGTAGATGTATGTGTGTTTGCACAGCATATTCCTTTTCCCTTAAGTCGAGTGGACGCAAGAGGAAGTGAGGCAACCAAAAGAAATGTGGTAAATTGATTTTCTGGTTATAGGCCAAAAATAAAATTATTATATACATACACACATACACATATACCGGGATGTTTGATATATTTTTCGGGTTGATAAATTGTCGACCGTACGGATGATTAATATTTTGAAATAATTAAGAAAATATTTTTCCGGCACAATGCAATTTGTAAATGCACAAACACACATACACACATACAAATGCTCGATATACATTCCTCACATTGTTTAGATAGCGCATCCATACATATTAATAGATAAATTTATGTGTGTTTGCTTTGTATGTGAATGTACTTACTTGCTTGTGGGCGCTTCGGATACCTTTTCCGAAACCATCTCCAATCTGGTTGGAGTTATCGGCAGCGGCATATTTTGAATTGCAAATAAAAAGACCGGGTTTTTCATTATTTTCAGTAAAGGAACAAAATATCAATTGTTTATTCATTTCGTACATTCAAACATTTTTCATTTCATTTCATTGTTTTTTTTTGTTGTTTTTTTGTTATCTTCATATATTTTTCACATATTTTTTACCCTATTTATTTTGCTTTTCTTTTGTTTCTTCCATTTTGGATAGTTGCTTCTTGCATTTCAGCGCAGATATTTTTGATTTTCGATTCTATGTTCATTTAATTTGATTTCTCTCTTATGCGATTACGGTAATTGCGAATATGTGGCTTTTCAAAAATATGCCTTTTCTGTGCGTATGAGTGTATAAGTGTGTATGAGCGTATGACTGTGTGTGTGTTGCATGCACATACATATGTACATAGCATACCTATTATTTGAAATAAAATGGCAATATTTTCAATTTTAGCCGAGCAATTTGCTGTATTTTCATTCAACCAGTGCGCCAATAAATTTTTAGGATGAATGTTGCATGGAACTTAATTGCTGCGAAAGCCAAACAATTGAATAGTAGATCATTAAGTTTGTGAATTAGTTAGTAGCCAGCAGATTTTGCCGGCTAGTCTTTTAGCTAAATAATTCTTAATAAAAAAGGTAATTTTGTAGACAGCTGACAAATATAATAGACACTGTGCTAAAGGAACTGTAAATTATGTGAAGTAACGCTTTGTTTTCGGGAAATTAATCGCATGTCATAAGCTAAAAGTAGGTAAGAATGTAACAGTTTAAATATAAAAAATCACTTTTCCTTTGCTGCGGCCTACCCAGATCTATCTATGAATCAGTTAATCAGCATTAAGTATGTCTGGCGATTTTTGATTTGAAAAAAAAAAAACAATTAAGCAACGAGTTTGCTTAAAATCTTATGTTTCAATAAAAATGTTCTGAAATTTTTGTGGGGTCTACCTTATCACGAAACGAACACACTTTGAGTGGCACAAAAGATTGAGCGAAGATCATGAAGTCATCGAAAACTTGCCTCAACGAGTTGTCTCCCTTCAAATATGTTGATGATAATGACATTGAGAAAGTTAAAGATCGTATTGAGATCAGAGAGATAGCAGAGGATCACAGCATCTCTTATTGATCGAGCCAAATATTTTGGTTATTGCTTTGGGTATTTTGGTTAGTGATTTTGGAGTCTACATGATCACGAAATGAGCACACTTTGAGTGAAGATCGTAAATTTATTGGAAACTTGTCTCAAACGTCTGTTGATCATAGCATTGAGAAAGATAAAGACACTATTTGAAAATCGTCTGATCGAGATCAAAGAGATAGTAGAGGATCGCAATATCTCTTATTGATCCAGTCAATCATTTTGGTTAATTTTTTGAGTATTTTAGTTAATGTCATGGGTATTTTGGTTAATGTTTTTGATATGAAGTATGTCAAAGCTAGACTCGTTCTAGATCTTAACATATCTTATTAGTCGAGTCAATCATTTTGGTTATTGTTTTGGATATTTTGGTTAATAATTTGGATATAACGTGTGTCAAAGCTATACTCGTCCCAAAAGATAATAAATATTTTCAAGAATCCTACGGTATACATATGTATATCGAGGATTTGAGTTTGAATTAATCGGCAAGGATATATCTGGTCTAAAGAAATCTAAGTAATCTACTTTGATATTTGACAACTAATTAAATAAACTTCCTACAAAGTTCAAAAACTGCGGTGCACCCAATATGACAACCCTTTTCGAACAGTTTAGAGATCCAATTACAGTCCTTCTTATCAAAATTTAGAGATATTTACTAATTTTTATATTAGCTATCTTTGATTCAATGCTTTGGAGAGTAGGGAATCGAACAAACAATAAAAGTTGTTCAAAGAAGTGGTGGTGAACTTGTGTTGCAGCCATGTTTTCTGACGTATAGCTTCTTTCTTTGACGATAAAAAAGGTAAGTAACCTGTTAGTTTCAAGCCTTACGTCTTCTAAAAAGCATAATTTCAAGTATAAAGTTCTGACAGCTAATAAAAAAATATTTATGTTTTAACTTTTGAGAATAATTTGTAAGAAGAGCCAATTAGAATGGAGGAAATCTGTGAGAAAAGTGAGTTTAAACAAATTTCGAAGCATTGAGTAAGTGACCACACTCTCTTGCTCTAATTCAACTTAACTTTTTTTAGAAAGAGAAAAACGCGTAAAGGTGGCTCGCAGAGAAATGGCGAATCGAAGACAGTTGTTACCAGTTTCAAAGAGAGTTCAAAAGTCAGAACTAAATAAGTTAGCGTAATAATTGCAAATCTAATATATTCTCGAATTAGCTCTCAAACTGGATTCAGATTTTATGGAACGTTTTAATATTTAAAATATTTTCGAAGTGTTTAATATACTCGTGTTACGCTTAATAGTGTAAAGAAACCCCCCAAAAGAATAACAGAAACTTTTCCGAACTCAGAACTGTTTTCTAGCGCTAGTAGAAAAGATAAAATAAATATAAAAACACCTCCGTTTCGCCGTTGAAAGAAGTAATTTCGAAAGAAACATAAACAAATTTCAAAAGTCATTAGTATATTTATATATAGATTTTGTATATACTATGCACTTATGATGTACTTCATTTAGTTATGTAATGTTGGTTGTCTGTCTTTGTAAATCGCGTGAGCTTTTTAGAGTTTGCAGTGATTGAACTTACAGAGAAATTAAGTGGAGCCAAAGATTGTGTTCACCAAAGTCCGCATTCGCCTCGTAATCTTAAGTTTATAGCGACACATATGAAAGTTTTTGAAAAGTTTTAGTTTATTTTAATCATAATTTAAGTTCTCTTTGTTTCGTTTTGTTCTGTGATTTTGTTTCCTTGTGTCTTTAGTACGAGAGTAGTTTCAAGAACTTGCAGTTCGTGTTCATGCAACTTCCGCCTAGTATTAAGTATTTTAGTAATAGTTTTGTTTGCTCTGTTTTATGCTGTTAAGGGCGATGATGATGGGTTTTAGAGTTGAAATTACATTTAGACTTGATTTTTGATTCGGCATAATTTATTTAATTACTCGCTATTTTCTTTTTTAAATTTCTGCGCCGTTTTTGCACAGGCTGCTCTTGCATAAGTGAAATGTTTTAAGTGAGAGCTTTTAGTGAGTGAGTGAATGCGTGAGAGTGATGGAGTGAGTGAGATGATTTGATGAGCTATTGGAATATACAGTTACAAAATACGAGTTACAAGTACAGTTAAAGTTACAGTTACAGTTACGTATACAGTTACATACAAATACAGAGTTACGTATACAAGTACAGTTATTAGCATTGAATGTGTGTTTTTATGTGTGTTTGTATGTACTTATGTAAGCTTATTTGTATACATGTCGGTATGTAACGTAGTTTCCTTTCACTTAGTCATCATACTTATTATGAGTGTGTGAGTGTGTACAAAAGTGGACAAAGAACACTTAGAGTGAAATGAAGACATATACAAATATACAAATAGTACGAGTAGAATTTTTGTTGCTTTTCGTAAGTTTATCGTATTTTCAATGGTTTCATTGGTTTTATTGTTTGTTGGTAGCTTTTGTTTTTATTTTTGTTTTCTGTTTTTGCTTTGCTTTCACAGCATTATTATTTTCCTATTAGTTTGCAACTTTAATGTTTTATCAAGTTAATTAAAATACAATTAGTTGTAACATTGACACAATCACAAATCGTTTTCGTTTCCATTATCATGTTTCTTTTTTCTTTTGTTTTCATTTTCACTTAATACATTTTTCTCTCGCTTTTTGCTTCATTTGTTATAATTTATTTTCAATTATAAGTGTTTTGTTGGCTTTGCTTTGTTTGTGTGGGTGAGTGTGTGTGTGTTGCGTGATATGGGCGTGGCAGTTGTTCGATTTCGGTGCGTGAGTTTTTATATTCTTCTTTTGTCTGTTTGCTTGCTTTCATGCTATTCTGTATTTTCTATTGTATCTGTTATCTGTATATTGCATTCAAGTTTTCTGCTTCCTGTATTCTAAACTACCGTTTGTGTTGCAGAAGTATTTAAGTTTGTATATGTATTTGAATATTTCTATGTACTTTTGTAAAACTAAATAAAATAGCAGTGTGAATTAGAAATACACCGAAATGCGCTTAGACGGAGATTATCGTGTGATTGCCCGGTTTGATTTGGTGGCGAAAAGGCAGTGTTAAATACCCAGTAGGAAAAGCGTGGCGTAGCTGAAAAGTCATTTATTAAAGAAACCTCTTACTGAAGAGCTCGAATACAATTGTGAATAAAAAAATCGATTTTTTTGTTTATCACAAGCCACAGTTGGCAGTGTCTTCCTCAACTTTCAATCTATAAGTATATCGAATGCACATACATACATATGTTTATTTGAGAACATTTTTAAAAAACGTTAAGTTCATCGGAGAAATAGTTTCCGACATATTAGGGAACTTGTGCATCTCATAATCGGCTTCCAAAACTTTAAAAGCGCTTTTCTCGAAAAGCTATTTCGGAGTCGGTTACAAAAATTCTCGGAAACGGCTCCGAAAGTTACGATCTGAAATTTTCACCTTTTTAGATATATTTGCAAGGTAATAATCGAAGGAAAAATATTTGACAAAGCGTTCGATTTTTTGAGTAACTCTGAAGTGTACATTTTTCACAAAGGAACTATTACCTTTCGAAGCCGTCCTTTGGGATTAAAAGTTTATCGTAAAGTTTAATATTTTTGACGTTATACAGAACGTTTTGTAATACGAGTTTTATTTGTGATGTTTACAGTAACTTAAAATATTCATCTCGACCATAAAATTTAATTAAATCACCAACATTTTTGTGCTATTATTTTTTACAACTGACAAAAAATCTCGATCAAAGACCAGTGTTTATCGAAGATATGATGGATTCAGTCGAGGTGGCAGATCACTCCAAAATGAATTTCGTGAAGATCGTCCGAAATTAGTTTCTATTTCGGAAACTATTGATGCTGAGCACAAATAGATATTGCAAGATCGTCATGTGACTTAGATAGATAGGTAGAAACTAATTGAGGTTTTGTACTGCGACTTTTGGGCTATTGTGTCTCTCCTATATCACATATGATCACAAATGTCCAGTACTCAGAATAACTCCAGGAGCTTGCTGAGTGCGACAGAGGTGATGTGTTCCTTGTCGCTTAGATGGATCATAGGGCCTTGCGTCTGCTTCTGCAAATTGCTGGGCAACCTAGAATCAAATGTTCTAGAGTTTACATGTCGCAAAACCGGCAGCTTGCGCAAGAGAATATGCCAATATTGGACAAGTATTTCTGGGCCTACAGTGCTCTGTATAGAGCGTGACAAGGAGACGGAATTTGTTTCAGGAGAGGTTGATCATATCTTAAAACCTTGTCAGGTTGTAACCTACCAGTAGTAGCTTGATGTGGCGCATTCCTGCTGCCAGTGCTATTCTCTCCTTTATAGTGTGGAGCCTCATCGCAATGAGCGGTTCTGGGGCCCCATCATCCTGGTAACTGTTACAGATCGGGTTAGTTCGTCGGCCAGCTCATTGCCGGCTACCCCTTTATGCACCGGCACCCAGATCAGATGTACACGGTTTCAACCTGATAGGCGGTTCGGTCTTTGTATGCACTCCTCCACTAACAGCGATTTTACCCTATAAGCTGAGATCGCTTTTGGTGCCCCTGAACTATCGCTGAGTATAGCGCTACGCTGGTTGCGATGGAGATTGATTTGTGCACACTAACTTAAAATAAAGACTTCTGCTTGAAAGATGCTCGGAAAACATCGTATTGGTATGGATAGTTTGGTATGCCTTTCGCTGTTTTTCAGCAGTCAGTGTACCACTGGATAGTGCTGCCCCTCAACTTTTGTAATATAATTTTAAAAATTAAAGTTATTTTTAGAGATTTTCGTACCTCTCATGTATATCACTTAACGCTCTACATTTCTTATTGGGTACTTAGGACCTGCAATACACAAATCGGCGATTGTGCAATCATGGCTGATTTGGAAATATTCACAGCTCATGTAACAATCTCCACAACCTCCTGACTGAAACGTCATTGAAAATTTGTGAGCAATTTTGGACAAGGCGACACGAAAAAGGTATGTGAACGAACTAAAAGCTCTAACAGTAGAGGAAAGGCATAAGATTCCCCTGGAAAACTACCCAAAAACATGTAGCTTCGACGGATAATCGTATAAAAGGTTACAGAGGAGGTCTTACGAAATACTAAACAGTTTTATAGAAGTTTTTTTCTTAAGCTGATGGCAGTGCACGAAATAGGCAGTGGTCTTAATTTTTCATTTACATGGAACTTTTACTAAACTAATAACATATATTAAATTTAAAATATTGCTCAAATAAAAAATACTTTTATAAAAATTCTGCATTATCATCACTAGTTTTCTTTCTATAAAGGCTAAAAATTTATGTTACAGCCGCACGAAAAGAGCTATGAGCCACTGTATGTTGTGTACGTAAAAGTGCGCATTCATGCATGAATTATATGTAAATAAGTGTATGACTAAATTAACTAATAAAAGTAACTGTGCGTACAAAAGTACTCAGGAGATAACATAATAAATAAAAAACAGAATTCTATCGACATGAAATTGCTTTTGCTTTTGACCTTTCGCGGTTTATTGCACTATGTTTTCTATATTAATGGCAGTGTGTGTGTGCGATTGTGTTGCTGATGGCAGGTGTGTTTGTTAAGTGAATTTCGCTATGGCATTGAGTTAATATCATACAATTACAATAAGTTAACAACGAATTTGACCCTTTGTCGTTATGCTTTACGATTCCTGGGTCCTTTGTTGTCGATAACATTTATTAAATTTACTTAAACTTCAGCACAACTGTAGCTATTGTGTTGTGCTCTTGTTGCGCTCTTTTTCCAATTTTTTTCGCACTCTCTCTCTGTCAATTTACACAGATACAGAAACATGTGTCTGCATGTGTGTGTGCGGATTTTAAATATTAACTATAGATAAATAGCTATTTTGTAAATATAATATAATACAAATATGTATATATGTAAGTGTGTATGTGTGTATATTATATACACGCATGTAAATATTGAAATATACTAGTTGTTGTTGCTGTTGTTGCTCACTACCAGTGTTACATTTCACTATTCGATCAGCTCGGTTGCTCGCACTTTTTTCTCAACAATTTTCCATGTACATATACTTCACCGTTACACCATATAAAATGCCATACCATCCTTTGCTCTAATGCTTACATAGTAAATGGGTGTGTAAAAAATATCTTCCATATACATATACATATATTCGCTTAAATTTAAAAAATATACCACAATACATTTAAATACTCGCTTAATAATGCGTACAATCAATACAATAACAATAAATGTGCGGGCATACACATACATATACAAACGTGTAGGTGTTTGTGTGTGTGTGTTTGGTCACGTTTTATAAATCAAAAAAATTATGCAGCCCAATTTAATTAATTTCATTAAATACATATACCTTAATGTTTTGCTCTCTTCTCTTTCTATGCATTTAGTTGCAGCTTTTTGTTGCATTTATTTGTTTTTGTATTTTTGCGGTTTCGTTTTGTAAATCATTGCATAATTGAATGCTGCAATTGCAATTGCAGTTGTATTTGTGTTGGTGTGTGTGTGTATAGCTTTTTATTTACATTCACATGCATAACTTTTGTTGTTGTATTTTTGTAACTAACTAATTTGAATTTAAAACGCCCAATCAATTTGATAGATTTTTCTATTTTTTTAAGTTTATTAGCGGACTTTCCATCTATTTACACATTTGCAGCGCTCCGAGGGCAATGTCCTTGCCCTGCTGGGCTCTCCCACACTCTTCGTTTTAAGTGCTTTGTATGAGTTTATATATACTTGCCCAGGTCCTCGTGAAAGTCTTGTAAGTAGGCGAGTAGTTGAGGAAAGGAAGGTCTTTGCTTGGGGTCCTCCAGCCAGCAGCAGGACATCACGGTGAAGCTGCGAAGTAGATAGTAAAAAATAGTAATTGTTTACAAAAATATAATGAAAGCTGAAAATCAGGAAGTTAAAAGTGTTTTGTCAAATTTTATATTATCATTAATCGATGTCAAAGTTATATAAGCAATTGCTCTGTGAGATCGTGAGAGAAAATCTCTTGTACATCATACACTGTAGAACTTGCTTTCTTGATAAAATACACTCTTAATCCCATTTCAACTCAGCCCATAAATAATCTGCTGTTAAAATGTCTATCCAATGACTTTTACTCATAATAAGTGATCCAAGTAAAGATTTTTTCAATAGCCTTTTTTTTGACCGGCGACCTTTATTACTGACTTTATGATGCCTGAAATTTGAGCTCGTGATCCCAAAGACATTTGTTTTCGGCGCCACTTCCCACACATCACATCAATCAATGGATTTATTGAGAGAACACTTCGGTGAGCAGATAATTTCCCGTTTTGGGCCAGTCGATTGGCCACCAAGATCGTATGATATCACACCGTAGGACTTTTTTCAGTGGATATGTAAAGTCTAAAGTCTAAGCGGACAATCTCGCTACGATTCAGATTTTGGAGCAAAAAACTCGAACGAGTCATCGAGATAATCTTCAAAAAATAAATGCCAAAGAAGTAGGAAATTTCCAAATGGATCACCCTTTAAATCAAAAGTTCTTGAGTTGCTCGACCTGCTTAAAAAAGCTGTTCAAGGGTACCTAATTTTATATTAGGTTAGGTTAAAAGACCGATTCTGTTACAATCTCATTTCGACAGCCTAGAACAGTGGTCCGCTGTGATATCTAAAGTCCTATCTAATGTTCTAAAATACCCTTATAATTCACCGAGGCGCTTTTTTCGGCTGCTAGAATCAGTTTCGGTTACCTCTGCTAGCTTGTCGAAAGTATGACTACCCAGATATTTCAATCTAAGCCTTGCAAAAATTGGACAAAAGGAGAGAATGTTTCTATTTGGTGAGTGTCTGCAAGATACTTAGATTAGTAGTCACAAGGCACTCTTTGACCAGTCCAACCAGTTAATGAGTTCAAGGCTATTATCGCCGTTCTGCTTTCTGAGTGGGTGATGACTTCTCTAAAGGAGGCTGAACTCCAGTAAATCTATTGCTAGTTGATAGAGAGCTCCTAATAGTAAACCAATTCACCAATCTTCCCCATCCGCAAATAAGCGGTCTGCCCCTCTCCTCCAACGGCTTCTTCCCTCCAAAATATTGGTTGCATCATTCTTTTCTCGAATCTGACCAAAAGTTTTTTGGGTAGCAGGTTGACAGTGGGCAGGGTCACCAAGAACAAATAGGCGACTTCATTTCTACTTTGGTTCCAGGTCGCAAAGGAATCGAGGATAATGGAATTGTCAAAAGCGGTGTTGTCTACAGGACAAAAGTATGGTAAGGAAGGTCAAAGCCAGATGGATCAATTTATGGGCGTACAAAAGTCATTTATAAACCGATTGATCGATATAAAAATATACGAAATTCAGACTGACGCTTGATTGAAGAGATTGCAGTATCATGGTTAGACTCCTCACTGATCTCAGTCTGTTTGTGGAGCACGCCTATAGAAAGGATCTTTTAGATCGAGTAGAATACAGGAAAAGTCAAGAGCAAGACATCAAAGAAAACTAATCAATGCGTGACTTATTAGCCTGCCAGACAAATCTTATCTAACCTAACCTTTCCCTGGTTATGATAGCGTTAAAAATATTGATATAGCACAACGATTTGTTCTCTATTCAGTTTCTTTATAAAAATGATATGTAAAAATTAAGAACCTATCCTTGTTAATCTATGAAAAGACGTAGGTTTTAGAGCTGAAGCTGATTAATCATAAAAAATTGCGCTTGAAATTAATTTCAGAACATCTTCAAAATAAGATTTTCAAATTCAGAGCGACAATGGAAATAGGTTGATTCTGCAAATCAAGCCATAATCTACATACTATTTACATATGTAATTTGCGATTTGTTATAGAAAATACTTACAATTCATCGGGACAGTTGATCGGTTGACCCAATCTAAAGCCATCCGAGAGGTATGCGCTCAACTCAAAAATATCCACCTCTTCGAAAGGTGTCAGCGCCAATGTGGCCAGCTCCCAGAAGAGAACACCCAAAGTCCAAATGTCACTATAAGTATTGAAGTATTTCTTCTGTAGCGATTCCAAAGCCATCCACTTGAGCGGCCGATTTTCGTTGTCACCCAGGCAATGATAGTCGTCGGGAAAGAGATCGCGTGATAAAGCGCTATCACATATTTTCACGTAGGAATCCATATCGAGACTGCAAAGAGAGAAAGAGAGCGAACAAAGAGAGAACATATTAAGTGAAAAATTTGAAATATAAAGAGAGAGAAACAAGCTAAAAAATACAACAAACACTCACTAGCAATTGCGGGTGGCAACATCGCGGTGTATAATACCCATCGAGTGCAGATGGGCGAGTCCTTTGGTCACATGCAACCCGAACTCCACCAGTTGACGGGTGCTAAGCGGCGAGTTGAGCTCACGCGACTTCTGTAAGAAGCTATAAAAATAGAAAAATATTAGTTATACTCGTATACCCTTACTACAGTTCCATTTGTGTACGCACATTTTGAGATTGCCCTTGGACGGATAGGGGTAGGCGATCTCGGGTGGTCCCGGTAGTTCGGTGTTCGCCAGCAAAGGCGTCAGTATGTTAGGATGACACACACCGATTAACGTGGAGGCTTCTTGCAGCAGACAGGCCACCTGCGTCAGCGAAGCGCCATCAACGACAGTTTTGATAATTACATCGCACGAATCGCCGAGATTACCCGCGTAGATGCGGCCGTAGGTGCCCTCCTTTATAAGGTGCTGGCACATAAGCGTGCCCGGCTGTACGTTGGGTATGCGACGAAGCTTCTCTTTGGGATCACTACCACTGCCGGCGGAGGAACTAGCGCCACCGAAAACGCTACCATTGCCGCCGCCGCGACTGCTCTTCGGTGTGGACATGCTGTAGACCTGCAAAGAGGGGAGAAAGGAAGTGGAGTAAACAGGAAAGCAAAATTGAGTGTGCGTATGTGTGTGCTAAGCACTTAAAGTGTCAGCCGGTGTGTGCGTGTATGTATTTGTGTGAGTTGACTCGGTCATTATTCATTGTGACGTGCGGATTTCATGCTGATGTGCCGATATTTAGTAGATAATCAATTTGTTGCAGTCCCGAGCCAGCGTGTGGATTATATAAACAAACACATGTGAGTATAATCATCACACGCACAGCCACACGCACACACTTACATTCGTTTGCGTGAGTTGCATAT
Organism: Bactrocera dorsalis; assembly: GCF_023373825.1. Classification (NCBI taxonomy): domain Eukaryota; kingdom Metazoa; phylum Arthropoda; class Insecta; order Diptera; family Tephritidae; genus Bactrocera; species Bactrocera dorsalis. Next base: position 88,697,197 of record NC_064305.1, read on the forward strand.
GTTTATCTGCTGCGAAAAGTTGTGGTGTGGCCTTGTGTGTTTAATAGTCGAGTTAATGAACTTGTACTTCAGTCTGGAAGAGGCGTTCAGTGCTTTCGTTTGCATTTGTCTAAGCCACCGGGTAAACAAATGTTCATCGTCATTACCAACAGTCCGGTGTTGTGGACAGTGCGGTAAGCACACATCAAACGCAGCGTGGTCACGCCCATCTGAACAATCAATAGCAATTGACATACATGGAACCATAATAACACACACACTAACAATTAGTTCAATTAGATTAGCACGAATATGGACTGAGGTTATGGGATATATGAAAATTACTTCGAATGTTTCATACTTAGTTAATCCTTAGCAAAGATCTGCATTTAGATTAGCACCAGAAGTTGAAAGAATGAAGTGTCCCTAAAAACTATAAAACACTCTCATACAAACAAGAATAACAGTCTGAGATTTCTCGAAATTGTTTCGTAGGTATGTTCTTTAAGTTCAATGAAGGATAATAGGATGAGTGTCAGTTCAATTTTCTTAAAGACACTATGCCCTTTAAAACCTATAAAGGCTACATGAAAACTGCAGCAAAATCTTCACTGAAATTATAATTTAAGGATTTCGTTAAAAGAAAAATTAAAGTTATTAAAACATTTTTCGCTAAAGATGCTCATATTTGCGTAAGTATCCATACCTCAAAAGGTACTGCAAAATGTATGGATTTCTTATAAAATTATATAAAATAGTTTGAAAATTCTGTATCTCATTCTCATTTCTGTGCGAGAGAGTGATTGAAACAGAATGAGGAATCACACGCGCTTGACAAAATGTGAGTAGGCGAACCCATAAGGTAAGTTCCTGAGTATCGTGTAGAGTTGGCGCAGGGGTATCTCAGCGTTGCAACAAATTGGGTAGTCGGAACTGGCCTCGCCTTCAACCCATGGATATGGAGTCTTTATGTATTGGAGAGCTCCAGAAAAGACCACACTTGCAAAGAAACTCGAGAGCGTTCAACAGTCGGTGCTCATAAGCATGTGTTGTTACTATCACACTCAGAGAACCTGGGTTCTTATAAGAACGTACCTTACCTAAACACGTGGATATTGTCACATACTTTGACTTCATACAGGATCACTTGGATTATGAAGTCGCCAAATCGAGCACATATATCGACGAGGGAGTTGTGGGTGGGAAGAAGCCGTTGGAGGAGAGGGCAGTCAGCTTGGGCGGAATGTTGTTGTAGGGGTTTACTGTCAGAGTTCTCTATCAACTCCAGCTTCAGATTTCTTGACTATTGCAGTGTCTTCCAAGTCGAGGTTGCAGCCATTAAGGTAGCAGCTGATCTACTTCTTCGGAGTGCAGACTCCTTCAGTAAAGTGACCATTCACACAGATAGCAGAGCGGCAATACTAGCCTTGAACACACTAACAGTGCGTGCGGAGTGCCTCGCATCGAGTATCTTTGTGATAAAACTGGTATGAGTGCCAGGCCATAGCGGAATCGCAGGAAATTGTAAAGCTAATAAGTTGGCAAGGAAAGGTACCCTAGAACCGCTTTCGGTAGAATGGGAGCAGGTCGGTGCTCCCGTTTCCTATTGTCTTCTGCTACTTCGCTGAAACTTAGCCAGTGCTGAGCATCATCGGAACATGCGCTGCCGCAAAATCTTTTTGGTCCAAGATGGATGGCAAGAGATCTAGCGATTTTTATGCCCTCTGTAAGGCTAACCTATCCGTTGTGGAGCTTTTAACAGGCCATTGCTTTATTGTCGTCCATTAGTAGTTAAAGTGTTTCCTCAGTTTCTGCTCAAATATGTCGATATTAGTACCTAAAAGGGTGTTTTACGAGGTGTTCTTATCTACTTTACTTTAATATGAAGAAGATATCACCCGAATGTCATCGCATTTTGATGAAAATTTATAGTGGACATTTTCTAGCTGAGCGAAAGTGACAAAAGTGGTTTGCACGATTGAGAAGTTTTTGGCTTGGGAGACTAAAAACGTACTGGGCGGACAGTTTTCAGATAAAGAACTGAAACATTACTCCGGGATGATTTTTGCCAAACCAAGAAGAATATTTGAGAGATTTTCCAGCAACTGTTTCAAAATGTTTAAAAGCAGCTGGATACATTCAAAATCAAGAAAAATGGGTGCCATCTCAACTGATGCCAGGCGATTTTGATTTTGTGAACAAACGATGTTTGAACACTATGAAACGAACACAAGATGAAGAGTGGATCCATTGCGATTACGCTAAATGCGAAAAATCATATGTTGAACTTGGCTAACCAGCCAAATCGAGAGTAAAGCCAAATACTCATGATGATAAAGTTATTATTTGTATTTTACACGACACGATTCGATAATTTTACGTGCCAATCTCGGCCTTATGTTGCAAGAGTAGTTAAAAAATATTTGGAAAAAACAGTTGATACAGAATGCCATCACTTGAATACGGTTCAGATTAGAAGAGGACATTAAAAAGTGGCTTTATTCTTTCTTAGCCGTTAAGACGGCTGATTACTAAGGAAAAAATGGGTTAAAATGGTTTTGTTGATATTTCCTCGTCTTATTTTAGGATCCGGAAAATAATCTAAGTTACGTTTCCAAGTCAGCTTTAATGTTACTTAACTATTAGTATGTTATTCAACCAAATGGCTAGTTGCAAGATATTCGCAGTGATCGGACGTTGAAAAATACATTCAGAACTTCATATGATGCCTAGTTGAAATGCTTAAATAAAATGTAGCAAAGACCGCAGTTGTAACAAAATTAAATAAATCTCCCTAAATTTTTATCTTTACTCCAAAAATCTTGCTAAATTTGTTTATCCAGCATAAGCCATACGCCGCCGCTTTGTGTTTAGTTATGCTAAGTAACAAAAGATCTTAATGGCAAATTTATTAGCAGCAAAAGCAGAAATGACAGACCACGATTTGTCGATAGCGATGGACGGAACTTGAGGCGGGCATACACAAACACACTTGCACACACAAAAGCCATTGACCGAATATGTTTTAATTTCCACCACAATCACGAATTTCCCTCGGCCTAATTCGTACTTTGGCCTTTATTGTGATTTTTTCAATTAATGCGCCTGAGCTTAAGTGTTTTATTCACATAAATGTTTTTAGATTAAGTTTTGTCCTTGTGACTTAGTGAATGTTATTGTTTATCTAATTGTTTGTTGTTGTTGCAAGGCATTAACCGAGCTTTGAATAGGTAAATAGAGTTGTCATTGTTGAGCTCAGCACCGCCAAAGCCGCAAAACCATAGAAAAGACCAATAGCCACAAAAAAAGAGAGACAATAAGGCCAACGGCTAGCGGCTAAGGGCTAACGGCCAATAGCCGAAACCAAAGCGAACCTTATCTCGTTGTGGCCGCCAACGCTGTTGTACAGCGCCTTCTCGCCGCCGCACCGCCGTACATATGGATGTAGTTGGCTTAGCAGCTGGTCGGGCGACTATTGCCGACGGGCAGCGCCCACCTCAATTTGCCAGCTGGCGGTTGGGCCTGTGCAAGCCGTAAATCTTCATCAAGCGAAAATTACGTAATTTCCCAACCGCCAACTGTCGGTGCCACCGGCAACAATTGCCAGATTGTCCTGCAACGGCTGTGGGCACTGCAGGGCCGCTGGCATTGTGTGGCTTTTTGTCGAACGCGTGGCAAGCTTGTACGTACGCGCCGGCCACGCGTGTGTGGGACCGGCCATTACCGCTTTGCCAATGTGGCAAATGGCAATTTTCGAAAAACAATGCCAATGCTACAACAACAGCAACCACAAAAAATTACAACAACAGACAGGAGGGAAATAAAAAGGAAATAATAAAAAACAATGCAGCAGACAGATAAAAGAGTGCGAAAGGGCAGCGCGCGGTGGGCGAGAGATGTGGCTTAATTGTATTCCGCACTACAAGCACAATATTGGCACCTACACACACACACACACACACGTGCCTAGACACATGCAGCAGTTACAGAAATAAAAGAAAATCGTGAAAATTAAAGATACCACCAGCAGCGCCCAACAACAATGTGGGCAATATTGTTGCACAAGATAATAGCAACATAGCAACGGACAATCGGAGAACCGCAGACGCCACCACCACCGCCACCTCCGTCTCGGGCATTACGTGGCAACCGCAAAGCGAAAAAATGAAACGAAAAACACATTGACAACAATTTCATTTATTAAAGCGAACAACCGCAATATGAGGAAAATTTATTTGCGTTCGGCCGCAAATTGTCGTCAATGTGGCTGTGGCTGTGGCAAGCTCTGTAGTAACTACTTAAACGGTGACAATGATGGCACTGCCCAAAATAGCCAGCAAACAAAACACTCGCCTGTCTGTTGCCGCCAGTCAACTACAATAATGAGTGCGACGACGAGAAAAAGAATAAATAAATGAGCTTTGGCTTTGTAGACCCAAAAAAGTTGCAACTACAACAATAATAGCTTTGCGCCATAATATGAAAAAAACAACATCAGTCAAGTGATAAAAGCCGTGGGCTGTACGAGCAACACTATGCCATGTTAAGCTAAATGGCTTTGGCCATGTTCGGCATGGAGGGAATGAGGTTCAGCAGGTGATTGTTGCGGTGAAAAGCGCGTCAAACACGTGAAAAACAAGTCGGCTCTATAAATGGCGCGGCTTTGTAACTAACAGCTGTGGAGTAATAAATAAAAGGTAACCCAATGAACACAAGTCGGTCGAGTACCAGAACACTTTTAAGCTACAATGAGTTATCTAATGTAACTATATAATATTACATTGGATAACTAGTTTGTTTCAAATTTTGTGTCTCCAATGCAAATGTTGGAGAAGTGTTTTTTTGAGAATCTATCTTACCCGAATATAACCACCTTGCTGGTGAAGTCTTCGAAAACCTTCCGCATACGGAAAACTTGCAACATTGTTAATGTCAATCTCATCGGTTCTTAACTACGTCGCACCAATATGGTCGCCTAGATGAGGTAAAACACAGACGAGGAAGCTCAAATCATGTCAGAACAATGAACTCTGTACTACGTCAGGATGGATTCTGATGTCTCCCATCGAACACCTGCATAGTGAGGCCCGTATTCTCTCAGTTCAGGAGATTAATTAACACCTCTCCAAGCAGTTTCTGCTGGGGTTGCTTTCCGAGAAATCATTCCGGCAGTCACCTGCTTGAAGCGGACCCGCCTCCTAGGAACATCAAGAGGTCCTTCCTTAACTAAGTCGAGGACATAAGACTATATGCCGACCAGATTTTGGACGCAACTAACTTCAGACATGCATTGATCGCCCTTCACACCTTCACCGACTCCCTCTCAGTGCATGGCGTACTTGAAGTCAAACCACCACCCACTGCACACGAAGAGCTCAAGTTGCCGTCAGAAACGAGATTGACCCTTGCGCAGCTTCGTTCTGGACACTATAGTAGGTTAAACTTCTACTTATCCAGAATAGACCCCGACGTATTAAATATATGTCCAGCGTGCAATGGGTCCGTATGATACTAACCACCTCTTTGCATGCCTTGCTAACCTAACACATTTGACACGACACTCCCTTTGGTCCAATTGTGGCATTAGAGAGTTAGCAAAGCAGCTCAATATCTCTTACAGATCGATTCAACTTGTTGAATTCGCTCCACTGGGTCAAATGGTCAATGAGGTGTCTACGCAAAACAATTCGTCGTACACAACAGAACTTGTGCGCAGAAAATTTAGAATTTTCCACTACGATAAAGAGATGCCTTCACAAACGTAGCTAAGAATGATTGCGACGCATCATTACTTGGTGAAAAATGAGAAACAGAGTCTATTGAATGTGACGTATTTGCGAGATTGGGCTCCCAGTGTCTTCTTTTCTGTTTTCGAAACTGAAAAATACGTTTCGGGCTATGCGTCAAAGTAGTTAATCAAGATTTTCTTGAGGCGCTGAGTCGAGTTCGAGTGTATGGTAGGTTCACCATGAATTGGGCCGCGTTTGCCATGGTTTGAGGTCAAGAGGTGTAAAACAATTCGTCGTACACAACAGAACTTTTGGGCAGAAAATTTAGAATTTTCCACTATGATAATGTGCCTTCACATTCTGGAATGATTGCCACTGACTTCTTGGCAAACTATGAAACGAGAGTCATTGTTGGCTCTGATTTTTCTGAAAGGGGATCAAAACCGGAAATGAAGTATCTTCTCTGCTTAACCGCTAAAATTTGTTTATGGGACATATGACATATTCACTACCAGCAAAATCACTTTTTCGGCTGCGTATAGACACGCATTGTCTAAATTATGTAACTGTATGGCATATACAGAGAAGGAAAATTTCAATTAAAGCGAAACAATGCACACTCTATCATCCCGAAGCCACAGCGACAAACGCCAAAACGACGCTTCAAAAAAAGAAACAAAAGCAAACTCATTTCGAGGCCGAGGATGAGCCCGGCGGACGATAGGAGTGTCGCTGGAGCGCTTTGGTGATAAATCTTTGTCGCCGAATAAGTACCAATACGCTGCTTCGTGCCAAAATGGAGGTGGAGCAGCGCAAGAGGCTGGCCGCAACACCCACTCAATGCGACGCACAGACGCTCCGAACGAAGGCACAAACGACGGCGCTGTGAAAGAAGCGAGCGACACTGGGCGTCAACCGACAACGCAGTGAAAGTGTAATTAAAACTTTGACTAACGACAACCAAACGAGCTGAAGCGCACTAACACACAAATAAGTGGCAATAAGAGAGCCAACTAAGTATGTATGCAAAACGATGTGTTGCGCGACGGCGTTGTGGCGGGGGTGTGCAGCAGCCAAGGAGTCAAGCAGCTGTGCAGTTGCGGTTGACATTGGTTTGTTATTATTGTTGCAATGCTTTTGTTTTTGGTGGCAACGTATTTACATGGCAAGCCGTTGTAGCTGCCGCTGTTGCCACAGTTGTTGTGCTGCGCGGTGCCGCGCGCTGTTGCGGTATGTCGATGTCATAACTTAAATCTTTAATAGAGTCAAAAAGCGATTGCTGCGAGCAATAGAAAAATCAGCATAGCTGAACTCAAAATTAATGAGCAATTCCAAGCAACGAAGCACAAGTTGCAAGTGGCATGGCTGGTGTGCGTTGGTGTTGCTGTTGGTGTTGTGGGGGTGGTGGTTGGACGACAAAAGTCAAGGCCCCGCAGATTACGACTTGTGCGAATTGGTAATTAGTGTAAGCGTGTTGGTGCTGGGAAACCGTAATTGCGCTTGTTGCAGCTGTTGTTGTTGTTGCCAATCTTATCTACCCACTGCGCCCTGCATTTGTGCCGTCGTTAGCTGTTGCGGCTTGCTGGCTGAGCGCAAATTAGAAATTTTGACAATTGCCACCGAACGCTACCCTGCGGCGTTCAGGGAGATGGGGATTACGGTACTTGCCATAATGAATAACATTTGTAGTGCCGCATGCAACTGTGCTTATCCGTTCTGTGATGGCAGTGCTGCACATGCACCACTACTCACCCCTGCAGCGGGCACAGCCTTGGCTTCGGGCATAACTCCGTTGAGTTGAGTTGAGTTGACAGATTCGATGGGTTTGTTGTGACATTCGAAATGACATATCCAATATCATGCCCCAAGAGTGGTCGTTTGAATCGTACCGGCTGTTGCAATATCAGTCACACTCACACTCCCACCACTCACCACATACATTCTCTGCAGCCACACACATGCCAAATCCATACATTTAAACACTAAAATTGTGTTCAGAGAGCCCCTCACATATTTATATAATACCAAATGTATAGATTTGTTGTACAGCAAAGGGCAACATAAACAGATAACCCAGTTAACCACTGAGGCTTTTGGGAAAGAGGAAAAATGTAACGGGTGATTTTTTTGAGGTTAGGATTTTCATGCATTAGTATTTGACAGATCACGTGGGATTTCAGACATGGTGTCAAAGAGAAAGATGCTCAGTATGCTTTGACATTTCATCATGAATAGACTTACTAACGAGCAACGCTTGCAAATCATTGAATTTTATTACCAAAATCAGTGTTCGGTTCGAAATGTGTTTCGCGACAAATTTTGTTCAGCGCTGAGGCTCATTTCTGGTTGAATGGCTACGTAAATAAGCAAATTGCCGCATTTGGGGTGAAGAGCAACCAGAAGCCGTTCAAGAACTGCCCATGCATCCCGAAAAATGCACTGTTTGGTGTGGTTTGTACGCTGGTGGAATCATTGGACCGTATTTTTTCAAAGATGCTGTTGGACGCAACGTTACGGTGAATGGCGATCGCTATCGTTCGATGCTAACAAACTTTTTGTTGCCAAAAATGGAAGAACTGAACTTGGTTGACATGTGGTTTCAACAAGATGGCGCTACATGCCACACAGCTCGCGATTCTATGGCCATTTTGAGGGAAAACTTCGGACAACAATTCATCTCAAGAAATGGACCCGTAAGTTGGCCACCAAGATCATGCGATTTAACGCCTTTAGACTATTTTTTGTGGGGCTACGTCAAGTCTAAAGTCTACAGAAATAAGCCAGCAACTATTCCAGCTTTGGAAGACAACATTTCCGAAGAAATTCGGGCTATTCCGGCCGAAATGCTCGAAAAAGTTGCCCAAAATTGGACTTTCCGAATGGACCACCTAAGACGCAGCCGCGGTCAACATTTAAATGAAATTATCTTCAAAAAGTAAATGTCATGAACCAATCTAACGTTTCAAATAAAGAACCGATGAGATTTTGCAAATTTTATGCGTTTTTTTTTTTTAAAAAAGTTATCAAGCTCTTAAAAAATCACCCTTTATATTAAGCCAATACAGATATCTTTGAGCCCTCTCGACTATTTCAGAAAGTTTTTATAAAAAGCAGTGTGAAGACGTTTTGAAACGAAGTATGTAAATAGTGGGTTTATTGGAGGCAAAAACTTGATGGCTAAGTTAGTAAAATCATATGTATCTCTGTAATTATTGCTACTAAGTAAACTCCAAAATCCCACACGGCCTCGAAAAGACTGGAGCATGGTTGTTGACCTACTGACAGGTCACGACTTACTGGCCTCACATGCGAGCCGAATGGACATTAGTAATGATGGCACATGTTGGAAGTGTAGCGAAGTCTGAGACAGAGCAGTTCAAAGGACTAGATGAACTAACAAAATTAAATTTAAGTATCTTCTGATCTTCGCTAAAATCTTTGACGTTCTGTATGACGAATACTTCGAATACCCATGTAGACCGAATTAACATCTGCGATTTTTTGCTGAAACGAAATGAAATCGAACCATTTCTGAAGCGAATAGTAACAGGAGACGAAAAGTGGATCAAATACGACAATAATGTGCGAAAAAGAGCATGGTACAAGCGTGATGAAGCTCCTGGTCGCAAAGTCAGGATTGACGCCTTGTAAGGTTATGCTAAGTGTTTGGTGAGATTGGAAAGTAATCATCCACTATGAGCTGCTTCAGCCTGATTGAACTATTGATTCTACATTTTACTGTCAACAACTGATGAGATTGAAGCAAGCAATGGAAAAAAACGGTCAGAACTGATCAACAGAAAGGGCCTCGTCTTTCATCAGGACAACGCTAGACCACACACAGCTTTGATGACTCCACAAAAACTGGGAGAGCTTGGCTGGGAAGTTTTGATGCATCCACCATATAGTCCTGGCCTTGGACCATCGGACTACCATTTGTTACGGTCACTGCAGAACTTCCTTAACGGAGTAAAATTGGCTTCAAGAGAAGCCTGTGAAAATTACTTCTGGCAAAAACTTTATATTTTAGTGCGGACTCTTTAGATCTTGTACACAAAAACTTTGTACCAGAAGTTCGCTAGCTAGTGATGAACTGTATCATTTGATATGTAAGACTTGGATTTTATTGGTCTTGTGGTAACTGCTTGATGAAGTTATAGTTTCCAATCCTTTTTGCTCACATAATGAGATTTTTTTTTATTCCTAGAAATTATTATTATTGAAAAAAAAATATTTATACCCATTCATCATGCTCTTATCCATTTATTACTTAGCAAAATGTAATGGTTCTGTGGGTTGAGACCAGCAAAAACCTAATCCATCAACCCGACCACAGATAAGGACACATTACATACAACCACACACATACATAGGCGGCTGTAAGGCTGTACCTGTGGCAGCACTCATATGGCTGTCTGCTTTTATGTGACATCTACTCACATTTGGTGTGTCCAATGCATTCAGCTTGGCGTTCCAATTGCAATGCTGCAGCTGACGCTTATTGCCAACGCTTGTTGCCGCTGAAGAGGGTGCAACAGCCAACGTCCAACAGAATGCGTCGGAGTGGCCACGTCACTGCAAGCGCCTCGCAACCATTCAAGTGAGTGTGTACTTACACACACATTCATACAACACATAAGTTTGCAAGTGTGTGTGTGTGTTGGACGTTCCTTTATTGTTAGTGAGTGTGACAGCTATAGCTCAATGCATTGGCAGATGAATATTTGTATGTGTGTTGGAGTTTGTAGTGTGGGTAGGTGTGCGTTGCTTGGAGTAGGGGTTGCTTTGAAGGAGTGGTTAAACTCTTGATAGGCAGTTAAAATCAATTTATGTACGCACTCACGCCTGCCTGTTAAAGTTTAAAACGTGTTTGACGTTTCGTTTTATTAGTTCAATTGTTGTCAAAGAAGGTGGTGATCCGTAGTGGACGCGTAGCAGCTAACAGGGTTAAGTGGGTTTGACGTGTGTCTGATTAAAACCAAATGGGTGTATTGCCAGTGTTGAAGGTTTGAGGGTTTGAGGGGTCTGCTTTATGTTGTAAGTTAAGCTGTTCGCAGCTTTAGGCAGTTTTGTTTTCTTAAAGTTTTGATAATTTCGATTGAAGCTCTGAGGTATTATATGGATCATAACTGTCGAGAGTGTTTTACGTGGGATCCTACCTGCGAAGGCCTAAATCCATGGTGCTCAGAAGCACAACGGATCAATACAATGTGTCGATCAGCGCCCTGAAAATTGGGTAACGATTTTCAGTACCAATCGGCAGTGTGGCATGGACGCACTAACTACCTTGGTAGGGTTCGAGGCCCATCTAAAACCTCTTCCGTACTATGTGCACGGCGCCAGGTTGCAATGCAACTCCACATTTGACAAAGTCAGTTCTTCCCGCGATTTGGGTTTTAACCACAGCCACCACGAATCTCCACAAAGGGCCAAACCCAATGAGCAGATTGGAGTTTTACCTCCAAGGGCTTACTGCTCCCCGTGGTACCAGGTTAAAGTCTCTGGTAAGACCTTGTAACCGAAGTTACTACCAGTTGAGTTAGCACACAACTCTGGACTGGCGGCCAGGATCTTAGTCGCCTCTTACGACAGGCATGCCTTACCGCGGGTATATTCGGGTCCCCCCCTACCCGCAGGGGGAAAAAAACTGCTTCTTTCAACACCTCTTCGTCATTTTCTCAACAAAATGTTCTTATTTGTCGGACCAGCCGATAACGAATTAGCATACATTTGCTATACAAACTGACCGATCCAAATCAAGCTCTTGTAAGGAAAACTTTTTCAGTTGACAGGGTAGCTTTATAAAACTTGTCATGGATTATCATTTGGATTTTTTGTTTTCTTGCCTGAAAAGGACGATGAAAGGGGATTCAAGCAGCATGCACCTTGACTTTCAAGGCTATTCCGGAGAATGCCTTCCGTTCAGATCTTGTTAGTAATTGATATCATTAAATTTTTAGTATTAGTAAAACTTCTAAAAGTAGAAGTAAGTGGAGTTTTTAATAAGAACGTCGATCAAAACAATGATCTTGATCTATAATGAGACCTTCAAGTACTGAGGTAACATTAAACAGGACGAAAGATCTTGGAGTTGGTATTTTATGCTGTCATAAAATTTCGTTTACACTCATTTTATAATTTTGATTTCAAGCCCTACGAGTAATTCCTTATCCCAGCATTAATTATCATAATCCGTGCTAATACCAAGACTATTGGCTCTGCAACCCGAAATGTCACTCACCGATGGTCTAATGGTCTAAGCGTGAGTACTAAGCTGAATGACAACAAGCATCAGATTGACTGATTCTGCAAGTAACCAACGTCACTCTGCCATCAAGGGAATATATTATATAACCTCACTACAATGTGGAACAATGCGACTTTGCCGTAATTATATGAGTAAGGGTGTACTTTGAAAGCACGGGCGGTGTTTTAATGTGCTTTTGGGACCATAAAATCAAAGTGATTGTCACAGCGCAGCGCTTTCAAAATGAATAGTGCGAGATTAGAAAGAGAGAGAGAGGGAGAGAGAGAAAACGCGCGCGCGGTTGAGTGAATGTCAAAATGCAAATCATTCAGTGACAGTGAATGTCCATTACTCTTTGTCGCTATAATTTTATTTTGTAAGCCCGAGCGGTTTGGCACGATATATATGTGTCAGTTGTGCGTTTACAGTTATACAGTCGTAGCACAGCTGCACTGTTCAATGCGCAACAAACAATTTCGGTTTTGTCACCCTGACATTACAAGTAATTATGTGCCTTGCCAAATCAGAAGTGGGATAAATGGCTACCGAAAGGGGTGCAGGGCGGGCAGGGTGTAATATTGGTGAGAAAAATATACATACAAACGGTGAAATACCTTGCAACACCCAGTGCGCAGCGCGCCCACCCACTGCTGCATGTTTACACAAAATATAAATTCCGTCATAGACAAAAGCCCAACTTCAATTCTATGCATATAATTTGGTTGCATGCCACCCGTTGCGTCAGCTGGGAAAATATCTGCCACACACACAAACACACACACAGACTGACACAGCGTAGTTGAGTAGTTGAGAAATAACGAAAATAAACACTGGGGCTTGCGGGTGTGGGGGCCCATGGACGCTTGCCGTCAAGCAGCCCACTTAATGAACGTGAAATTGGGCAGGTGTTGCCTAGGCGCCTTAAACAGCGCTAAGCTCTTGATGGTGTGCGCCAGCTTTTCATTACTCGTTTCATTTCATCATCACATTCATTACCAACGCTTCGCTTGCAGAGTTGCTGTGCTTTGCCAGATCTAGCTTGCCTTCACCTTCTTTCCTCTGCTTGCACCAATTGTTTTATGCTACATTTCTATTTTATTTTCGTCAGCACGCCTCCCCTTCGGTGCGTGAAACGCTGTCGTGCGTAGAGCTGTAAAGCTTCCCAATTATATTTCAATTTGCCTAAAACTAACGAACCGGTTGGAGGTCTCAGGTCTCAGCTTGCTGCGAGCATGTAGTTCGACTGCTTCATTCCGCAATCCGGCCAACAGACAGCGCGCGCAACAGCGTGCCACTCAAGCGTGCTTGAGCAATGAAATCTATGCGAACATGCGAATGCCGAGCAGAACCCTTCAACAGTACGCGCAAAAGCAAGCAATGCTTCGTGCGTCGCTGCCTGTAGCCCTTTCTTCTGTGCCTTTTTGAGGGGTTTCTTGTTGCAGCCACCTTGAAGGCGCGCTGAAATCTGCCATAACAGGTGAGGTGTTAATTTTATGTGGAACAAGTTATTTTACGGCGAATTCCGTGCAGGCTGTTTTACGCCTAAAATTATGTAAGCTCAAGTACAAGTATATTTGTCTGGCACTTCATTTCGGGTAATGTCAGCACACTTGCCGCCTCCACTAGGATTATGAGAATTTTGTGCATTGCGTAAATTATACAATTTAAATTATGAAGCCCATAAGAAGTTAACTGTAACAAAAGGTAAGACGTTGAAATTTTTCGAAAGCAATTTACCCGGGTTCGAGTGGCATAATTGACGTGAGGCAAGCGCTTGTTGAAAACTTAACCCACAGTCAAGTGGGAAAATGTGTAAGATTTGCACATGCCGCTAACACGCTTACGCTTAACGCTATGCGTGCGTATGTGTGGACCTTTGTTTGGCTGGCTTGCGATGGTAGGCTTCTGTGAGGTGGGGCTGCAAAGTTTCTGTAGAAGGAAATTAAATGCCCTCAATGCCGATAAAAATGTATAATTAATTGCTTTGAGCACATCTAAGTGGTTATTTAAGATCCATAATTTAACAGTTTTCATAATGTAAGTCTAGCAGCGCATTTACATAAATGTTAAAAATTTCACGAATCGAAAAAATAAAAAAAAAAAATAAAAGAAAGGATGTATAGCCGAACTTTCTAAGCTGCAGGTAAAAAAGTTTTAGGTTGTGAGCAAGTTTAATATTACTTTGGTTTGCTGGCGTGTTTCGCATGCCTGAAGTAATTAAAGTATCATTACCATATTTCGTAAGTTGTAATTGATTATCAGCGGCTCGTTGAAATGCGTCAAACTTTGTCGGTGAGTTTATATAATGAGGTGTTTTCGAAGATTACTTTAACTACGAACAACTTTTTAGAGTTATTTTTTTTTTTTTGAGCATATTTCTAATGCCATGTTCACACTATAACAATTTTTTTCTACTGCTGGTATACTTGTTGACTTTCGCTGAGGGTTTGTAAAGCTCCTATGAGACTAATGATTGAATTTTGGCATTTTTTACCCAAAAAGTTCTCCGTTAGCATTTCTTTGAAAGGACTGCTCAAATATGACTCAGACTGATTCACTAAAACTGTACAAACCGAAACAACAAAAACTTTTATTAAAGATTATATGGTAAGACTTTATATTCGTGGGAAAATTACAACGGAATGCTTGACAACGTTGCTGATCACTCTACATACGTGAAACGCCTTATTACTGACGATAAGAAGTGAGTTATGAATAACGGCGAAACTGTCTAAAAATATAAGGAATGGAATATGCAAAAATGTTGTATTTTTTGGTTAGTCCGGGTCAAATTTGATCAGATAGTACTAGGAATAACAGTCCAAAACTGAAGGCTATAATAAAAATATTTATTAAAATATGTGGAAATGTTGTATTTTTTAATTTTTTCGGTTAGTCCGGGTCAAATTTGATCAGATAGTATTAAGATTGTCAGTTCAAAAATTAAGACGATTATACAAATTTGTGTCAAAACATGTGAAAATTGTGTATTTTTTTTTTATTTGGTTAGTCCGGGTCAAATTTGATCAGATAGTATTAGAAATAGCAGTTCTAAAATGAAGGTGATAATAAAGATTTGCATCAAAACATGTGAAAATTTTGTATTTTTTTTTTTATTTGGTAAGTCCGGGTCAAATTTGATCACATAGTATTAGGATTGACGGTCCAAAAATGAAGACGATAATAAAAAATATTTATTAAAATATGTGAAAATCTTGTATTTCTTTTTTTTATTTGGGTAGGTGAAGGCGATTATAAAGGTTTGTATTGAAATACGTGAAAATGTTGTATTTTTTTTTTTTAGTTTGCTTAGTCCGGGTCAATTTTGATCCGATAGTATTAGCAATGGCAGTCCAGAAATGAAGACGGTAATAAAGATTTTTATCAAAATATGTGAAAATGTTGTATTTTTTTATTTGGTTAGTCCGGGTCAAATGTGATGTGTAAGTACTAGTCATGCGCCGAATTGAGTTAGCATTGTCTGCCTACCTCAGTCAGTTGTATTTATAAAGTGAACTATTTAAACACTTGTCACAACACCATTTATAAATTTTTACGAATTGATTATTCCTTCTTTTGTGGGTGTCGAAGACATGAACCTTGTTAGCATTAATAAAATCAAGCCCCTAGAGCAAATGTGAATGTGTGTAGTATGAGGAGAAATAAGCTTTTGGGGTGCAATTAGCACCCTACCACATTTATTCTTATTGCCGCATGGGAGTTCGAATTATTTCTCCTCTTTAAAGTCAATTTGCCACAAAAATTGCCTTTAAATTCTTTACTTTAAAGTCTGCAAATATGATTAGTTTATATTTACATTTTCAGGGTTTAACTGACTTGTGCGCCGATGGTTGACGAACTCATAGAAAGGGTGATGTTACATGAAAACAATGAAAATATTAGAAGTGGTGGAAAGTGTATGTGACAAATGGTTAAATGTCACGTTTTGTCACGTCACACGATAAAATCGAAACCTAATTATAGGATCTCACACCAACATGAAAGCGAAGTACTTATGTACATACTATAGTTCAAATAGTTGTAGGCTTAACAAATATTAATTTACACAGCGGCATAGGCTGAGTAGTTAAATACATATATAAATATATGTATGTATATAATAAGGGAATCTCTCTTTCAATAGACACTTTGACATTTGCCTACCTACATTTGCCTTAGACATGTATTGACATTTGCCTACCCAGCGTGCCACAAATCATTGTTTGATTTCTTAATGGTGAATTAAGGGGTTGTATCCAGTTGCAAGTCAGAAAAGCGCTATTACATTTACGAAAATTAAAGTAGTTAAATAATCTAGAATTCATTTTGAAAAATATTGGGTTTTTATCGTAGTGTCTGGCGGATAAAAACAGCTTTTTCTGCATAAATAATAATGTGCAGTCGAAAAAGTATTTTCGTATTTTGTCAATAGATGTCGTGTCAGTCGTGTATCTCCAGTGCTACGAATCAAATTGTGTAATACCATATAAGAATTTAAGCTTCACTTATAGCTTCACTTACAGCTGTTCAAAAATGAGTGAAAATAATGAAGAAATTCGCTACTTTTCTTCCCAGCCACCCATGAAAATTGTGGTGTTTACGAAGACGATGCTGTATCAGTTTCGTGTAACACAACAAGGGTCGCTCGCTTCCGTTCTGGAAATTTCGATGTGAAAGATGCACCTCGCTCTGGTCAACCTATCGTTGAAAAAGTCAATGAAATTGTGGAAAATATTGTACAGGATCGTAACATAAGCATCCTTGACATCATGACATTCAAACGGTTTTGAGCCATTTAAAAGAGGCTGGCTACAAAAAGATGCTCGTTGTTTGGGCACCACATGAATTTAAAAATTTAATGGGCCGTATTAAAATCTGAGAAAAGTGGATCAAATACGACAATAATGAGCAAAAAACATCATAATGTAGCTCAAGAAATGATAGCAAAGCCAGGAATGACGTCTCGAAAGGAAAGTAAACCACTTTAGGTTATATTTTCGGTTAAATTATCGGTTATATTATTGGTTATATTATTGGCTATATTTTAACGAATAATGTAATATTGAAATTTTTTGTAGAGAAATTGTTGAAAATTAATGGTGTCTTTATATTGATATTAGGTTAATGGTATATACACAGTAAGAGACCCTTTGTGAGCTAAAATTAACATGCAAACTATAGCTCCTTCATAATTGCGCCTAATTATTGATAAGCCTTTGATAATTAAAAATAACTTTATGCTACCATTTTGTTAAAACGAGAGTTGGGTACGAATTAAAAATGTTCATATAATTAACTGGGTACACAATTGTATATGTACAGATATCAGTATGCTGTTTTCATTTATGGAAATCTGAAGTGTGCCGTTACTGAAGACGTGCCACGAACTAACAACAAAATGAGGCTACCAACCGTCGGCCGTCCCTACCAGTTCAATTAAGTTTATTGCGTTGACAGTGCGTTTGGTGGTGAAGCAAATCGTTCGACTATTATTGAATTGACTGTGCAGGAATGTTTGAAAAGCGTACGTAACGGTACGTGCGTCAAAGTGTCAATGTGAAATGCAACTACAAACGTATCCATGGGTAAGCGGGCACGCCGTGGCGGGCAAATGTCGTCGTCTCTACGTCGACAGAGGTGGGTCAACGGCAATTGGAACTAGCAACCAACTAGTAATTACCGTAAATCGTGCCTTTGATGTTATGCACGCAGTGCCGCGACGTGTCTAGGGTAGGAGAGGTGTCTGCAAAGTAGGCAAATTATGCCACACAGGTTGCAACAAAGGACACGTAGCCGTAAAGGAAATGTATGTACATATAAACTTCTATATTGTATTACAATGTACATCTTAAGCGTAACTACGTCTAATTGTGTTGACGATAAGGCTGATGGGGGCCACCGCGCAGCCAACAATATTATCGACGTCTTGATTAAGCGTGCGCTGCCACAATGGTGTCTTAATTGAACGACAGGACATATTAAGCGGGCTGTTTGTGTGGCGCCTAATTTTCAAGGCATTAGATGTGCTCATCTTCGCTTATTTACTTTAAAGCATATTTAATTTTATTGGAGCGTCGAGTGCGTTGATTTCGCTTTAGCGCGTTAAGTCCGCGTTTGGTAGTGTCTGTGTAGGCGCGACCATTGATGGTATGCTTCACAGTTATTAGTGGTGTCGTTAATGACACCTTTCGCTATCATCAAAGTCATCATCATTACCGTAGCG
The DNA here is from genome assembly GCF_023373825.1 of Bactrocera dorsalis. Lineage (NCBI taxonomy): Eukaryota > Metazoa > Arthropoda > Insecta > Diptera > Tephritidae > Bactrocera > Bactrocera dorsalis. The sequence continues at coordinate 88,715,375 of NC_064305.1, forward strand.
TATCGCTCCGCCATTGCTGATTGCAGAAAGCGATTTTCTCTTTCAGTTGTGCCACCGTTTTTGGCCGCGCGCTAGTTTTTCAAGTGATTTAATGAACCGCAATTATTGGTAATAAGCGCGCGCATGCCGTAGGCTTCTAAGTGAAGTGGTAGCTACGATTCGTTTTCACAACATTCGCTTCGCCGATATCATGTATTTATTTCATTTCCTACGCTGCATTGTACTTACCGCGTGTCCCTCCCTCATAGTTTAGGTCAATAAAATTTTATGAAATTGAAGCACTCAATAATTTTCCGGCGCCCCTATAAAAGCGCGCAAGCAACAAATCGCCCCAGCTTAGCTTATCCTTGTATATTAAACTAGTTGTTGTTGTTGCTCTTCCATATTGAATTTGTTTGTTGACCTAATTCATTATTAGTTTTTCGCTTTTGTTATTGCTTTCATTGCTCTTCCACTGCTCATTCTGCGTTCTGCGTTCTGTGCATATTTACTTTGGTTGGTTTTTGCTTTTTGATTTCGCCGATTTTCCTTTTCCGTTTCTGCCATTGTTGTTATTCTTTGCGTTTTTTGCTTGCCCTCGCTCGCCAATTCAGCCATACACTTTCCATATTTTAGTCTAATCAATTTTCGCTTTTCCATGCAATCCATTGTTGACATTAGAAATATTGTCGTTGACCACATACATATTTATGTACCATCGACATACATACATACCATCAACATATGTACTTATATACCATCAAAATATATGTATATATAAATATTTATGTGCATATTACACCAATCGCATTGAGCAATGTTTGTATGTATATTATTAATTTTATCGGTATTTGTTTGTTTGCTTTTCTCATATGGCCCTGCGGTCTGCTGGCCGGTTTTGTGTGGCCGTTGCGGCTTGACAGTTTGTTGGCGGTTAGGCGGCCCACTTAATGGCCACCACAATTCCGCCAATATCAACTATCCAACACTCTATTTTATGCACAATTTATATACATGCGAATGTAATTGCATTGCAAGGGTCTGCCGGAAAAACTAAGGCCGCTACAAGCCATGTAGGAATTGCGTAAACAAGTTGGTGTTTGAAAAAAGTCAAATTTCTTGGCTAATGTCTCGAATATCAAGGGAGATTTGCGGTAAATTATTGTGAGAGATATGATTGGCGTACAAATTGGTTAATTGAGAAACACAGAGTTTAACAGTTTTTGCTACGATAGAATTAACTTTCCATTCAGTTGCAGAATGCTGGAACTTTTTAGCCTGATCTTGCATGGTTAAGGTTATGGTTAGGCCTTCAGGTGAAGAATGCGGAGAGCAGATACTTGAATCCGATTTCTCTCTCCTTAATAATGAATGACTCACGATTCCGTTCTGTCTTAGGTGTATAGGTAGTTGATACACTAAGACCTTCGTAAGACCTTCAAATATTGCTGTCTCGCTTCAAACTATTTGTTGTCCGAAATGAAAATATTCATCTCCGTTATGCTTTCTGTGATTCCATTTTGGTATTTAATAGATTCTAAGAGCTCTACATCGGGAGTCTGATAGAGCCGGGTACTCGCAGAGGAAATGTAGAATCGTTTCCTTACTAAGTAAATGCGAGTTTGCAGCCGTGACAAAAATTATTGTGGGGCATTCTCATTTTTAAGGCGTGTTCTCCAAATGGTCAGTCCCTCGTTATGGTCGCGATTTGGCTCCCATGTTACTATTGACAGTCATAACCTCGAAGTCGTAGATAATCTCGTCTTATTGGAACCAGTATTAACACCAGCAACAATGTCAGCCTCGAAAACCAACGCAGAATAACTCCTGCCAACAGTTGATACTTCGGAATGAGTAGGCAATTGAGAAGTAAAGTCCTCTTTCGACGAACAGAGATCAAACTCTATAATCCACTCAATATCCTCGTCCTGCTATATGAAGAGGTATGGACGATGACAACATCTGATGAGTCGAAGTTATGAGTTTTCGGGAGAAAGATGAAAACACTCAAGCTCTGAAAGTATTCGACGCAGTACCCGCCGGAAGCAGAGGAAACCTTCCACTCCGTTGGAGAGATCAGTTGGAGAGGGACCTGAATGCACTTGGTATCTCGAAATGGCGCCAAATTGGGAAAAGAAGAAACGACTGGCGCGCAGTTATTAACGCGGCTATAACCGCTTAGAGGTGTTTACACCAGTAAAAAAGAAGAACATTTCGTTATGCGTTCACCGTTTCTTTCAGATATTTATTGAGAGACCTTACCCAACTTAAGTTTCCACAGTTAACATGACAGAATCCAATCTATGGTATATATATCCTTACCCATGAACACGGTTCCTACCACGTATTCCACCGGGTTTAACGGTATAGATATGTATGTTTGTAACAGTCCCGCAACTTTAACCAAAACAAATTAATAGTTTGCCAAACCAACGCAGTCGGCCACAATAAAGTCAATATACCGACAAACATTAATTTGCTGGCTTTGAATGGACCAGCACCAGCTTTAACCAAACCCGCCGAGACAATGATGAGCATAGCTCATCGATGGCAAACATCATCGCCGTACGGACGAAACGGAAAGAATGAAGTGCTTCAATGGGCAGTCAGTGTCAGTGTCACTGCTTTAGTTTGTCGGATGAGCTATGCTTGTTGGCGCTGTGACGCTGATTTGGAACCCGGTATCCAGTGTTTTAAGCTCATTTGGCCATTCGCACAAAGCTCGTTGCCGCTTTACGTGTACTTACTTATGCGTTTCTCATCAACTGACAGAGCGGAAGAGTTTTTCATGCCTCTGATAGGTTATTCAAACACTTTCGCAATCAACGCAGACAACCGCAAAAAAGTGAGTACGTCGATCAACTTGTAAAGTGAAGCACGGCACGCGAAAATGGAAACTGAAGTGGCACAGTGGGATTTCGACAGAAATTTTTGTTTATTTAGTTGCGGAAGTATTTTTTCAGATTACAAGTGGTTGAGAGTTCACGATTACTAGTGTTTACGAAGCCTCTCTGCGGATAATAAAGTTGCAAAATTAATAAGTCTCTTCTTTCATAAAAGACATTCTGTTACGAAATGGTGGTCTTTTAAAAAACGCGGAGTGAGTTCCTTTGCCGAAAACCGGGCGGTATCAGGGTTTCAGATTGAGTATGGGTTTGACTTATGTATGTATAGTTGGAGTCCGGAAACAGATAAATATTCATGAGGTAATCGTATAAATGTGATCCCTACTAGGGAGGTCACTTTAGCTCGGAAGAGAGTATGTAAGCTTTCTATATATTGTATATCGGTACTGTATTTATTAAGCGTATTTTATATAGAATCCTCCCTAATTATATACTACTATACATTTACTCGTCATTTAATTTATGTGGCTTTTCCGTTCATGAGTGTCTGGAATTTGTTCAGTCCGTAAACACTGCAACGGCTGAATGTACTTCAGGGCATTGAAAATGAAATCACATCCGTTATGGGCTCTTCCGTTTTTGTGTCTGTGGTTGACAGGAAGTAATCAATAGTTGTGACCAAGCCGGACAATGGTTAGCATCCGCCGCAACCACTATCGCCAACGCCAATGCCAATGTAGTGGTCGCCGCTATAAACTATCGACGGGAACAATTGCGGATTGAAGCCAAAATGGGTGGAGACCGAGACCGAGGTTGAGCGCAAGGACGAGCTTATGGAGGAATGTGTGAAGTTTTACATTCGATTATGGACACAAATGGGAGTTGACCAATAGAGAGAAGTGCTTTAAAAGTAGTGCGGCAGGAAACTGACCAGCCACTGGAGGTTAGACGGAGAAGCGGTAATTCGGCTTGCATTCGGTCGATATGTGTACTGTAAGAGTCGGCCAGCGTTTGGTGTGGCATGCAATTTGTCAACTTTGCGGTTAACTTGGGTTGCGGCCACCAGCCAGCCGCTTCACACACACCTCGGACTATACATAGCGCGATCGCATATTGGCATTTGCAACAAATCGGAAGACATAAAAGCCGCTCTAGGTGCGCACATGGGTTGTCCGAGCGTGCGACACGAGCCATGCCGCATACCGACGACCGATGTACCATTGTACGAGTATGGGCGTACGGCAAACGCCTGCGGAATGAGGCCGGCGTCATTGAACAATATATCAATGTGGCAGGGCACATTCTTCATTCTTCATAGAAAAGTAATCCTAAAGTATAATTACAATCACTGCAGGCTGCTGCTGCTGCCAATGTCACTGGGAATGATGGAAAAGCGCTGTGTCTGTCTGTAACACCAACATTCGTGCGCTGGTGTGCGTGCTTCAGCGATTGTGTGTGAGTGTGTGTGTGTAAAACTTCGTTGGTTTTTAGGTTGTGTCTGTGCCACCTGCGCTCACTGCTTTTGATTAATGCAGCGCTTTGTTGCGTCGATGTCTCAACTTTCTTGAATTTTAATTAACTCACTCGTTTCCTCGCAAGTCGCTTAGCAACCGCGCCTGGCTATGATGCCAAGCGTAAGGGGGGAGGGGGTGTAGCTTGGAATTTATGAGCGTAAGAAAAAACACACCTCAGAGCTTTACATGTTTCGGTGCGTATGTTGCGCCAACAGTTCACATCATCCATTTTGTTCTGTACAGAAATTGACTGAATTTTCTTGTGTACGCAACGAGCATGTACCGTTATTTCATTATATTAATGCGCTTGCTTTAATGTTCAACATGCCCTGCTTTACATGGCGCACCGGGCCGCGGCACATTCAGACACAGATTCAGCCAGGCATGGAGCCACTCAATATATAGAAGCATACATATATATATATATATATATATACTATAGACAAGGTCTTGCCGACAATCAGGTTGATTTACAAATTTCTTTAATGAGGCGACAACATTTTTAATTAACACACCTGTTATTTCTTCGACATTTAGCTGAAGTAGTGCGGGCATGTTTGCCGCGGTTAATGGCTTGGAAGCGGCAAGAGGCCCTCCATAAGTGCTATATTGCATTGCCATTGCTTTCGCCTTTCGCTTTTCTCCTTTCAGATGAAGTGTGTATGTATGTGTGTGTGTGCTGTTGAAAGAAAGTGCGCTCTGGTGTCGGCACGTTGTTGCGTTGGCTCATAAAATTAATTTGCAACTTGTAGTCGCCCTGCCACAAAGCGAACTACTGCTGCCGCGCCAACCCCAACTATCGCTGTTGAGGTAATGAAAGCCATTACTTTGGCAACGTGTCTGTTTCGTCGGTCGCATATCTGGCGCGGTGCTGCAATAAATGTTTCGCTATATACAGACGCAGCAGTAATTGCGCTATTCCAAGAACGCACATTAATTCTATGTCACCAAAATGTTGCTATTCTTAGCTACATTTATCTTTGTACCCTTATGCATGAATAACAGTTATTCGTAGCACATATTCAATTGTAGTTTGCCTTCCTATACAACAACACACTTATGAGCTTTCACTTACTTCACTTAAAGTGTGTGCTGGCAACCCTCTGAGCTGTAATTAGTGGTGACCCAGCATACTTGCACTCTTCCGGTACAATGTTATCTTACAAAGCGAGTTAGGTGCGTACATTTTTGGAAATGAATTTCGGGAACTTTATACTGTCATACCTGGAAACAATTGTTAACTATGGCTCGAACTCGAAGCCGAGGGTGATTTTCCTGATGATTAGGAAAGGTACTTGACTTCGCCTCTACTTAAGGATCGATTTGAAAAAGTATTTCCCAATCCAGATCCAAGAATCCAAATAACACGACGAAACGTAAACTTATATACTAGAACAGCTAACTGATCAATATGATCTAAACTGACAACATAATTACATTTTTTCGTATTTTAATACAAATCCATAACTCTATCATCTATAAAATAGGCCACTGAGGTAATAAAAATATCCTAACGCTTATTAAAATTTTCCATACACTTTTTGTTTTGTTGTTGTAGCGGAAGAAAACATTCCTGAATTAATTTCGAGGCACGGTGCCGAGTTGACAGTCCTTTGCCGGATAAAAATACGGGTCCGTTCCGGTTACTTAGACCCGACTGCTAACGGTCTGTTCAAGCACTAGTTATAAGCCTCGGTTGGGATTGCCTTCAGTGCCTTTACCGATTTTTATTTTCGGTTTCGGCTTGTAACTATTTGAATCGTCATCCGCTAGATTGTTGGTTAGTTTTAACGTTGTATTCCTAAATTTCCGAATTTAGGGTTCTAAGCTAAATTAGCAATACGACGCTTCATACTCAAATTATTAACCAAAATAATTAACCAAAATATATTAAGTCGATCGATAAGAGGTATTGAGATTCACTGCTATCTTACTGACGCCAATGTAACGATCTTCAAGCGCACTTTCTTTAAATTCTTCGATGTCGTCGTCATTAATAGACAGTTTTTTCATAACTTCTTGGCCTATACTGAATGCTTTGTGACACTTAAATACAATTATACTTGTGTTCGTGATAAAGAAAACTCCCCACAACACTTCTACAACATTTTTCAAGATTTTGTAACTGTGATTTTTGTATTCAAGGAACTCGTTCCTCAACTTTTGTTCTATGGTAAAAATCGCTAGCCAAACTTTTCGCGTGGTAAACATGCAGTTGCCAAACACAGAATCACAGAATGATAATCTTAACCAGTTCTAGACGAATTCCTATGCCTCGAATCTCTATGTTTTGGATTCGTCTAGAACTGGTTAAGAATATCATAATACCTTGACCGCTTAAAAAGAATAAGAGAGAGCTTTTACTCAATTTGTACATATACGTTAGAACAGATGAAAATCTCTAAGCAAATAAAAGGTAACGAAGTAGGTATGGTCTAAGTATGACAAGACAAGAACAAAGATCTTTTTACCAAAGTTCAGGAAAATTATGTCCAGACTTAATACAACTATAACGGGACACAGACTACCTGGAGAATATGCGTTAAAAATTGGCTAACATTATTTGCTGCAGTTGCAAACCAGGAGTGGCTAAGGAAACAGTTTTGCGCTTTCTCTTTGATTACCTAGCTCTATCACAAACCCGACAAGTCCTGGAACAATGACTGGAATCCGTCAGTAACCAAATCTTGAATGATTGTCTACAAAACAACGGATGTAAATTGTTTCATTGAGAGCACCAAATGCTTTAAACGCAATAATGAAACCAGATAGCAAGATTGGAAAGGTCTTACGATAGTATATCAGGTGTTACGACTGAATAGTGTATCAAAGTTATGCCCAGCGATAAAAATCACCAGACCAACCCTATGCGTTGAGAATAAACAGCCACCAAACACATAATAATTGATTTATGGAGATCAACCTTCATACGAACATAAAGGAGGTTGCTCCAATCTTGGTAAAATAATTTTATCGATACGGTTCGAGTCAAACTACATCAGATGGTACTCGGGAGGACTTTTCTACGGGAAAACGCTATAAAGTTCTAAATAAAGGACGTGATACAGAAAACCAATTCCACGAGTCTACAAAACATCTGTTGTTTTCAATGGGCATAGAGAGAACCATGCAGTTTAGTCTTCACAAACAACTCAGTTGCGCTAGCTTGCCATTATAGTTGGCAACACTGTTTCCCTTACGTTTATGGTGTGCAGTAACGAATTTTCGTAGCTTGTGGCAACAAACTTGTAAGTGTTCCCCAGCAGCTGAAAGTCATGTTTCAACAGATGTAGCGTCAACACACAGCGCACACACACAAGAGTTAAGAGATCAGCAAACAAACGGTAAATAGTGGCCAAGCGCCCTCGCTCATCAACTGCAGCTACAATGTGCGGCTCAAGTGGAGCATAATGCTTTTCTTGTTTTGGTTATTGTTTTTGTTTTTGCTTTGCTGTGGCGTATATATTCTTTCATTGTTGCTGATAGATACCACAATTGCATCAATTTCATTTGCTCAAACAATGCTTTCGTCCATGCCAGCTGCTCCGGCTGCTCCAACTGGTACTGCAATTATTGCTTTGATTGTTGCTAATATTTCTATTGTTGTTGTTATTGCTTTTGTTGTTGTTGTTATTGTTGTCTATGCTATTGTTCTTATGGCTAAGTACATATTTGCCGGTTTCTTTGTAAACTGGAGCGTATGCTCCTTTCCGTCGGTCGGTATCTTTAAATGAGCCGCAAATACACGCGCTCCAGAGCGTCTGCATTTACGTCCATATGTGAAGTGAGCGGAAGCGGGTGAAAGGGAGCGGAACAAGTGCTTACTAATGACACAGTGGCATGTGGCCGTGTGATTGTTGTTCCCATTTAACTGGCTTCCCCCCGGCGATAGCAATGGTTTATGGCTATGCTAAGTCACTTGCTCGCTTCTATTCACTGTTATGCGCTCGTTGTGCTCCGTATGGTTTCGGTGTTGCTGGTTGCCTTCCAAACTCGGCGTTAAACTCCTGGCAGCCATTAAAGCAATTGCCAGCGTTTATGGACTGATTTAATAGAAAGTAAACGATGTGAGTTAATGGGGAGTATAACAAGTGCCGAACGGGCACGTTGCGCACCAACGATGCGAATGGCAACCGAAATTACCAGCAGGGTGGTGGTGGACCGGCTGATTACATCCATGCATGCCTGGCTGTCGTATTCAAAAAGAACAATTATGTAGTACATTACTGTTTTCTCTAATTTCGAATCCAGCACTTCAATACTCAGCCGAACTGAAAGTGTCCCAACCGCCTGCCGCGCCGCTGCACACACACTGCTAGCTTCGGCTGAAATTCATTTAATTCCCTTCCGGCCGGCTGAATGCCAAGTGCTTCAGCGCGCGCAAGTGCCTACATGACCGACCGTGTGACGGACGGACGGAATGACTGTCAGCTCGAATGTTTGTTTACAAACGCATTTCTGTGTATGTGTGAGTGTGTTTGTGTGGTCGAGAGTGAGCTTGTCAGCTTTGGAATGCCAAACACTGTGCCGCCGCTGCTCGATTTACTCGCCAAACAATAATAAGTGGGTCGCAGCTAACCCCCGGATTTGTTGCGACGTGCCGCGATGCGTCACCAATAACACTGCTGCGCCGCGCTTACGTTGCCTCCGCAGCCTTTGCTGTTGTTGTGGCGCGCGTTCAGTTCGTTAACAACCGCTATACACCAGCTGCCAGCGGCAGGTTGACACCGCCTTTGATGCTGCGGCTGTTACGCGTTTTACCATTATTATTATTGCTGTTGTTGTTGTTGTTCGCCAGTAAATTTGCTGTTGCTAGGAGATAGCGCCAGCGTTGAGTTGGTCGCCCGGCATTCAAATGGCTCTGGTTGAAATGCCGCTGCTTTCAATTTTTTCACTTTGCATTTCAGCAATATTTTTGTTGTTGTTTGCTGTTAATGTGTTCGCCCCGGCATTCAGTATTCAGCAATAATGACAAGGGTTGCAATTGAAGTCTAAACAAATATAAACAACATTAAGTAAACACGTCGCTATGTGTCGTTATGCCAGCTCATTCATTGACTCGCACTTCCACTTCATCTGCCCCACCCACTACCTCCTCTACCCAGCTCTAAGCCAGCTGTATACTAGCATATGCATGTATGAAGGTGAGTGTGAATGCCGTCACTCGCATCCTCTCCTGCATTTAGTCATCGTGTCTGGGTTGTTATTATCCTGTAAGTTTATGAGCTGCAACAAATTTCAAAATGTCAAATTAAACATTGCGACACATGCCGGCACCGCCTCGCCACGCCGCCAGCCGGCAGCTGCCAATAAACGCAGCGTGCAAACAAAAAGTTTAATTTTAAGCCGAACTTTGATTTTTAAATGTGCTTGATTGCCTGGATGTGCAGATCGGTCGGTGTTAACTACACTGCAGTGCCGCTGTGTTGGCCGTGCGATAAGCGATAATCAACACACACACACATACGCACGGACTCACACAGATATATTGTTGAAATATGGAAATGAGTTTGCACTAATTGAAAACGATTTTAATGGCAACATGCTGAGTATTGTTGTGCACTTTTCTCTAAATCACCCAAATAAGCGGATTAAAATTCAAGTAAATCTGTCAATGCACAGGGTGGCACACAGCAGGGCATGCAGGGTGTTTCAATAAAATAGTTGTTATTATTTATTGCGGTTAGTATATTAAAGTATAATGTATAAATTATTGATGAATTTCAATATTTCCATTTCTTCTCTGATATTTCTTGCGTTATTGAAATCTGAAATAAGTAGACCTCTAATCCGCAAAATTATGTATGGTGTACCATAGGGTATCTGGTTGAAATATCAAATCGATTTGTATGCCTTGAACAGGGTAAAGTTTGCCACGAGTGTTTCAACACCCAACAGAAAACATGGTGGGCCTTATAAAATTTCAAATTTCGAAGATAGGGCGTAAAAGATTGAGTGTAACGTTTGCTGTATGGCACGTAGCGCCGCTCTGCTGGAACTAAATGTTGTCCCAGTCTTCCTCTTCAATTTGCTTGAAGAAAAATTCGGTTAATATTGCGTGATATCGCTCACCATTGATGGTTACGGTTCCTTCTGCATTTTCGAAGAAAAATGGGCCGATGACTCCACCAGACCAAAATCCGCACCATACAGTGTTTCGTGCTGGGTGCATTGGCTTCTCGACGATTACGTGTGGGGTTTCTGTGCCTCAAGTGCGACAATTCTGCCTGTTAACGTAACCATCGAGGTGGAAATGAGCCTCGTCTGAAAAGATGATTTTTCGGTAAAATTGACCAGCCTCGGTCAAACGATCTTCTGCCCAATCTGCGAACTGTAGAATAGTGTATAGCGACTCATTTCGTAAATTTTAGACTTTTTACTGAATATTTGTCACTTTCCGAATGGTTTTTGACATTGCCAATGTCGAAATATAGATAATTCATATTTAAAAGGTTAGATGGCCCACCCGTTATATTTATATATACATAAGTATATACTAATGGATCTGGCCACGCGTTGCTGTGGTATACATTATATATTATTATTCATATAATAAACTATTCAATACAGAGAAAAGATTCGGCATTTTACTCAAAAATATAATTGAACTTTCCCAACTCGAATCACCATAATCCATAAAAAACTTCGAGTTATGGCACTATGTTTGTATGAAATTTGACAATTGCTAAATCAAGAGTTCGAGTTATGGAGAACTTCTAGTTTTAAAAGTTTGAGTTATGGAAGTTCAATTACATTACATATATATTTTTGGGGATATACAGTGAAATCTCCCATAAACAGACACTGACGAATCAGCCTTTCTGACCAGTTATTTATTTGAATTGCCCATTTAAGCAGCTTTCACCGTATTTCTTATTAATGAATTGTTTTGATTATTCTTCTAAGATGCTTCAAACTTTACACAATGTGCTAAATCTTGTTAAATTCGGTTCAGAAGTTTAGGTGTCCATCGCGGACAAACAACGTGACACGTAATTTTTATATATACTTAAAGATATAAATGATCAGCGCGACAATCTGAATCGATTTAGCCATGTATATACTCGAATGCGAACTAGTCCCTCAATTTTTGAGATTGCTATCTGAAATTTGGACCCCTCCTTCCCTTCCTAAAAAGCTGCACAATTGTTTGAACGGCCAATATCGGACCACTGTGACATGTACATAGCTGCCATACAAACTGAATCATCGCAGTCATGTGCTTGTATGGAAATCTTTTTCATTTTATGAAATATCTTCACGAAAGTTGGCGTGGGTTATTGTCTAAGGAATTAATGCAGTCTTCGAAGAAATTATCAGATCGAGCCACTATAGCATTTAGCTATCTTACAAATGGAACAATCCCTTCCCGGTTCTTGCTACAAATCTTAGCTCAAAATTTATATTTTCGATAAACGATTCAAAATTATTTTTTTAGATTGGATCTATAACTATTTTCATACAGAACTCCCCAGCCGCTGTTTCCCAAATAGTGTGTGTTAATGATGACAAATTTTTGCTCGGGTCTAGTCGTTTCAATTTGATGAATTGTTATCGTAAATGGTTTCGCGCGTTTTTAGAAGATCATAATAAGTCACAATAATCACTTCTAAATCGTGCCACTTTTGGCAAATAGAGCATGTTCATCATAATGCAACAAATTTGCGAAGATTTTTCGCTGTGGTTGACTTCATGTTAAAGTCATAGAGAAGAATTCCCCGAAAAACAAGTTTTTAGACACAAAGTTTGACATATTTGAGGAAATTAATTTTGTTCATGTTCAAATTAATGACATTTTCTGAAAAAGACAGACAAAGGCAGTAAGCATATTTGGAACATTATAACATTGTAAGTTTTTTAAGTTACGCCATCTCTTGGCAAAACGTACTTAGGTATAGATCCAATACTAAGAACAATTTATCAAGAACTAAGTTTCTCGTTTTTTGACCAAAATGATATTACCTTAAAGAGATCATAATGATTTTTGTTTCGTTTATGTTTAAAGTGCCTCTGAGTTGAACTATTGCTTTTCGTTTCGGCTGACAAGAGTTTCAACGCATGCCTAATCAAAATTAAACGAACAAAACTTTCGTCAAATTTAAGAATTCTGAAGTAAGTTGTAAACTTTATTCAATCCAAGTAGAAGTACTTTTTTCAATAGCCCTTTTTTTGACAAATCACGCGTAAGTCGTGTCAAGGTGTCATGTTATTTTTGTTCAGTACTCTTTGGCATTTTATCATGGAGAGACTTACGTCTGAATGACGTTTACCAATCGTTCAAATTTATTACGAAAATTCACATTCTGTAAAGAACTTAACTTATGGTCAAGATAATCGGCCTACTGAGCGTCCTATTCGTAATACCCATCTTGAGACCCAGCATTCATTATTTGATAATATTCGACCGAGTAAGCCACGTCCAGCATGCAGTGAAGAAAATATAGAAGCCGTAGCTAAGAGTGTAGACGAAGACGGTGGAAAGCCGATTCGGTGCCGTTCGCAGCAACTCGGATTGACGTATGGAACGACTTGGTGCATTTTACGTCGAGATCTTAAATTGAAAATGTACAAAATACAGTTTGTGCAAGAACTGAAGCCGCTCGACCTTCCCAAGGTTCTTGAAAAGTTCCCAAAAGATCCTCCTTTTTCGAGGCAAATTTGCTCAACGATTAGACCTGTTTCTGGCTCAATGGGTATGTAGAAATAGAAAATTGCCGCATTTGGTATGAAGGGCAAACTGGAGAGAATCGAGAGCTGTTATTTCATATGGAAAAACGATTTAGTGTGGTTTGTGAGCCGGTGAAGTCATCGGTCCATATTACTTCAGAAATGATGATGGTGAGAGCGTAACCGTTAATGGCGACCGTTATCGCGCCATGATAACCAACTATTTTATGTCTGAAATTGAAGCTCGTGATTTCTGCGACATTTGGTTTCAACTAGACGGTGCCACTTCCCACACATCGCATCAATCAGTGAACTTGAGAACACATCGGTGAGCAGATAACTTCATGTTTTGGGTCAGTCGATTGCCTAACAAGATCGTTAGACTTTTTCCTGTGGTTATATGTAAAGTTTAAAGTCTATGCGGATAATCCTGCTTTGATTTAGGTCTGGGAACAAAACATCACGTGTGTCATTCGCCAGTTATCAGTCGAAATGTTCGAACGAGTCATCGAAAATTGGACTCAATGAATGGATCATTTGAGACGAAGTCGCGGCTAACATTTGAAAGAGATAATCTTCAAAAAATAAGTGCCAAGGAATGTTGTTCCTTGAAATGATAGTACACATTTCCCATTAAATTTAGAGTTTCTGTATTTTTTCTTTAAAAAAGTAGGGAGCCTCGAAATAGATCACCTTTTACAACGTGAAACGGGTTTATTGAGGATTTCGTAATAAATCAAGACTTAAAAGAATTGTTTAGCAATGAATTTCAGACTTAAAAGGCGATGAACTCGCATGACAGGTTTTAAACGATGACGTGTTAATGTTCCATTAATAGCTAGTAAACAATTTCGTATATCTTTTGAGCCCCAAAATTGGTCCAGTATCCCATGTCCCAAATGTGGACAATGCAGCATGACATGTTTCGGTTTTGAGAAAGACTTAGCGACTTTAGTTGTGTGTTTATGCCTATACGAGTAATGCAGTATCAGCAATGGAATTATACTATAAGTCATATGGCATTTATTAATTTAATTAATTGGTATTTATTAATTTAAAGAGAAAAAAAATCGTCCAAAAAAAATAATAATGGTTCCTTTGGAACAAAAATTCAGAAAACGGTTGACTTTTATATGGCTCCCGTATGTATATAATACATGTATGTCTGTTATATGAATATAGGAAATGCTTCCGCAACGGATTCTACAATTTATCAAGCAAAATCAATTCAGTTTCTCTCAATAACTCAAGAGCCACGTGGTAATTATTGTTTGTTTTGAAAAGTGTTCGAAATTTAATGCAGACTTCTATTAATCGAAGAACTGACTTACGACCGGCGCGAAAGAGTCCATTAGCGACCATTAAAAGCCATCAAATTGAAGAAACTTCAAGGCTACAAATACAACAGTAACTTTGCATATTAAATAACAGCGGATTTAGATTTTATATAAGTGAATATTTTGCGTTGCAATAACAAAACCAACAACATTGGTTTTAAAGTACTTCATCTTAAAACTGTTGACTGCGGCAGATGGAGTCTTCCTTGTGGATGTCTAATTGATTTCAGCTTAAGTGCCGGTCAAAAAGAAATAGGAGGTTCGGTTCATTAGCAGCCGGCAGAATTATTTGGGCGGCAAAGCAGGCAAAGCAAGCGTGTAGGCGAAGCAAGCGTTGGGGCACTAATTGCAAGGGGCACAGGTGCGCATACATAAATAAGAGCAATTGATTTTCCACTGTCCATAAATATTAAATAATCTGCAGGGCAATTAGTTTTACGGAAACGGCGAATAGAAATGTTTTGTGCATTCATTGATACAACAACAAAAACAACAACAATTAATGTGAAAAAGTTAATATTTATGGCAACGAGGAGGCATGAGGCAGAATTTATTATAATAAACTTCTTAAGCAAAAAGCGATGCGCGCACATGTGTGTGTGTGTGTTTAATCTATTTTATTTACGTTTTTAGCCTTGCAACAGAGTGCACGTTGCTGTGCTCTCCGCAATGCCAACTAATTTCCACACAAATTTCAGCGATTATCTTAGCCACTTTGTATGCTTTGTGTATGTGCCACAACACAAGTTGCAACATCAGCAACGGCAGCAGACAGCAGCACGCTCGATCTCACTATCTCTAAATGCTGCGTTTTGTTTCGCTTTTGTGTACGTGCAACACGAAGGACATTGCATGCAGCCGGCAATATACCCACACACACGCACGCGTTTGCATGTGTGTGTGTGCATAATTGTAGCTGCTTTTGTTTATGCTCCAATAGCTAGGAGCAATATGTGAGCTGCATGGCTTTGTATGTATGTGTGTGTGTGTGTTTTTATTGTAGGGAGGGTAGGAGGGCGAAGGTGTTGGACTCCACCGCCTGTTGTGGGACTTATCAGCTGCTGCAGCAACTTTCACTTGCAGCAACATCAACAGTAAATGTAACCGCAGCAACAAAAGCAACGGCGACATGCAGCACGACGCTTAGCTAGTTGCTTGCCCCAAATAGAACTCGTCTCTTTATGCCTTGCCACAACATTTATGTGTCGTTTGTGGCAAAAGACAAGTGGGTGTGCATGTAATTCTATCTAGCGTAAATGCTCTAGCTATGCTTCTTCATGCTACAGTATGTGTGCGTGTGTGTGTGTTTGTCTGTTCCGTAGATTGGTTAGAAAGTGTGTCGCTCGTTGTTGGCTGCTTTGTGGCACATTGCAATGTAAATTAAAAATATAATCGTCTCATAGTTTGTCATGACGTTTGCCAACGGCAGTTATAGCCAAAAACAAAAGCAAGCGACACTGACAGTTGCATGCATGCACACAACACCGGAATAGAAATATAAAAAAGCAATAACGATAATAACAACAACTAAAATTTCTTGCTGGAGTATTGCTTTAGTAGCTGCAATGACATTTGCCGTTACGCTGCTAACCACCAAACGTTTTCGTTTATGCTTCCATTTTGGCGTCCGAAAACCCCCGCCGCGTTCCTGGTCCGCTTTGGCGCCTGCATTTAAATGGGCCAGGTCCCAGTTCGGCTGCCGTGGCTGTTGCTGGCATTGGCACGCTGTGCTTGCTTGCGGTTGAGCTCCGCTGTCAGCAGCATGCTTGCCATGCCGGCTTTTACTCTTCATTTTCATTTTCCTTTTGCTGCCGTGTTGCGCTGCCTGGCTTATCTAAATGCGACCGGTACACATGCACGATAATTCAGCCGCAATTCACCCCTTCCTCGGCTGCATAAATGCTGGTGCAAACACCAACGCGTCGCCCAGCGGCAGACACCGACACAGACACAGGCATACAAATACAATATGTAAATGAATGCCGGTTTAGTTGTCCTCCTTTTTGCTGGCAGCCAACAGCTGATGAAGTTGAAAAGGTAATGCGTCGGCAGCAGTGAAAGAAGCTTTTCATCTGCTCAGCATTTCTACGTTTCCCTTGGGTGTGTTTTTCCAAGAGAACGTGTACGGTGGGTTGAAGTGGATGAACATTCGCAAATAACTCTTCCGCGTATCGGGGGTTTTGTAGTTGTCTTCGTAAAAAAATATGAATTTTTTGGTTTCCAAAACGATTTTCCACTCGAAAAAAGGAATTTCTCTTCTAAGAAATAATCATTGCTTGCGTCAGAAGAAATGTTATCGCAGGGTTGTACCATTATTGCTCTGTCCGTTTCAACATCTGCTATAGTTCGTTCGATTGGATTCTAACGCTAGGCGAATCAAGGGTGACAAAATGACTTTAATATGACCTTTTCAAAATCTGAAAACAGTAGCATCTCTAACAGTTGGAGAAGAGTGTATATCATTTGCTTCAAGTGGATCAAAATTCGAAACGGAAATTCGCAATTCAGTTTACTCATTTTTAACATATTTAAAAGATTCTTAGTTTTCATACAACATCCGTACAGATAATGCCGTTTTCAACTATCAGAAAATTTTAAGGAACGCGATAGACAATAAAGGTATCCATTTGCGCTTTCATAAATATCGAAGGAGCATTTGACAACGTCCCTCATGATGCTGTCGTCAGAGCCCTGCGTAACAAACGCGTTGAAGAATCGATTTGGAATTGGCTCAACTTTGTGTTCAATATCAGATTACCAGAAACAGTTGTAGGTAGTCAAACTGCTGTAATGAGAATGACGAAGAATGTCGCAAGGGGGAGTTCCATCACCTGCTCTATGAAGCCTAATAGTAGATGCTTAATAGATCTTTTGACAGATGGCATTGTAATAGCAACAGAAAAACTCGGGAACACACTGTGTAATTATACAGAGAACGCTCACATTTACTAAGAAATGACGTTCTGAAGTAGGATTAAGAATTAATCCCGCCAATGAAATGGATAAGGAAGCGAATCAAATGATGGAACGATGAGCTGTATGACATATACGACGACATTGCCATACATAGTTCAGCGAATTAAAAGACAGCGACTACGCTGGCTAGGTGATGCCGTCCGAATCGACTAAGACACTACAGTTTTGAAAATATTCGACGCAGAATCCGCCAGGGGAAGCAGAGAATGAGGAAGACCTGTACTCCGTTGGAGGTACCAGGTGGAGAAGGACCTGGCTTCACTTGGAATCTCCAAATGGCCAGTAAAGAAGAGGAAGATGTATGAAAAGTCTATATCGAAAGAAGACAAATATCTTGTTATCAATCTCAGCTAAAGAAATAAGTAAAACTATACTAACCACGCCTTTATGAGCTGAAATGAACATGTTGTTGGAATGCGATACTGCGGCTAGAAAATGGCTGACGCATCATACAGGAGAGACACATTAAATTCATTAACGCCACATCATAGATTTTTTAAGGATTACTAGTCAGAATTCTTACTGGCATCGTTGGTATATCGAAAGTATCAATGGAAACCATTTTGAAAGATCATTTGGGTCTAGAAAAGTGAAAGATCGATTGGTACCAGCTTGTCATGAAATGTATTATTACTGGCAATGGGTCTTAGATCTATGCTTACAATCAGGAAACACACGATCATCGACCGAGTATAGTGGCAAAGGCGGGCCGAAGCCGTGTGACTTTTTGAAATTTAGAAAACTTAAACGACAGCTCCACGGATGCTGTTTTGTGGCAATTGAAGACATTGAATGTGAATCGTTACGCGCATCGAAGGCTATTCCGAAAATTGACTTCGACAACTGTTTCGAGGATTGGAAAGAACGTTGGCACAAATTTTTTGGGACCAAGGGAATCCCCCTTTGGGGAAGACGACATAGATTTGAATGAAAAAATTAATAATTTTATAATTATGAACAAAGTCTTACTATTTATTGCTCATAGTTTATGGTTTTTGTCCCACCGTGCATTGGGCGCCTTGCCACGTTGCCATCAGTTCGCTTTGCATTGCCGTGGCGGGTTGGGGGTGTGGGTTGGCATGTGCCAAAGATAATGTTCATATTTATTAATGCCTTTTACAGTTCGCACACCCTCCACATAAGTGCTTGGATACTTGAATGCTCGGTTGCTTATCAAAGCGACGGCATACACAAGTTTATTTTTTATCTCAAAAGATGATGTCGTTTGAGTTTGGTCTTACAATTTCGTGCCATTTAAGGGGCACGCCGATGGGAGGGGGTGGGGGCGATGTTGTTTGTCGCAACTGCCGCCAATTTTGCATTTTCGAACGCGTTTCATTTGGGATTCACATGAAAGTTCAATTGCTTGCGGTTGTCGTATTATGATTGCATGTTGTGTCTTTTGTGCGTTCTTGTTGTTGTTGTTGCAATTGTGTTGCATAGCAAATAAGCGAGATAAAAAATGACAAAGTAATGACGATATTCGAATTCGTCACTGCCGAATAATTGTTGTTTTTATTGCTGGCACTGGCGCTGTTGTTGTTGTTAATGTTGTTGCTATTGTTGGAATTGCTGTCATCATGCGAACACGTGTTGGTGACATAAAACGACGAAATTCGCTCAAAGCTGCAAAGCGTTTTTCGTGCTTCGAGTGGCGTTTCGAAGGATTTGCCGCTAATAAGAAATTACCGAAATCGTCGTCGAAGGGGGTGTCTCGGCCTACAAATACGAATATAAATTGGCTGTGGGGTTGCTGGGGCGCATAAGAGCATAACAACAAGAGATGGGCTCAAGAAAACATTTTCAAATTAAAACTAAGATTTGCTGCCGCGACACACTTACCTCGATATTGTTGTTGTTATGGAAAATTATGCATTGTGTGTGTGTGTTTGTGCTTGTGTGGGTACGTCTTCATATTGATATGGATATTATAGTTTCTAAGCACATACCTGTGTTAGCTGCGACGAGGCGTAATAGGATATTCTCGAGGGACAGATCGACTCTGGTTTGGAGTAGATTGTATCGCCGATTTGATCGCCGCCCACGGGCAGTAGAGCGGTCGCGTAGGGTGAGGGTGTCGGCGTGGAACTGCGAAATCCTGCAAAGAGTGGCAAAACGAAAACTCTGAGTACATTCTTTATATGTCTTAGTTATGTGCATTTATGATTTGCTGGCACATGGCAAACGACCCAATTTCCTACGTGATATGTGGCGCAAGCGAAATCGATATTTTAAAGTTGAGAATTTATTACACAGTTGGAGGAGTGCCAAGTTCTAGTGGATTGAACTGTGACACAGTTCTGCTTAAATATATACCGTTATTCTAGAGTGTGGTATGAAGCCATTGGAGCATCTATTCGGTCAGGTTGAAATTTGAATTTATATTTTTGCATCACAAATACCAAGAGATGTTGCCTACATTTCGGCGCAATAGCAAATGACAAATAAGCAAGTGGTTCGCTAGTTGTGGATGACAAGAGTTGTTGGTTAAATTTGACAAATAAGAATATTTTGAGATATTTTAGTTAGAAGTTATTTCGTTCGTTTTGGCTGTGCAGAAGGTTAGACGAATTTACAACAGGAAATACTCTTATTTATTTCAGTCGATTTTGATGCTAAACCAGCTTTTAAGTAATATGAGTACAGGGTTTGTCCGGAAAGTAATAGAACTGAATCGATTTTACAATTACATTCTTAAAAATTATCAAAATAAGCCCTTCTGCGTCGATGCAGCGCTGAAAGCGCAATTTCCAAGCATTGAAGGCGTCATGGAAAGCATTCTCTGGAATAGCCTTGAAAGTCGCGAGCCGCTGCTTGGATCCCCTCTGTCGTATCAAAATGGTGGGCTTTCATTGGCCTTTTCAGGCAAGGAAACAAAAAAAGTCCGGAGGGGCCGCATCTGGGCTGTAGGGCGGCTGCGGAAGCGTTGAGGTGCCGTCCTTGGGTAAATAGCTGTTCACAAGAAAGGCGGTGTGAGCCGCGGCGTTGTCGTAGTGCGTTGTCTTGCCAGACCCGATTGACCCTTCGTTTGAATCTCTCGAGGACTTCAACGTAAAACTTAGCATTGACGGTTTCTCCAGGAGGAACAAATTCTTGGTGGGCGATGTCTCGACGGTCTGAGTTTAAAACTTTGCGCTTACAAGTCATTGTCGGTGTTTGTCGAAGTCCGAAATTGTCTGTCCTTATTCACCTTGGAGACAATTAACCAGTCGTTCGCTCGTTAGCTAGGAACGCCTTTTATCCGATCCATTCGATGCGCGCACACTTCGGAGTATAGTCTCGGCAGAAGAAAATCAGTCCTAGGGCTTTCCGGACAAACCTTGTATTTAAAAATTTTTCGTCGATGAAGTCAAGTAGTTAAAGATGTAGTTAGTGCTTTTGGTTTGTGTTTCCCCGGTTCCATTCCGAGAAGTTTGATTTAAAAGATGTTCCGGAAGACCAATTGACGAGTCCGACCAACGTGTAAGAACTGTTTCTATTACTCAGAAGCCAAATATGGCACGAGAAACCATTTCGAACCATATAACTTGGTATAACTTGGTTATAAAAAGAATCTTGATATATCGATGCCTCACGAAAAAGAGCGATCCATTTCTGAAGCGGATTGCTATGTCTAGCGATAAAATTCGTGATTGAATCGCTGAGAGCCGGTGCAAACGGTGGCTAAGGCAGAATTAACTTGGAGGTATTGTCATATGTTTGGTCTTAAATTCGCACCTGTACTCTCAGAAATTGGACCGTCTTAAGTCAGTAATCACACAGAGGTGACCAGCTTTTGTCATTAACATATATCGAGAGTGACTCCAGAAGCTCTGTTAGCTTGGTTGGGCTAACCTTTAGAATTAGTTTTCGAGTCTTTTCGTGTTTGGGATCATAATACGTCTATTACACTACTGTTTTCATATATTTCATAGTTCTCATAGGATTTAAGGTATAATACTTACTGTCAAAAATGTTGCAAGACTTCTTCGACTCCGATGGGTACTTATTCAGGCTAGCGATAGTCGCATAGGAACCACTGTTCGCGCTGGGCGGACGCCCCAACGGATCTAGGCGTATGAAAACGTTTTGATGGCTGCCATAAGCGGCAGTAGTAAAGCTGGTACTACAACAACAACAACAACGGCAAATAAAAAAAGCAAAAAGAAAATTTTGCGATTAATTTCATATGAAAAATGCATTTGCGCGCTTATCAAATGCGCGCAACGCTCCCCCCTCCGACCCCGCATACTTACTGCAACGAGTCCTGGCGTATCTGCTTGCGTGCGCGCACATACATCGCTGACGCAATCAAGCCGACGACCAGCACCAAACCGAGCGCACAAGCCGCAGCACCCAAGAGCGCGTGACCCGGCGACGGCGCTTGGGCGGGTGCCGCTGATTGATTCGGAACAGGAAATAAACCTAAAGGAGAGTGCGGCGAAAGGTAAGAGAAAAATTGCAAATGCGCGATTAAAAATGCAATGACGTTGCAGGCAATAAATGCGTTGCGCGTTGCACGAATGTGCATAACTGGATTAGGCGAGCTGGGTTGGTTGGAGACTTACCTTTGAGGCAGATTTTATTCCGTTTAAAATGCAATTTGGTGTCATTAGTGCGCGGCGGACCGCTCACAAGCATATTGACGACGAGCGGCACCTCCTTATTGCCATTCCCCGTGCACGGCAGATGCACCAGAAATGTCTCAATCTGCTGCGGCACATAGCCTTTGTCGGGTATGCTGAGCGTGGGCGCGGCCAAAGCGCTCTGCTCGTGCTCGTAGTCGATTGTGATGGTGTAGGGCAGCTGAAGGCGCGGCGAGTGAGGGTACCATGAACCAGGCAGGATAATTTCGTTGGTGGTTGGTGGGTGGCATTGTTGTTATTGTTGTTCGTCAGTTGCGTACGTAGGTGTGTTGTTGGCGAGAAGGTTAATGGAGTGCAAATTAGATTTTGAGTGCTACGCAAGTGGTATTGGTGGCGGTACTGCCAAACGCTGTGGGGTCAAATGCAGGCATGCGTCGCTTAAGCATACACACACACACACTAACACATGCCGGCACATGAGCACAGGGTTTGGCAGAAAAATATGCAATGTGGCGGGGGTCAGCAAGGAATATGGCTCTTTTACTCACCGGATACGGGGTCAAACTCTGCCATGAAAACTCTAAATCATGCACATCTGCTGGCACCGGCACCGTGAAATGCATGGCGTATGTGTTGATGGCGCCCTCGTGCACATAGAACAAGTCCGCTTCCAAGCCTGCGTAAATTGTTGACGCAACGGTCAAAAGAAAGAAAAGTGGAGAAGAAAAAAATGAAAAACAGTTATATAAAATATGTTTGCTCGTAGTTTGGGCATTAAAACGCAATTTAGTATTGTATCAATTTTCAAAGAAATTTCTGCGCTTTCTCCCTTTTTGATTATTTGTCAATTTTTTTTCTTCTATTATATTTGCGATTTTTTCGCTTTTACCGTTGATATTTTGAACTTTTTGGCATGCGGTAACCAACACTACCAAGGGACCGTTAGCAACCCCTGACACTGCCGCACTCCAGTAACTAATGTACACAATTTCGCTCCTGCCGCCGGGCTTTGGTGGCTTTGATCTTGTGCCCGTTGCAGAGGGCGAAAATGCGTGTGCGTCTTCGATTCCGAAAAAAAGAAGAAAATGCCATAAAACATTGAATAAATAGTAAAATACTTTTTTTTGTTCGACGCTTTGCTGAATGCGACACCTTCATCATCGCGCAATCAAATTTCATTGCTTTGTACTTGAAAATGAATTTCTGGCAACGGGACTATATGAAAAGCATAACACGAAAATTGACTCGCTCGCTTAGCTGCAGCGACAGTATCGCTTTGTCGAGGGGTGAAAACACTTTGCAATTTATTATTAGTCTAGTAGTGGCTCTATTTGTGGATGAAGCGGGCTGTGTTGTATGGGATAAATGTAAAAAAAAAGTATGCGGCACTTTCACGCACCTTTTGGCTAGATATGAGGGGAGTTTTTTCTTGCCACATTTTTTATTCCCTGCTTGTCTAGCGCTTTACTGTGGCTGTTTATTTCTGCCTTTTCACTTTTTTATGCCAATTGTATGAATGACTCTATTCAAGCAACGATTTCTTCTCAAAAGCCTCTCAATTGCATGCTCACATACATACATACACCTACGCATATGTGTGTGTGCGTGAAGGCGTGTATTCCCATTTGTAGTTACATAAAGTGCGATTTCACTTCAAAGTGAGGGGAAAATGGAAATAAATTGCCTTGCATGTGTAAAATATGAAAGGGATATGCCGCTGCCGCACTCACACACACACACATACACAGAATCATACCTGCACGCATTTTTCTAGCTAAATGTAAAGCTTTTGATATTAAAAGTTTAGTTGTGTGAATAGCCTGATTTCTTTGTCCCTCCCCTTTTAGCTTTTACTTCGAGGTGATTGCGCACATTTAGTATTGTGGTCACTTATCAGTTCCTATTTTGAATTGTGCACCTTTGACCACATGGCGAGACCCACAATTACTTTTAAAAGGTGTGTTTATTGCCTATTTTAACGGACGATTCAAAGCCGTTCGAAAACGATTTCACGGGAAATGGTAATTTTTGTAGTTGTATTAAGAACTGTTATCATATGAAGCTATAATATTAGAGAGAGAGTTATATTTTTTCTCAAAATTGATTGTGCAATAATAAGGTAGCGCTTAGTATAGGAAAGATTAATTACGGATCGATGGTGGAGTGATTATGTCGATACCAACATTCTCTAAATGCTTCAATTACGAAATGTTTTCGATATTACACCTGGTTTCTTAAGGGGTTACATTGATTTATGGGTTTCAAAGAATCGAATTTTTATTATTATCTTATTAAATTCTACAACAACTTCAGAATAATGTCCTAAATTTTCAAGTTGATCCGAGTAATAGTTTCGTAGTTACTGCCTTGAGAACTAGCGCGCCATTCTAATTTTTAAACGCGATTTTTATCGAAACTTTGTTTTTGAAGCCAATTGGCAAGATTTCTTGAGAACTACTCAACAGATTTTCATGAAATTTTTCACAGGTCTTTGAGATACAATCCTTAAAGACTTGGACGACGGATTCTTTTTTCGATTACAACTATTTGAAAATAAAATAAAGCTAAATTTTCACTGAAATTTTATTTTTTTTGTAAAAATGTATGCCAAAAATTCAATTTTCACACAAACACTACTTCGGACTGGCGTGAACTTCTCAAAGGAAGTAAATCTATCTCTCTTTAACTGCGAAACCTACACAGCATCTTAAAAGTGGAAGTAATAGAGAAGGATACAGAAAGCAACGATATACATGGATAGCCAGGTGGCATGGTGGACCTTGTCATCGCCATAGATTAATTCCAGGGTAGTCAACAATTGCAGGAAGAAGCACGCTGATACCAGTTCTGGTTGTCGATTTCTGAAAATGAAAAGTGGTAGAGTTGGCCAAGCTAGGAGCCTCTTTAAAGTAATCCGAAGATGAGTTAGTACAATGCTGGAAACGATCACAACAGAGCTTTTGAACTAATAGTTCAGGTTGGCCACGACCGAGGTGGCCAATTGACTGGGACATTTCGTGAGATAACACGTTCACCAAACTTGGTTTTGAATAAATCGATTTAGACATTCGCTGTGTGGCTTGTACCGCCTTCCTGTTAGAACCACATATTGTCCAAGTCCATATCACCCAATTCCGGCCAAAAAAATTCGATTATCGTTGATCTGTAGCGATTTCTATTCAAAGTAACGTGTCGGTCTTAATCATGCCGGAAGACGTACGGAACAATGACGCTACTGGCCCATAAACCGCAACAAATCGTAATTTTTTCGGGATGCAATGGTGACTGACGGATAATTTTCAAGTTGTTGCTCAGCTCATTTCACGAACATACGACGATTCTGGTTATCAAGCGGCTTCAGCTCTTGCGTCAATTTGATCATGTAAGGATGGTCTACTTTTGTAGCGTTCCTATTGAGAACCCGTTAGTTTCAGTTGATTTCAGTTCAGAGAAGTTTGATCTCCCAATTAGTATAACCGCAACGATTAAATGAGACAACATGATTACGTATACAAGGTCCTACGAAAGTGTATCGAATGGTGCATCTAGCGCGAAATTGAGCTCTGGCTGGCAGCACTCCTCAATACCTCTATTACCTTCCTGGACTTGAAAATTTCACACTATCTTCTTAGATATATGTAGGTATTTGTGAGATAATGATTGAAGAAATAAGAGTTTTGACAGTAATTTCGATTTTTTTTTCACAAAAAAAAAACATATTTTTGAGAAATCGCCTTTTCAGAGAATCAAAATTTTAAGTAGTCCTTTCATTTGATCTATAGTAATGATTTTTGAATTTGAGATAATTTTAAGCGAAATAATCACCACCCGAAATCTTTTTTTTCGAAGGTTCAAATCATGTCTTAAGCCACACTTCGATCCTTGAACATTAGAATGTCATCATCAGTCAACCAGTTTGGCGAGTTAACCAAGAGATACATTAACAATTGCCCCAAAGCAGAGACTTTTGACGTAACAAACTTAATTTTGATTGAGACATTACGAATTGTGGTGTCTTATTCGCATTTATTACTCATTCAACGATTACAGCCAACTTAAATCCATTCGCATCATTTGAATCCAATTCAGCGTCTTCCCCTTACTTGCTTCGACCCCGATGTAGGGTTGCATTTGCGTAGCTGTCGTTTTATTAGCTATTTAAACTATGCTTAAAGTACACTTAACCGCCATAAAATTGGCCGCGGATACGAAGTGTTAAAAGTGAAGGTCTGTCTGTGATTGTTTGCAACAGCTCATCCACAACCGCTCCGCTCCGGTCTTCCAGCCACCAAGTAGGAGTGCACTACGCACGCAGCCGAGCATGAAAGCATCAAAGCGTCAATCGCGCCGACGGAGAGAGAGGAGTTGTGTGAGTTAGGGAGCATAATGAATGACGGCGAATGCGTTGATGTCAAATGCTCGCAATATCTTCTAAATGAAAACTGCTTAGAAAACTCATTTTGCGTCTTTGTCAGATGCTGCTAACATTTAAGTGTCTTTTTGATGTGCGACATTCTGCTCTGGCTGCCGGGGTGCAGCGGCGGGTGAAATGGAAAGAAAATTGCGCGAGCGTGTGTGTGCTTGTACTCAGACATACAAACAACAAACAATGTTCAATTCCAATATTTACTCGTCCGACGCCCGTCCATCTGCTGCTTGGGTGACTTGCTTGACGACGCTCTGTGTGCGCATCGTGGTTCGGTGGAGACGTCGCGTCTTTGTCGCTTTGTAGCGAACGAAAATGGTTGCGAGCGTTTGGGGAGCCGGTGCGTTGCTTGTGTTGTCTTTGGAGTAGTGCACTTAAAAGTAAAAGACGTGAAATTAAATTTCTTTGCTGCATTATTCACTCATTGGGATCATTGCTAATCCATTCGCTATTCGCAATTGACAAAAGCGTCTTTCAAACGGCGACATAGACAAAGATAACGAGAAGACACAAGAAGACGACAACGACTACAAGACAGACAGGATATTCGGGCTTGGCGCACAACATAGCTCACACTAGCAGCAGCGATGGAGTTCTTTTGGGATGTGGGGGTAAGTAGTGGGTTGGACGCTTAGACGTGAGACCACCAACTCGTTTGTGCCGTTGTACAGCCGAAAGACAGTCAACAAGGTTCTTTGACTTGTGTAGTTGACACTACATCTATTGCCACTCCATTCCGGCTGCTTGACTACGCAACTACGTTTCTGCCATGGCAAGTTTGGCAGGAATTCCACTTCTCAGATTTCTTAGACTGTATGTCATGTGGGCGGACGCTGGTCTAAGACTGTTTAACGTGCCACTACTTTGATATAATATGCTTGCAAATATATCGCATAATTTTGTTTATATTCTCGTTTACAACTATTGAAAGCAAAGCTACGATATTGAGAGTCCACGAAAGCCTTATGTATACTGAAACAAGAAAAAATGTTAACTTCGGTAGTATCGACGCTAAAATACGATTCAAAAACAAAAAAAAAAAACTAATGCAAGAACTTGATTTTAATGGAACAGTTTGCCTGACAGTTACTATATATGATATAGTGTACCGATCTGAACAATTTGAAGATATCTTATCATATAAAATAGTTTACCATACAGCGACTTTACTGGTTTTAATCGATCTTCTTGTGGTCGCTGGTTCTCGGGGAGAAAGAGAGATTTCCTAAATTTCAGATCGATATCTCGAAATTTGGAAAAAAATTTTTCTTTACAGGCGTAGACTCCACTTACGCAGTTATGACCGAGTATACAACAGCGAGAGTCACTTCTTCTTTTCGCTATGCGGCGTCAATTCGACGTTTTCTACTGACCTCTTAAACGGGGGGTCTTCTTTTTGTTATGGTCAGTACTGAATCGAAGCTGGAGCTTTCTCCTCCATCCGGTCAGCTCAGCCGCTGTCTCCTGATTCGCTGAACCATGTCAATGTCGTCGAATTTCTCGTACAGTTCAAGGACCATAAATCTTTCGCAGAACCGTCCTCTCGAAAATTCGTAACGGGGACTCATCTACTTCATATGGCAGGACGTTATTGATGACGGACTTGTAGAGTATACTCAGACCAAACACCTGTCTGCAAATGCGATATTCAAGCATTGAAGGCGTCACGGAAGGAATTCTCGGGAATAGCCTTGAGAGCCGACGACGTGCATGCTGCTTGGATTCCCGTAATCGTCTCAAAATGCTTGTCTTTTATCGGCCTTTTCAGTCAAGGAAACAAAATAAGTCCGGTCGGCCACATCTGGGCTATGAGGCGGCTACGGAAGTGTTGGGATGCTGCCCTTGGTTAGGTAGGTGTTTACAAGTAAGGTGGGGTGAGCTCGGGCGTTGACGTGGCGCAACTTCCAATTGGCTGCGATGTCTTGCCGAACTTGATTGACCCTTCTTTTGAGTCACTTGAGGACTTTCACGCAAAACTTGGCGTTGACGATTTGTCCAGGAGGAACAAATTCATGGTGGACGATGCCTTTGGTGTCAAAAAAGACACTGAGCATCGTTTTCACTTTGAAGTTGCTCATTCTTCCGATTTCATCAGCGACCTCTTCCCGGCCCTCCAAAAAGGATTGGTGCAACCTAAACACACTATTGAGTCTTCTTACTTTCCGGGCAAACGCATTTTAGAGAAGCGGATATGGTAAAATCTACTCGGGTCGTCGTGGTAATTATTTATATTTGATTTCTAACATGTCCTTTAGTTTATTGTAAACTAAATACACCTATAAAGAGATCAGAATACACAAAACAAATAATGACAACTAAGAAAATGTTTCAGAACATCAAAAGACTCGATGGTTGCAACATCTTTTCTTCTAATTTCTAAAATCCGAAAGGAGAGGACAGATTCAACGACGATTAAAGCTAAAAACAGATCTTAAAGGCTTCACACGTGAACGTTGATCCACTTTGACATACATTGTGGTCCACTCTTAGGCCACAACACGGACTACATTCGGTTTATGTGATTTAGCCTTCTCTCACTTTATCCCTTGCTTATTGGATAATAAAATTTCAAAACTGTGAAATTTATATGTTAAATCGACATTATTGGAGAGCAAATAAAAGGCTTATGATTTGTTGAGTTTATAAATAATGGAAAAATAGCTTTTAAATAAATAATCTTCCTGCAACAAATGTTTGTATTCCAGCTGCTAATAGAGTTAGGTTCGAAAAATATATGTGAGTATACTATTTTATTAAATTTATGAGAGGAATAAATTCTACAAATGTGCGTTCAAATCCCGCAAAACCATTTTAATCCTATTTCAGGTTTCAATAGCGTTTTCTAAAATCCGCGATAAAAAATTTAAAAATTTGCTGCGCTATGCGGAAGATACCAAAAATGTGGCGTCGTGAATGGAGCGCGCTGCATTCGGACGCAACGAAAAATGTATTAAAACATGAAATAAAAGAGCCGAAAGCGCAGAACAACTGCGCGAGAATTCAACCAACCAGTTGAGCAAGCAGTCGATTCGACGGTTTCGACGTCGAATGATTTCGAAACAATTTTAAATCCAATTACGTGCTACAGAGGAAAAGCATTTGCAGCGGGGACTACAAAATAAAATAAAGAAAACATTAAAATAAAAAGTAAAGTATGAAAAAGCGCAATGAAAGGGGGGAAATCGTATATGCGAGTACAGCGCACCAGCGCTTGTATGTCAAGATAAAAGTGAAATGAGAGCCCAGCCTGATGCCTCATGTCGTTAGCCATATCCATGTCGATGCGAGTGTGGAGCGCTGCAAACGCATGTTGAACTGGTGTTGAAATGGACGCTGAGCGGCTTTGGTGGTCACACTATTGGCGAGTACTTTGTCCGGGCAGTGTGAGTCCGTCAGTTGCTGTGCGGATTTAGGGATGTCGATTTACACCGAAACATACTCAAAATCCTTGTTTGCCCCAAAGAGTGCTGATTTTCCTACATTTACTTAATGGAATGCTTCTAAAGTTTTTTGTTTTTCGCTCGCTACTTTTTCCATCGATTGCGGCTGCGGTGCGTGTGATCTGGTGCCACGTTGTAGCTCTTTGTCTACTATATCAGAGAGTGTATGTGCAACTGAGCGCCGTTCTTCAATGCCGCTGCGTAGGCGTAGAAGAAGAGGATTACGGGTGTGTATTTGTTGGTACACTCCATTGAATTCACTTTGCTCGTCGTTATTTGCGTTTTTGCAAAAATCAAAGCGGATAAAAGCCAACCCCGCCTGATGAGGCTGAGTACTCGAACGCAAATAAACTGAAACGGAAGTTCACAAACAAGTGTGCTCCAGCACAGAAACACAGAAATACATGCACCGGGCACATCGAGGTCCTTTGAGTTGTATAGACAACGGATTATCGTCGCCTAATGCTGCACGCAGAGAGTGGTCCATTCAAGTAGAGTACTAGTATTGGTATATACAAGCCTTATGGGTCTGTTTTTGTTAATGGTGCAGAATGTTTTAGTTTGGTGAAGAATGATGAGAGATTGCGGGTGGGTTTTAGGAAGCTCACCTTAAGGAGTTCACTGAGAGGATCAATAGGTATACGTAAAGACTGTCTACAAATTTGGTATTGGAGATATTCTTGAACTTTAGACTGCTATTGTAATAAAGGACTCATGTCGATTTAACGTCCAACAATATTTTCGGAACTTTTTATGAACCCAGGAATAATTCTAAGAACCCGCCTAAACGAAAATCCTAGGTCGAGTTCGATTACCAAATATTCCGAGATCTTTCTGAACCAGTTCAGGCTTAGTAAGTAGATCTACTATAGTTCTAACATAACCTCACCAAAGACTTTTCTCAGTGCACTCAACCATTCTGCCAATCTTTTCGATTTAAGCGCTGCGTAAGCTTGTGAGTCAATTCGCGACAGTCATGTGTTCTATTTGCCATGTCGTTGTTGCCACAGCTGAGGCCACAAGGCAACCAAATGCAGCTTAAAATGCGCCATGAGTAAGCGGGTGTAGGCTGATTAAGGGGTAACTCGCATGACTGGTGAGAAGCACCGCATCACACTTTTCGTCAGTGCCGTTGGTTGCCGTTATGAGCGTTCAAGTCCAAGTGTTATTAGCCACTTGCGAACTGTTTCACGTTGGAGCCAATAAGTGTGGCTTCCCGTCGCACACCAACGACGCTGTTGCAGTCACCGCCGCCGGCATGCCACGCCGTGCCAGCCAATTGCGTTGTGGCCTCGTTCGGCGCGCAGCTTTCAAAGGCTTGCAGCCGAGTGGGTGTGTGGACGAGTGGACTGAGTTTGTGTACCATACCATACATATGTTTGTGTGCGTGTGCGGTTATGCGAAATATGCCAACTAGTCGTCTGTGGCATGCCGCTTTAATTACATATACACACATACTCCACATACAGACAATTGCATATGTTTCTATATAATTGCATTTATGCGCAAACACACGATTCCATATGCATTTGGTGTGTGTGTGTGTGCTTTGTATTTGTTCGTGCCTTAAATCAGGCGCATGCCCCACCGCCCTTCAAGCGAACCACCTATTTTTATTCAATAACTGGCTGACTCGCAAATTTCGCTTAATTGCCTTCGTTTGACCTTTGCGTGAGCGCGCTTTTTACCGATACTCGCCGCTGCCCCGCCAACCGCTTGCCAGCCTTTAATTGTGTAGAAAGCGTTAATGAAGGACGCTCAAGCGCACAGCCAGTAAATTGCATGCGCACACAATCAACTACATTACAACGGATATAAATATGTATATATGTATATAGTATATCTTATATAATAAAATATATACATACATACATTCATGCTTGTTAAATGCTAACGAAGTAAAGAAAAATTATTTGCCAGCAAATTTTCTTCAATTCCTTTGATTATTAATTTAAATGAAGCAGTCAAGCATTCACACAGCAAAAGCAACAACTCACGCAAGCGTGCAAAAACCGCACCCACAACCGTTTCCTCCGCGCCTCGTTTCAGCGATCGCATACGCCCTTCAACGCTCGTTCTGGCGTTAGCCTTCCGCATTGCTTTCTTTCTGCAAGCCAAGCCAAGCCAAACCAAGTGTCCTAGAAACGAAGTAAGCGAGTCTCTATAAAGGTATATAGTACACTTGTTGTTGGCATAAGTAACTGTGCGGCACTAACAAGCAGGCATATATCAGGCACATCAACAGGCTGCCTGCCAGCCTTCAGCTACTCACCACCCATCAACCAGCCTCACGAAGGCTTCCTGCCTTGCGCCTCCTTCTTCGAACTGAACCTCACTTTGCTCCCTTCGCGTTCATCGTCGCTTCGTTTTCAACTGTTGTGTGTGTGTGCTTTGTGCACAGCCGTACAAATTTAAGTAAATGAAATAAAAGCTCAGAAAAAAGTTGTAAACGGAAAAATGTTAAATTAAATATAAAAAGGTCTCATTTAAACGTCGACAACAATAATAACAACACAAATAGCAAGGGAGTCAAACGCATAGGCTCTACTGTTCCATGCTATGTCGATTCATGCTATGTTGTGTCGTGCGTATGCTGTGGAATCAAACAAATTTAAGCTTAAACCGTTGCGTGTCCCTCTCCATCACTCAGCTGTTTGTGGTCGTGTTTAACGAACTTCGTGAATAGAAAAAATATTCGACAAAATGAAGACATATTTTAAGGTTTCTTTTGTGTGTATTAGTCTTTGGCAAGTAAGAAACACGAGGAAACGTCGGCTACCCTATAAATACAGACAAACGAATAACGTGACGAGCTTAGTCGATTTAGCCATGAATAACTTTTTGTTCGTCTCTCCGTCTGTAAATACGCAAAATAGGCGCTTAGTGGTTGAGAAAACGATCTGGAATTTAGTATACTTCCTTATCGTTCCAAGGAGCTGATAATTTGTCGGAACTGCTAATATCGGATCACTATAGCATGTGGCTGCCATATCAACTGAACGATCGGTATGGAGTACTTGTATGGAAAATTTCTTCATTTGACAAGATATCTTCAGAAAATTGGGCATAGATTATTATCCAAGGCAGGGCTATAATCTCCAAATGTACTGGCCGATCAAAATCAAGATACAGATTTTCCATCTCTTTCATGCCAAAAAACTTCATTGGATAACTTCGGTCCAGCTAACGGTAACGCTTTTCCATATTCCACATAACGGGGTTTTCAATAAGAGCACTACAACGGTTTGGGATATCAATGAAATTCTGTATTCCCGTGAAAGTACCCTCGATGCCATTATGTATGGAACTCGATTTCTTTTGTATTGCTACCACGGAGAAGTGATAGAACCCGAACAGTCCCGACACTGAACCCAATTTTCGACGGTTTTTAAGCATAATCGGCCGATACTGGTGCAATTTCACGTTCGATATTCGTACGAAGTTCATTGATCGTCGCGGCATAGACCATAGACTTGACGTAGCTCCGCAGGAAATAATTTAACGGCCTCAAATCGCACGACCTAGACGGTCAATTCAGAGGGCCATTTGGCCAAACTTGGTTTTCAATAAATCGAATGTGATATTCGCAGCGTGCCTTGTGGTATCCTCCTGTTGGAACCACATATTGTCCAAATCCATATCGTCAAATTCGAAAGAAGTGCGGTCCAATGACGCCGCCGGTCCATGAGCCGCACCAAATCGTAATTTTTTCGGGATGCAATGGTGACTCGTGGATTACATGCGGATTGCTGCCTGACCAATAACGCATATTTTGCTTATTGACGAAGCTATTCAGTCAACTTCGACTTCTGTTCTGGCGTCAATTTAATCTTGTAAGGATGTAGGTCAAGATCTTTTCGCAAAATTCGTCACAGCGACGTCACTGAGATCCCCAACACTTGAGGACGACGTGTGAGAGACTTGGGTCTTTCTCAATTGTTACTCTAGCGGCAGCAATATTCTAGACACTACGGGCACTTCTTTGTCTCACTGGCACGGGAACATTTTGTATTGTGCCTATGGATTCAAATTTTTCCACTAGACACTCAACTAATGATCTGACAGGACGATTATGATGACCATACATTGATCGTAGCGCTTTTATAGTTGAGACTCCTGACTCCGAATTTCGGTAGTAAATTTTCATAACTTCGACTTGTTGTTGGATTGTATATCTTTCCATAATAAAATGGCAAACCTTACTGAAGAGATATGTCAAAAGAGGAGAAAAAATATGGAGTCGTTTGCTGTCCCTATCGGTCTGTTTTTGTAGCGTCCCTATTGAACACCTCTTTATTTGTTACAGGATCTTCCGTAGATGAAGTAACTTATAATAAAACTAAGAAGAACAAAAAGCGAAATCGACAAATAATGCTCTCCCCAGTTCTAGGAACTTGAAGAGTGTGGACCAATACTGCTAGTTTACTTTAGTTTAAAACTGAATAATTTCCAAGAGCTATGTATACTATTATTCAAGGTTTCCGAGCGGGGAAAAGGAGTTTATGAAAGCTTAAGACACTTGGGCAGTATGGCGAGTGGCAACATCTCAATCGTATTTTCTAAGAAGTCGCTAAAGTGACGTCAGCGGAACAGCTGATACTGTCAAATATAGTAATAAAGACAAAACAAATGTTGACTCAAAATTATCTTTTGGAGAAAGAGAAAAATTAACTATTTTGGGGTATACTCTCAAAGCTTCCGACAATTTTAGATATTTTCTTGTTAGCTTTATATATTTTTTCCGACAAATGGTTGCAGTTAACCCACTGTGCCAACACACTTTCAACATCAAAAGTCGCCAGGCTGTTGCAATTGCGACTGTGTGAGGATGAACTCAAACTAAACGGAACTGAACTGTACTGAACTCAGCCAAGCTCTACTTAACTTAATTTCAGTGAACTGTTGCTGTTGCTCTTATTAAGCGCCATATTTTTGTTGCTGTTTGCCTGGCGCTTGCTCTCTTTGCACACATTACGTTTGCAGTGCTTTGCGTTGCGTTGCGTGGCACTTCTTTGGCGATTCGCTCATGCGGCAAATGCATAAACTGGCGTTGCACTTGAATATCGGATGTATGCTGCACTCGTGAAGCATTTCACTGACTGTGGACATTGCCAATCAACTTGATATGCGCAACTGAGGCAGGATGCGAAATCATTCAAGGTCTGAGCAAGAAAGTGAACTGAGAAATGAGAACGAATTTTCATTTGGCATTGCTTAAACGAATTTGCTTTGAGCGAAAAACAACTGCACGCGTGTGTGTGTGTACACATACACACACATCCATATGCGAAGATGCTGTAGGAGTGCGAATCAGTGAAGCGGAATAAACCAACTTCGGCAATGCGTCGATCGCAACGCTGGCTTTGTGTGGCCTTGCGGGGACCACTGGGCGATGCATGTTGCATGTTGTTTGCTGTACATGACTTTTATACGAGTGTGGCATATACATACATATATTATATATGTATGCGAGCTGTTGCACGTCGTAGAAGGTAAACAGTTTTTCGACGATTTTCTTAAAATTATTTATTTACAAGCGATGTTGCGATAACCCGCATCAGCCAACGAGTTTCTTGAGTTTCTTGCATTTGCTCGATTTCCTTTACAGCTTGCCATTTAACTTAACTCTTCGCAGAACGTTTAATCTTGCAAAGCTGCCCGCTCTCTGGTGGCACGCAGTCGCTGTGCAGTTGCTGCAACACCCACGGGCTTTGCGACGGCGAACTGCAGCATTGATGGCGAAATAAAGCGAATTAAGAAAACATTTTTAATGTAGTACGAGCAGCATACCTGCGTGGACCGCTAAGACAAGAGGACGGCACAGCAGCAACGGCGCAAATCTTCAGAATCTGTCGTGCATGCGTAGCTGCCGGAGACGCCTCCTCGTTCATTGTGCACCGCACAGTTTTACGCTGCATTGCGCTGTGTGTTGCACGTTGCAGTCATTTTCTGGCGCTCTCCACCCGCCGCCGTGCAATGCGCAATTTCTGTCGCTTTATTGTCTTTGCCGGCCATGCCACCTGGCACGCGCTCTGCTACGTGCAGTTAAAGTTTAGCGTGTGGGTATCAGCAGGAGCTATTTTTGTGGGCGGACAAGCGATTATTAGGTGGCGACTCCCTGGTGACTCCTACATTTCACTAATTTAACAACTTTAATTCGTGCTGCTTCATTCACATCTTTCTGCTTTCCACTTATTCTTGCCTGATTGTTGCTTCTGGCATTCTCTCTTCATTTGCGTCTTGCACTTCCCTTCCTTTGTGGCGCATTTGCTTTTTAGGTCACATGGCGTACTTGTAATTCTTAATCCCTCCAGCACATCTGCTGCTCCTATCTGCGCAAGTTGGCAACGTGCAACATGCAACCTGCAACCTGCTTTGATAATTGAGTGCGCACCACCACACACAGCGACGAAAGGAAGCTAAAAGGAGTGGATACAATTTAAAAATATAAGATTCTACACCGCTACCACTTTACCTTACCCACTTGCCTCAAATTAGTTACATTCTATTCAAATACGCTCGCCTAACTTATTATGCCCGGGGTGTGTTAGTGAGACGGTAATTTGCGGTTATATTCTTCTAAGGTCAAATTGTGATTTATGTTACTTATGTTTTCTATGTTCTTAATTTTTCAGAGTGAGGTCAAAAGACTCAGTTGGAGTTAGATTTTATTAGAATGAATAGAAGATTCGCTCTTTACTTTTACTTCTTGCCGTTGGTCTCAAATATTGGGTAGTCGAAAAAGTCTTTTCATATTTCGTCAAAAGTTGGCGTTGCAGCCGTATATCTCCAGTGCTACCAATCAGATTGTGTCATAATTTATAGTGTTGGAAAGGTGATATTTTAAGCTTCATTTAGGCAAAAAAAAATTAAATAATACGCGGTCATCAACAGAAAAAGCTTCGTCTTCCATCAGGACAACGCTAGACACACATATCTTTGATGATTCAGCAATAACTGAGAGAACTTGGCAGGGAAGTTTTGATGCATCTACCATATAGCCCCGAACCTTGCACCATCTAACTACCATTTGTTTCGGTCAATGCAGAACTCCCTTAATGGAATAAAGTTGACTTCAAGAGAAGCCTGTGAAAATTACTTGTCGCAGTTTTTCGCCGAGAAACCAGAAAAGTTTTACACTGATGGAATAATGTCTCTAGTGGAAAGATGACAAGAAGGGGTCGACCAAAATGACACATATTTGGTTCATAAAAGTTTATTATAAATATAAAGAAAAATAAGTTGAAGTTTGATTAGAAATACGAAAAGACCTTTTCGACTACCCAAAATTCGAGCTCAAACCGGATGGTCGGTTGGAATATTTTGTTTAAAGACATTAAATTTTCAGCTCTCCGGAAATCAATTAAGAAACACTCTTAAGAAGTACATGCATTGGGTATAAAAAATGCCTGCAAACCAAACTTAGCAAGTACTATCCTGGCTCATCTATACCATTGACTGCTATTCCTGCCCACGTTTTAGGCTCGCATTCGTCCCATTTTTATTTCAGTGCTTCCCAGCACTAGCTACTCTATTTGCATTCCCCGCCGCCGTCTCTAACACTTACAGCGGGCACTGCGAGCGCCACATTTACCACTACAGTCAGCACTTTTTGCCATCGTCACCGCTGCCTTTGTGGCTTGGCTTTGTGCGCGACGCTGTTGTTGCTATTGCTGTTGGTGTTGGCGTTGTTGTTGGTGTCGGTAGAAGCACTTTGCCAAGTTAGTTTGCAACTAAAGTGAGTTAATGGCACTAATTATCTGCTGCAACTTTATGCAAATTGCTGTCTTTGTCTTTGCTGCTACGTGTGAGACAGAGTTTATACTCAAATACACACACACACATACATACAAAGACAGACAGCTGGGTAGTTGGCGATTACATTTATACTTGTGTTTACTTCGTGTCGTCTGTCGAACATCTTTCCGGTGCAGCAGGGCCCAGTAGCGTAATTGCAGCGATTTAGAGAAATGTTACGTATGAGATTTCGAAAATAAACCAAGAATAAACGTAAAATTTATGCATTAGCATATGTTGCTGAGCACAATAACCAGTTCTGAGAGATAAGTTGTATCGAAGTAACGGAAGTTAAAGTGAAGTATGGTCAGCATAAATTTACTGCTGTGTATTGGAGCATTAACAGTACGTGACTTTCTTCTTTTCGAAAGAAGTAGAGGCAGAATTGACACTAAAATGTTAATGGAAGATCTAGTCAAAAGAAGAATTTATCGATAATACTGAAGCACCTCGATAATTTCTATGCTTTATTTCTTTCCATTGCTTTCGCATGCTAAATATGTGAACAGCTTTTTTCTATGTAATCCGATAATTTTTGTGTTTTCGATAAAGATCTATATTTATGGATTTTATTTCGATTATTTTAATCGATGATTATATACGATAAAACTGATCAATTTGGTTTTGTTTTTTCGAATATATTTCTTCATTATTTATATATTATTGGTTTATATATGTATGTATAAAACTATTCTTCCAGTACCTAGACTCTCTCTACTTAAATAAGAAATTTGTAAAGGTTAACGAATGCATTTATTCATTAAAATAATCGCATAAAAATCGATAAATTTTAAACGATACTTTCTTTCGATAAAATATATCGAATTTTTTATTTCTTTAAACATAATAAAACTATACTAACAGCAATTGCTAAACTTATTTTCACAGTTCCTAGCTTCTCTCTTCATAAATAAAAAAATCTGTGAATTTTATCGCATGTAATCTCATAAAAATCGATAAATTTTAATAGATATTCGAACATAATGAAACTATACTAATAGTAACTGCTTAACTTTATCTAATGGAATTATCGATTAGAATAATCAAAAAAAATCATTAAATTCTTTAGGTAGAAATTATCGATACCACCTCTCGATAAAATTTATCGACTTTTTAATTTTTTTGTACATAAGAAAGCTATTCTTACAGTAACTAGCAAACTTTAATGAACGGAATTATCGATTACAATTATCTAAAAAATCGATAAATTATAATCGATAATTTTTCTCGATAAAAATTTAAAAATTTTCTTATTTTTTGAATATATTTATCGATTATGGATATTCAATTGGTTTATATTTAAAACTATTTTCACGGTAACTACCCGCTCTCTACTGTAATAAAAAATCGATAAATATTATCAAATCCACTTATCGATAAAAGTAAATTATTAAAAATCGAAAAATTTATCAATAGTTGTTTTGCTTTCAATAAAATACATATGTATGTAATATGGTACACTCTTTTGTATGCTTCAGATTTATGGAAATTTTGGGGAATTATATTTCCTTTTTTATACTCCGAATAGAGTATGTTAGGTTTTCCACGAAGTTTTGTAGCACTCAGAAAGACACTTTGAAGTCCTAGTCACCGTGACAAATTGAGCTGATTTCTTCTGTCAAACAGTCTTATATATGCGAATTAGTCCCATAGTTTTTAGGATTTCGAGCTGAAGTTATGCCCATGTCACTTTCTCCCCAAGAAGCTGTTCATTTGTCGGAACCGCCGACATTGAAACACTATAACTGATTGATCAAAACCAAATTCAAGTATCGCAAATTTGTTTATTTTACAAGATTTCTTCACGAAATTCGGTATGGGTTATTGCCCTAGGTAACGCTAATATTCCCGAATATATTGTTCAGATGGGCTACCAAACAAACTGACCGACCAAGACCACACTAAAGATCTTTTTATAGCCTTCTTTGGCAGAAGAATATGTGCATTTCTTCAAGGCATTATAGCTTCGGTCCAGCCAATGTTAACTTTTTTTTTGTGTGATCTAAATTTCTAATTTTCAACACTACAATTTTTTGAAAGCTTTAAGTGCAGAAACTAATTCCAGTTTCTTATTCAATAATATTATTATTATTTGCTGCAGATATAGCCATATATCCGCACTTAAGAGAACTGCAATTTGAAATAGCAACCAATTCCGCTGGATGAGCGCACTGGGTTAATATGCAACTTTAAGTTCTTAAGTTTTCCTGTTGTCTGGGTCACGTATCTGATTCTGCCGCTTATGCTGCACGAATGTTTGGCTCGAGTGCATTAGATGGGCGGGAAAAGTGTATATTACCGCGAGGGAAGTGCGAATGCACCGACGCCAGAGCAACTTCTTGCATGTGTTTTCCATTAAAAACTTTAAATGCATGTATATTTGTGGTATGTTGGTGTGTGTGTGTGTGTTTCGCAACAATGAGCTGTGTGCTAGCGCATTGACACCCACACCAACACGCTTGCATATAAATAAGCCTACAAATAAGAGATAGCGCGGCATGTGTGATGATACACCTGCATATACAACAAGTGTATTGCTCCATATGTTTTTCTTCCCAGCGAGAGACTCACGCGCTCGCCATAAGTATGCATACAAGCGTGCAAACTTTCTTTCCTAAGATGCCTTGGATTTATGGGAAGCTACAAGAAAGTACAAGTATTCGCACATTCACACACTCACATATGTAAACATGCATCGCCTGTGCTGCAAGTGTGTATGTGTGTCTGCTCACATGTGTTCTTGTGTTCTTGCATGTGTGCGTGCAATGCAACTGTTGTGCAGTTATTGCAGTCGGAAATGTGCCATCGCTTGCTTATTGTTGTAGTTGTGGGTAATTGTACAAGCATGTGTGTAATTGCAGTTGTATGTGTGCATATATGTATATATGCCTGCATGCATGTGTGTTTGTCTTTTTTGTTGCTTAACCAGCACACCAAACCCAACGACACATGCAAAGTGCTCCATGGGATTATTTTTAAAAGTCCTTTGCATTTCTTATTCCTCTTATTCGTCTGCTTTATTCGCTTTGCCATTTTATTCTTTATCTCTGCTGATTTACAACGATGTCGCTTATTATTTATGCAGTTGCATGTGTATAACTGTAATGCATTAGGCGCACACGAGGCACACATACATATATGAATGTGTGTGCCTTTGCGATTTCGTGACTGAAAAAGTGCAGCATTTGAATAGAAGGTGCTCACTCAGCTGGCTTAGGGCACCTCAGAAGGGTTTTATTAGTTAATGCTCTTCGTAAGCACTGTGACTTCATATGCCATTTATTTTAATTCTTAAAAGATGCAACCAGGTGAGTGTATGTGTGCATGTATGTACATATGTATAAATTTTTGCTGGAGATTTATTTGTTTTCTCTGAAAGTTGCAAGGATTATGGGACGTTGCAAGCACACTTTTGCCAAAATAAGCCGAAACTATATTATTTGGTAAAACTACAATAAAAGTTGCAAAGTGTGTTTAATTTTCGTGAGCAGATATGATTTTTAATGACTCTTTGCGACGCTTTTATTACGCTTTATAACTGTAGATAACGGCTATAATGGCTATAATGGCTGTCGATGTGAGCAGGTGTGTGCGGGCGCAATTGTGAGTCTACTCTGCATTTCTTTGAGTATGGTTATTGTTAGTTTTGTTTTTTTTTTTTTGCTAAAAAATCCATTAGGCTTTCGGAAGAGGTAGACAATTAATTGTTCCGATCGGCAACTGCACTCTGAACGAAACAAATAACTTTAAAAACCACTTGAGATAAGTCTGGCTGTCAATCATCACCCAAGCAATCATTGCTTATGCAGTATTATACTATTTCCTTTACCAAAATATTTTATTCTATGCCAAAATGCTTTTAGTCCATTTTTTATACCCTGAGCATCCGTATGCTCATACTCGAACTTCAAACTTCGAATTAATGTTCAGATCTGACCACTAATATGCTATGTGATAGCTGCCACACACACTGGCTGATCTCAATGAAGTATTTCGTATGAATTATTGCCTAAAGCAAAGCCCTGTGATATATATTGTGTATATTCAAACTGACTTATCATAATCAATATAATGGGGTTTTCAAAAGCGGGTTGGGATATCAATGAAATTATTTATTCGCTTGCGGAAGTCCATAACCCAATTTTTGATGGTTTTCAAACATAAATCGGCCGATACTGCTGTAATTTAACGTTCGATATTCGTACGAAGTTCATCAATCGTCGCTGGCTTGTTGGCATAGACCATAGACTTGACTACCGGAAATAATCTAACGGCGTCAAATGGCACGACCGAAGCGGCCAACTGACTGGGCCATTTCGTGAGATAACACGTTCACCAAACTTAGTTTTCAATAAATCGAATGTGACATTCGCAGTGTACCTTCTGGTATCCTTCTGTTGGAACCACATGTTGTCCAAGTCC
Source organism: Bactrocera dorsalis (assembly GCF_023373825.1). NCBI lineage: Eukaryota > Metazoa > Arthropoda > Insecta > Diptera > Tephritidae > Bactrocera > Bactrocera dorsalis. The sequence continues at coordinate 88,757,344 of NC_064305.1, forward strand.
ATATCGTCCAATTCGGAAGAAGTACGACTCAATGACGCCGCCGGCGAAACCTACGTTTTTCGGATTGCATTGGTGACTCATGGACTACGTGTGGAGTGCTGCCTGACCAATAACGCATATTTTGCTTATTGACGAAGTTATTCAGCCAAAAATGAGCCTCATCGCTGAAGTTGATTTTTCGATGAAAACCCGGATTTTCAAATGGTTGCTCAGTCCCATTCGTGGACATACGATGATTCTGCGATTGTGGTGGTCAAGCGGCTTCAGTTTTTGTGTCAATTTGATCTTGTAAGGATGTAGGCCAAGATCTCTTCGCGAAATTCGCCACAACGATGTCAAAGAGATGTGCAATGCTTGAGAAGGACCCGTGAGAAACCGATTTGGGTTTTCCTCAATTGATGCGCTAGTGGCAACAATATTCTCGACACTATGGGCACCTCTTTGTCTCATTGGCGCGGGAACATTTCTTACTGTGCTTGTGGGTTAAAATTTTTCCTTTAGACGCTCAATTGTTGATCTGACAGGACGATAATTATGACCATTAATTGGACGTAGTGTTCTTAATATTGAGGCCACTGACTCCGAATTTCTGTGTGAAATTTTAATAATTTCGACCCGTTGGGTCGTATATCTTTCCATGATGAAATAACAAACCTTATTTAAATGTAAAAAAAGTGGGAAAAATATGGTGTCATTTGCGGTCTGTTTTTGGAGTGTCTCTTTTGACAAACCCGAATAAAAATCTTTGCATGTCCTTTTGTGGCCTAAGAAATTCACCTTTGAAGCATACTTACTTTGTTTCTTGTTTTGTAAGTAACTTAGCGTATTGCAACAATTTTGTCGAAAAAAAATCTGAAAATTTAATTACCGCTCTTAAATGTATGCTATCTATTTGCCGCATATGGTATGCAATAAAATATTCTGCCACATCATCACCAACAGGTATAAAAACGTCGCCTACAAATAGGCGCACTTTTCATTACTAAACATGAAAATAAAATAGAAAAAAAGATTAAAGCGGTCTTACTAAGCGATCCTAAACTCACATAGCCAAAATAAATCACACTTCAGAACAAATTATTATTGTCAGTGAAAGACTTCCACACGCAGAAAGAAAAGCAATTTCGTGAACTAATCAAACCGCAATCCCAAAAAATCTTTAACACACAATGAGTGGGGTTAAAAATAATGGTGAAAAACGTACAAACTTTTTTCTGGTCAATTCAAATTTCTTAAACCCCAAAGCCCGTGCACATTAAATTCGCATACTATCAACCAACTTTCCAGACTTGCTTAGCTGCCTAAGCTCAACACATGCCCAGGGACCACTGTCGTACGCGCAGCCTACAAATTGATGCGTACGAAACGAGCTAAAAGTTGAGAAGGGACAATGTGTTGAGGGCAAGCGAAATTCCCATAAGATAAATGGAGAATGTTAAAATAAACAAAATTCATTGTCTCATGTTTGCATTGCGTTACGAGCCTATTTGGTTTTGGTTGCGCGTTGTGGTATTTGCCGTTGTTGTTATTAACTGAAGTGGCGTGTAATGTGACGAAACCTAAATGACAACAAAACTGGCAGAGGAAAAGAAAAAAAAGCGCAGACAAAACAACAATGACAATATAAGAAAAACAGGAAACACATTAACAAAGAAATCCGGTTTGACAAGAACTATTAGACAACAGCAGCAATAAAGCAACAACAACAGCAACCAAGATAACTATCATAATAATAAGCAACATTGCGTTTAGGTAAGTGGTTGGCTGACAGGACAGGAAAAGGGCATGAGGCAGCCGAGCAGTATCATTAATCAATTGTACAGACGGCTGTAAATATGTATATATATGTGTGTGTGTTTCTCGTTGCTGATTGCCTGTTTACGATTCAGTTAACATTTTTGGCAACATCGACGCTTGCGGCACGCTTCGCGCTCACGAAGCTCGACGACAAGGTCGCGGCCATTGCGAGGCCAACGTCGCTCAGCGCGCTAACAGCCGCGGTGGCGCACGTTTACCGCCTCGCGCTCGCCCGGCAAGTGCCCGTAAATGGTGACGGTGATTGCGTTCCGGTAAATGATGCATTGCGACTGCCAAGGCGCCTGAATGTGTCATTAATATTGCGCCGAAAATAGCGAAAGAATGCCGGCACTTTCGGTTGTTGTGCTGGTGGTGGTGGTGGTGAGGTCGCCGATGTCACGTCATTCAACGTTTGCGGTTGGCGGTTGATGTCCTTTTTGCTTTGCGGCTATTTATAAGTATTGCTCCACTTTATTATTGTTTGCCACATATACTGTATACATATATGTATGTATATATTGGGTAGTCGAAAAAGTCTTTTCGTATTTCATTTCAATTGTTTGTATGCGTGTTTGACTAAGTGTGTATTAGTGTTTGTTATTTGCGTTTCTTGTTGTTAATTTTGTTTTAGTTGTTGTTTTTGTGTGCTGCTGATTGTCAACAATAAGTGCGCGCTGCTTAACGATGTTGATTTGAGCGCTCGAAATCGATTTCAGTTTTGTTCGTCGAGATTAAGCGCGGCGCTGGCGTAAAGTTGGACTGTTTGGCGCAGCGCGCTGCTGGCGTTAAAAGCAAAGCGCTTTTGTAAATAGTTGCGCACAAACGATGTCTGCGAAGTTAAGCTCCGCTTACGCGCTATTTGTCATACACTCGAGCAGCGCTTTTATAAATATGAAAATATGCTCGAAAGCCTCTCCAAGTGCCACATCGCGCGCAAAACAAATACATTTACTTACGCACACACACACACACACACACACACATATTTATGTACGCGCGCGGTAGTTATTCATGTAAACGCTTTTGGTTTTCGCTTTGCGTTGCCCACTTAGTGCCTGGCACGCACTTAAGCATGCCCAAGCATTTGATAATTTGTTATTCTCGCCAATGTGCCAGCTTTTATCCGCCACCACTCCGCCGATAAGTGCGCCGTTCAGCAAATCGCACGCCGATTGCTAACCGCAGCAGCTTTTGCTTTGCTTTCAGTTTTTCAGTTTTGCAACATTTAATGCTTTCACATTCTCTGGTGCGCGGTTTATTTGTTTTGCTTTCACTTTGCTGAGTTCGGTGTATTTTTGTTGGGCTTCAAGTATTTTCCGCTCTCCCAATTTTTCGCCATTTGGCTGTTGTATTAAGCAAATACTCGATATGAGTGTATAATGTATAAATTTATATGTATCTTTATATATACATATAAATATATGTACAATGTTTGCTTGCACTTTTATTTATAGCTGCTTGCCTCTGAACTGTGTGCTTGTAGTTGTGCGGCAAATGTGTTTGCGTTCGAGAGAAAAACTGAATTAAAGTGATCCTTGGCTGCTGCTATTAATCAGTCAATCAGTTGTGGTCCACATTCATTTATTGTAGTGTGTGTGTATGGGGAAAGTGTGTCAGTGGCATCGATCGATTTTTCGATGTCTAATCAACTCTTATTTTATGAGGGTTGTGAATAATGCTGAGTTTTAGTTTTTAGAAGCGATGTTCATAGTTTTCTTTAAGAGTACAGAAGTGGCTTTTGAGTTTTGAATGCATTTTTGGAACAATAAAGACAGTTTGCAAGTTTAATTTTTTAGTGAATTAGGTCTTTAATTATTATTAGATACTTTTTTATATTTATTTAAGTGAAATACAGAACGATAGTAAAATATTAAGCCGATTGATAGTAGTATAGTGGAAAAGCTAGAGAACATAGAGCAGGAATTAAGGAGAGTGCTGTAATAATATAAGGAAAAATACAATTTTCCTCGAAGAAAAAAATATAAAAATTCGAGGAGGAGGCGCCTGAAACTGTAGTAGTACTCAATAACATTTCATCTAAAATTTCACTTTTATAATATTAATTAAAATATTCCAAAAATTCTATTCAACTCCCGTCATTTCGGTGGGATGTCTAAAGGTATGCGCTGGCAAGTGTTTAAATATTTACCTCATCTTCTTCCATACAGCTTCTGCAAATGACATCTGGTAAGATTTCTAACCTTACGGCATGAACGCCAATATGGAGAGGCTAGCTTTACTGAGGGCAAAGAGATCACTAGATCTTCAGCCAAAAGGCAGCGCATATACCGATGGTGGCCCAAGGCTGGCCAAGCATCTGCGAAGCCCAGCTGTCTAGGACTATCACCTAGCCACTCCCATTCTACCGATAGCGGTTCTATGATGCCTTTCCTTTCTGGCTCATTAGCTTTACAATTTACTGCGATTCCGCTAAAGCCAGGCATCCATACCAGTCATATTACAAAGACACTTGATGCCATTGCTAGTGACGTTAGGCATTCCTCGACCAACCCTAAACGCACGGTAAATGAGTTTAAGTTCACTTCTTTTAAGGATTCTGCATTCCGGAGCAGCAGATCTACTGCTACCTTAATGGCTGCTACCTCGGCTTGGAAGACACTGCAAAAGTCAGGAAGTCTGAAGCTAGTGTTCATAGAGAGCTTTTGATAGTAAACCCTCCACCAACCTTTCTCCTCCAACAGCTTCTTCCCACCCAAAGCTCCCTCGCCGCTTTATGGGTAGAGAAGAAGCCGCTAGAGTTTGGTTGGGTGACTCCATGATATAAGTGATCCGATATGAAGTTAAAGTCTGTGAGGATATCCGAGTGTTCTGATATGTATTCTTTAAAGAACCCTGATTCTCTGAGTCTGATAGCCACTTTTGCAGCCATACACCTCCCTTATGCTCAAAATGGTGTTAAGCGCATAGTTGGAGAGAACAATGGGCTTGGCTGTGGTGTCATAGAGCCAGAGGACTACTTTCGGTGAAAGAACCCACCTTTTGCCAATGGCTCCTTCACAACAGTATAAGGCAATCGATGACTGTTTTGCTTTCTATTCGGTATTCGGCTTTCAATAAAGCTTTCTATCCAGGATGAGCAATAGATATTTCACTGTATCCACCGGTTGCAGACGGATTTCTACCACTTGCGGCAGCGATGCCACCGGTGTCTTATATTTAGTAAATAAAACCATAAATCCAGTCAGTCATTAATTTCCAAAAAAAAAAAATTCTCAAAATTCTAAAATCAAACTTCAAACGTTAATATCTTTTGAACGGTTAAGTTTACGAAAACACCGTTCGAGACCATTTTGTAGTGCATTCAATTTCCTACAAAATCTATGAAACGAAGTACGTATGTTTTCAAATTGGAAACGAGATATGAATTATTCTATCTGAGAATAAGAAAAAATACTAGAAAACCGTTAGGGAGGTTCTCCGCCACAATTACAACTAAGAGTTAATACTGGGAGAGCCTTTCTTACAGATGCCTATCAAACAATTTTTCAGCGTACGAAGCGAAAAATAAATACTTTCGTTTTTTTTTTGAACCCGCCCTAATGCATTTACGTATGTTTAGATATACACGAATCTACCTCTATTCACATCAAATTAGCAATATTGCTGCACACCATTCGTTTCTGTATTAATCTTAATATGATTAGTGCTGCAACGCATTGATGTGACAGAAATAAAACATGTTGCGTATACGCCGAGGTGCCGTGTCACTGCAACAAATGCAAATTTTTTGCCTCCGCATCGCATTTAATGAATAAATTAATATTTGCCGTTATCAAAATTTTTATTTTTTTTAAATTTTAACAACAACAATAACAGTTGTAGCATACGCTTATCAATATTTTTGCATATATTCCCCACATGCATATGTATGTGTACAGGGCGTATGAGTAACACTAAAACCAAACTGAAACTATTGCTTATTTTGACTAGAAACCTAAGTTTCTTTTTGGATTCCGCATTTTTAAAACGAAAAAATCGTTTGCATAACCAAATGCTTGAAGTTTTTCAGCATTTCTGATTTAATTTCGGCATTTTCACTTTTTTTTCGCTTCTCTTTTGTATTTTAAACTTTAAAGTGGGTATTGGTGTTTTTTTTTTGTTTACCTTTACATTTGCTTTGTACTCACCCATCAATTTGATGACCTCGCGATGGCTAATGAAGACATTCAGGTAGCCATTCGCCAGCAACGGAAACCAGCTGACCAGCGCACACCAAACATTCAACCAAAATTTTGACGCCATCTCTATGACACTATTGCTCGCTGCTAACTGCTGCTTGCGGGAGTTGGGAGCACGATGCGGCTTTGAGATTCGTACGAGTAGTCAACTCAATTAAAGCAGACAACGGCTGAAGGAGGCTGGCAACGCGGTCGTAGAGGAGATCGCGCAAACGTATGCTCGTTGGAACGTTGTTCCAAAGTCAATTTAAAAGCGACGAAAGAGAGTGAGCCAATAAAAATTGAAGAGAATTGCAAAAACGTAGAAAACGCCAACCGATGGCAGTTGTACGTTGGCTATTTGCGTTGTTTTGTTTGCTTTTCGCGTTCTTTTGCAATGTGTTTGTTGACGTTTTTTGTGCGCGCTTTATCCACTGGTGCGCGCATTCAACGCCCACGCTACTAGTTGTCGCCTTCGTGGTAGGCGTGGGAGAGCGCGCTGCTTGTTGGACTTGTTTGGCACAGCACCACACAAACAAAGCGAAAAAGCGGCGGAACTGTAGCGACGTCTACGAAGGACAAGCGAGTTCAGTGACTGTTCGCAGGAAAAAAACGATCTGGCACAACAGTGTCAGCAACAGCGGCACTCACACACACTGTTGCACAGTCAATCGCAATTTCAGTGCGCCTCGTATTGCCTAAAGACTGTGATTTGATTCTTTCGCACTTTTAATTTCGTGTTTATTTTTTGCCCTTCTCCTGCTTCTTCTTCTTCTACTACCGCTGCTGCTAGGTACTGCGTGCGTACGTCTAGTTGTTATTGTTGTTGTTTTGTGGCTGAATTGGTTGTTGGTCGTTGACCAGCACTTTCACCAAAAGCGCCGCACAATCAACAGCCGTATCGAGCTGTGATTGCAATGCCGCCAGCCGCACACTTGGCTGCGCTCGTCGTGCGCTTGTGTGCGCGCCTCCACGTATGCAACGCCTGTGGCAGTGTCTGTGGTGTGGACGGCGTCGGCTATGCGGTTTAATGCGGCTCAATGTGTTCTGGTTTGCTGTTTATTGCCGTTACTGCTGTTGTCGTGTGCTGTTCTTTTTGTTGTTGCAGTCGCAGTTGTGTCCCGTTGACAAGCTGCCGCGCAGACAGCGCTGGAGGGGGTGGTGTAAGCGGTTGCGCTTGCTGTAGTTACAACAGTTTGTGTTTTGGTTGTATGTGTTGCTGTTGTTGTTGTAGTCGTTGTGCTTGTTCGTTTGTTAGTCGTCGCATCGGCCAGGCAACAGTCGTCAGCTGCCATTTCAGTGTCGTCAGATGAGCATGCGAAACCATGCAGCCTGTATTTGTCGCTGTGGTGTGTGTGCGGCTGTTGCAACGTGTCTTTCAAACTTCAACGACAATTTTTTAACCGCCTTTTTTGTTGTTTCTTATTCTATTTTTAATATATGTCCTTAGTGTTTTAGCTGTGATTTCGCTACACTTTTCTCGGTGGCTTTCATTTTCGACAGTTCTTTTCTCGTTATTTTTTATGTCTTTTATAGGCGGCGTGTGTGGCGTACATTTACATGTCGACAAATACCGTTAGATTGTTTCGGTTGTCACATATGCGCTTGACATGCCCTTGGTTTTTGGATACCGACCGCTGTTTGCGCTGTCACTATCTACCCTTTCACCTTTGTTTGTATGACACCTTCTGCAATGAGAGAAGAACGAATGAGAAATTATATTAGAAAACTGAGTTTCAAAGGAAAGCAAAAAATTAGGATCACATATGGTTTAGGAAATGGGCAAATAGGCAAACAAAATTGGTTTTCAACGCAAGCATAGCCGTAAGCCAACCAAAGACGCATAATGAAATTTAAACTTGAAGGAAGGAGCCGAAAGGCTCGCAAATTTAATCACGCGCACACGTATGTATGTTATTCACTTTGCATGTCTTTTGACTCTTTTGGCTTATATGGCATGAGAATATTTTAACAAAAACAAGAAATACAAGAGAGTGTTTGTAAATAGTTCTGAGAATTTTTGTATTTGGTTTTTCGTACACTATTTTGAAAAGCTCTGATGTCTCTGTCGGTGAATTTCAGAGACGAGGGGCTCTTCAGATGGAGTGTGTTCTCCCTACGAAATATTGAGTAGTCGAAAAAGTATTTTCGTATTTTGTTGAGATGTTGTTGCTGTCGTATATCTCCAGTGCTACCAATCACATTGTGTCATAACATATGGTGTTGGAAAGGTGAGATTATAAGCTTCATTTGTGGTGGTGGTGAAGCTCAACAAAAGGTGGCAAAGCCAGGATTGACGCCTCGAAAGGTTATGCTGAGTGTTTGAAGAATTGGAAGGGAATCATCCACTATGAGTTTCTCCAGCATAGTCGAACGATGGATTCAACATTTTACTATCAACAACTGATGAGATTGAAGCAAGCATTCAAAAAAACGACCAGAACTGATAAACAGCAAGGTCTTCCTCTTCCATCAGGACAACGCTAGACCACACACATCTTTGATGACTCGGCAATAATTGGGAGAGCTCGGTTGTGAAGTTTTGATGCATCCACCATATGGCTCTGAGCTTCCACCATCAGACTACCATTAGTTTCGGCCAATGCAGAGCTCCAAGGTCCAGAAAAAAGAACTGGAATACATGTTGATGTACCATTAAGCTCTTTCAAGCAATCAAGAACCTTCAATAACATAATCTTTAAAACGAAACTAGCCTTAGCTCTGTCTGACTATCAGTCAAACTTACGACGACTGAGAAATTTAGGAAACTATGAGCTTATTTCCGACAGTCACAATTCTACATCAATCATGTGAGTTGTATCGATATTTTAGGGTAGCACTGTTCGGAAGTGTACTCTATTCTGAGTTAAAACTAATTTTGTTGGTGACCTATATTCTCGCAACCTCTTTTTCGCCTATTGCCTATCTTCCATAGTTATTTCAGTATTTTCCAGTAAAGAGAAAGAATTCGAATTCGTCGATGATTTCCATATTTTCAAGCGTTTCTTATGTAAATTTATATTTCAACCTGCGTTGTAGTTTCGTTTTTAAATTATTCCCGAATATCATAAATCAATGCTAGAACACCAAGTGACATTTACGAATTGGGTATGATATACCCAAAACTAACCAAAACCATGAGAAATGTAGTTACTTTAAAAATAGGACTATCACGTCATATCACCGTTGAAGGGAGTACAAATCCCTTTGCAACCTCGGCAACAAGCAGCGTATGCCGCCTAGGCGTGTACCGGAGCCTCATTGTCAGCGCTGCTTCACAGCTGTCATGCTGGTTGCTTAGGCGGCCGAGTCAGGCGGATTAAACCCAGCCCAGAATACCAGACATTCCAACATAGGGGGGTGATGTGTGGCATGTGACTTGTTTTCGACTCGCAAAACATCACACACCGACATACACACACACACACGCGCACCGTTGCATTTGGTTTGTTTGCCTGTCTGCGTGCGCGTCCTTTTGGGGTTTTCGTTGTTTGCAGTTCACTTTATTTTTTTTGTTTTTTTGGTTTTGCTATTCTTTCAGTCAATTTTTGTATTGCTTTGATTTTTAGCTATTTGCTCTTTGAGTGTGCTGGTTGCTGTTTTTGTTGTTTTTTATTTTTTTTATTTTTTCATTCCTTTTATGCGCTCTGTTTTTGACTGCCACACCAAGTTTTCTAAACAATTTTAAATGCTACAAACTTCTTGAGAAAGTAATTAAAAAGTTGCAAAGATTAAGAGTCTCTCACTCTCTCTTTCACTCTCGAGGAGTGTTTCGTCGCGTGCCACATGCTCACATGAACAGCAACGGCAACATGCAACAAAATTGTGCTGAATGTGGGGCTACTTGCAACATACAATGTATATCATAAGCCCGTGTCGATCCACCACACATGTGTGTGTATCTGTATGTCTGTCGCCTAGCAGCTGATTCACACATTCGCGCCATTGCCCATCGCTGGAGTGTGTGTGTGTGTGTTGCCCGGCATTTTGCAGTATTTAATGCCTCACCTTTGCTGTTGACTTTGATTGCTGTTTTATTTAAGCTTTCATGTAGAACTGTGAAGTGGCGCATATTTCGGTTGGTCGGAACTTTACGAAAAGAAGATGAAGAAGAAGCCGACAGAAAGTAAATAAATCTGAGGAATTATTTAATTAAGTTCTTTTCGAATAAAGTGTATTCCTCCGGGTGGTGTTGAAAATGCAGTAAATTTATCTGAAAACAAATTCTCAACTCAACTTAGTGAACAGAACTTCGTGTTGAGTGCTTACACGTATGTTCTTTAAAGTAAATTTGAGGCTTTCGGGAATTTTCGGATTAGTTGTGTGTACTTTTTTTTAATAATAGAAAGATATTTGCAATTTGGTTGGGAAAAATTTGAGTTTGGAGCGAATTCATTTAGGTAATCCTTTCGCAAGTCATCTGAGCCTAGGCAAAATTAAACTGCTCGATACTGATGACAAAATTAATTCGCAGAGTTAATATTACATGTTTTTGTTGAAAACTAGCCACTGAGCCTTTCGACTTTTTCTTTATTTGTAAGTCGAAAATGGCTTCGAATACTATCCAAGTTATTGCCAATTTTTATTCTTGCGTGTGTTTCTGCTTAAAAATAACTATTATTAAACAAAATGTTAAGAAATAAATAGTGTGGTCAAACATGTAGATTAAAGACAATATTTGTCATATGGAGGCTACTTGTGAAGCTTTTCTGCAATCGTAGTCCGATGGCATTTTCCATTTCTTCAAATATAGCAGGAATCTGAAGTAGTATAAGCGAGTAGCTGAATGCAAAAGAGTCTCGAGAGATCTTCAGGATTCTTCGCATAAAAAGTACCTTATAATTCAAATTAAAAAACACAAGCCACCGACTGATACAGAGCCTACAAAGATGGTCAAGAGATCGTTGAAGACAAGTCTCGTTCTGCACGACCTTCGACCTTTCAACTGATGAAAATATTAAAAAATGAAAAATATGGTGCTTGAAAATCGTGCGGCAAGTTTTGGTGAGATTACATGAGAGCTCAAGATCTCTCGAGAGTCTGTTTAAATTAATTTAGTATATATTTTGGGTATGAAAAGCGTTCTTGCTCAACTCCTCTGAAGCTGAAATTTTTTCAACAGAACACGATTGCGACCAAATTTAAAGCCAAAAAGCTATGAATACCATCGACCAACAACCATATTCATCAGATTCGGCTCCGTGTTACTTTTTCCTTTTTCTCAAACTGAAATTCGTGAAACTCGTTTTCGGTCGATCGAAGAGATAAAGCAAAATTCACTGAATAAGCTGAAGTCCATCCCAAAAGTTGCTCCTGGAAAGTATTTCGAGGACGGGAAAATCATTGATATAAGTGTACTAAATCTGGCGGGGATTATTTTGAGGGCCACAAAATTAAATATTTTATTTAAAATTTCCGGCTGCTTATTTCTGACTTGATATGCAAGAGGGCATTCCTAGCTAACAAACGAGCGGCTGGTTAGTTGTCTCCGAGCACCTGGAGAGCCAGGACAAACATTTTCGTGCGACGTGTTTCTGTGAGTGATGTACGCCGAAAATGCAGCGTTCGTTAAAACAGAGGTACGCGATTAAATTCTGCCGGTTAACCTGCGACAGAGACGTTTAATACTGGCTTACTCAGATATTGCTTTAGCAAGAAGTGGTGTGTTTCGCTGGCACCAGGTTTTTTTGGAGAGCCGTGAAGCGGTCGCAGATGAATGAACAAATCAAAAGTGACAACGATGCTCATTGTTTTTTTGACATCAAAGGCATGTTTCTAATGAACAAACCGTCAACGCCAAGTTTTACGAGGAAGTTAGTATTCCGATCATGTTCCTACAGTCTCATCTATCGAGTGCCAGTAAAAATTTTGTGTACTTCGGATCTTTGTTTTGCAGTTTTGTACCCAGGTGGCTCGTTCCATTGTGTTTTCATTTTCTTTCGTCGTATAGAAAATGTATGGGTTTCCCAATGTTGATCACGTTTTTCGGTGAAAGCCATACACCATACTTGGCAATCTCGTACACCATTTCATTGCCTTTGATGCCTTTGGCCTTGCATTCAGTAGAAATGAAGTTGCTTGCTTCTGGCAACACTTTTTACTGCTGCCCTGCTTTCCAAGACACTTCTGATCGATATGCAATACGAGGTTACTGCCTCGATTGCTGCTTGGCTGTCTACGTAAATGTTGACTCTGGAGTTGCCTGCAGGTGCATTGCAAGCTCTGTGGCTTTCGCAATAGCAATATGGCTCCAAAAGTGAGATGAAACTAAACTCCACGTGTTCGATAAAGCCTTTAAGAAATAATTTCGCAAAAAAAGTATTTTTTTACCTTAAATCACTTAAACCCCCTTAACCTCTGCTTAACACCTTATTGTACATTGCTGACACTGGTTTCAGCTCAATAGTGCCAACAAGTTCCTGGAATTCATCAAAGTGCTTTGTAAGTGCATGTGATAGAGGTGAGGATAAAATAGGTCGCGTTGCAAGCCTCAATTAAAATCCAATCTAATGTAATCTAAGAATTGGCATTATTGTATTCGGGCAGTGGCCTATTTTGAAGGCGAAATAAAATACGTAGAAAAGTTGTTGTTTTACTAGTCCGGTTAAACTTTATCACCTGGTAAATGTCGGTCACTGCACTACCAATTATGCCGAAATAATTGTTTTGAAAGTGAAATGAATTAAAAAGTCATTACTGACTGTTTTCGAAGTAATGACAAATCTTTTTTGCTGTCAGATTGTCTTAATTGACTTTTATATAATAAGTATTTTAACTATGAATATGCCAAAGCGACGGAAATTTAATAAATGACTTTAGTTAATGTTAAACATTTTCATTTAGGATTGCCATTTCTTGTTTAATTTCATTATTTATATTTTATTTGTGCATTTGAATTTCAACTTAATTAAATAAAAAAGTTTTATTATAGTTAAAATACATTTCTAAATTTTTTCCTTTTTTTATTCTACTTTTTAGTCGCAACGAATTATTCATAGTAACCTTATGTGTTACTAACATTTTGTTCGTCTTTCTATAACCAGCAGAGTCCCAGATTCTTTTTAAAGCAAAAGTTTTCTTACGAAGCACGTGAAGAAGCTAAAGAATTTTGCCACTCGCACACTTATGAGCGGAAATGTGAGCAGCACTTGAGCGAAAGAAATGCCTAAGTATGGCAAATTCAAGCCAATCACCCACTGCAGGCGCCTGCTATAGAATAGCACAGTTATTCAGCTGCGAGGCCAAGCAATTGGTGTTAAGTGGTTGGTTGCTAGTTTTGATTTTCTAAAATTTACTATTATTAATGTGTATTTTTTTCAGTGTGCAGCTTTTGTTGCTGTTTCTAACAAATGCATGTTTTTCATGGTGTTGTTGTTGCGCTGCCGTGCCTTGGGTGCCACTTTATGCTGGCTGAGTGCGCTGCAATTGCGGGTGTGAGTGTTTGTGTGAAAGTTTTTAGTAAATATACATACATATGTTTGTATATATATATGAATTTGCGAATTTGTATGTTTGTACTAAGTTGTTTTTGTTTTAGGTGTGTGTGTGTGTTGCCGAGTTTTGAACTGAAAATTTCCTCGTGATTAAAATGGGCGAATGTTGCATGAGTTCCTAACATATTTTTCACAAACATGCCAATACATATGCAAGCATGTAGGGAGCAAGTAGCTCACATAAATTTTGCTATTCACACATACAGACACATACATACATATATTGATATTTATGTGCGTGGTAGTTTAACCGCCGGTTGTTGTTGAAGCGCATGAAAACTTTCGCCAAAGTTTAAAAATACAAAAATTTCTTATTTTTCTCGCAACTTTGTTGTTTTTATTGCGATTTTCCGCTTTTTGTTTTTGCTGCGATCACTGCTGCCGCTGCTGCTGCTGCTGTGGAATTGTGGCATTTGCAAGAAAATGAAATTTGTGCCAGCAACAGCTTGGTGGCTGTTGTTATCGCTAAGCGTTCTATACATTTACGCACACATGCAACGGCACAGCTAATGTCCTCACACACACACTCACACATACACATGGCAAGCGTCCACAGTTTCCGCAGCGGTCGAAGCGTGCGCCCTGCGCTCGATTTCAACAACAATAACACGCTGAAGCATCAATTTCAGTATGTTGATTTTGAGCGGCTGAGTAAAGTGTTGCCACGCAACCCTTATTTAATATTTGTGTGCAAGTAGGCGTGTCCTTCAGCATTTATTTCGCGAAAACTTCTACCAACGACTGCGCGGAGTGCTAAGGCAAAGCGCACAACGCGTTGCTATTGAGCAGCAGCTACTGCAAGGACGACGACGACGATGACGATGAGAGCGGAAGCGCCAAGGCGTGTGGCAACAGTAGCGACTTCCGCCCGAATGGCGGCGCATTTGTGTGCGCCTTGACAGCGGGCGCGCGCGTCGAGCGGCGGTGCCACCGTCGCAACGCTGACTGTGCAAGAAACTTTTCATTTTCAAATGTTTGCTAGTTGAAGCAAAGCAAGCAACGGCACAAGGCTTGGCTGTGACTCTCATGGACGCCGCCTGCCAGTCAGCAATCAAGCGTCATCAGCAGGCGGCGGGTGGGCGAACGACTTGCTACAGCCTGCGACCGGCAACCGCCAACCACCAGCCGTCAAGGCGCAATTTCGTAACACTCTCGAGCAGGCAAGCAGAAAGAATTGGAAACAGAATTTTTTCGCATTTCGCACAGAAAAAAGTTAAACAAAAAAAATTAAAAAAAAAAAATTGAAAAATGGTGAAAAAAAATCATGAAATAAATTTCAATAAAAGCTTCAACCAGTGACGCGCGTAAGCGTCGGCATGCATGCATGCGAGCGCAAACTCATTGCAACGCACACAAACTCAAACCCATTCGAGCGTGTTCACAAAATGCGCACACACACACACTTACATAAGCACTTGCATACATACATACATGCGACAATATGATTTCATGTGTGTGTGTGTGCATTATAAGCGTGTCTGTGTTGAATGTGCTTGTATGCAGCATGTGTTAGTTATCCTGCAATTTCGCTGGTGATGGATACAATAATGCCAAGCTTCCTTCAAATCCCCCAATCGCCGTCGCCAGCCCGCTTCGTCGTTCCTGCCATCGGCAGCATGAATGTGTGTCTAATGAATATTCTGCACATTTCTAATGGCTGCCATGGATACCGTTGCTCTGGCGTTGTAACAAGCTATAAACGCACCCATCATGGTACCGTTATCGCTGTTAAGTGTTAGGCACGTTTATTTACATATGATATATGCATGCAGTTGTGTCAGATTGACAGCATGTCGCATCCACCCGATTGGAATCTCACTAAAAATATTTATTTTATTGCAAATAAGTGTTTACTGTTATAGAGTGTATATTTTAAGTGTTGTGTTGTGGGTTGAAAAAGCTTTTCGGTACTTTATGATGTCCGAGGTCTCATTATAAAAGAAGTTACTATAACAAAATATTCTCCGAACTCGTCCAAAATCAAAAAACATTGTTATTTTTGAGTACACCAAAGGAATGGGAGTTGCACAAAAAGTTATCACTCTCAAGAATAGCCAGGCGCTTAATCATTTCATGTGCAACACGCATCGCGGTGGAAATTATTAAAGATTTAAGGTGGTCCAAGGAGTACCTAACTGTCACAAGATAACTCAAAGTATCTGAAGAACGATGGTCTGATGGTCCAAAATCATCGTAAGACTAATTTGAAAGTGGCTAAAAATTATGGACAATGAACCCAAAATGAAACATGTATGGGCAGATGGACGGAAATGGACGTGGATCGGTAAGAAAGTATTCAGAAGCGCGACATATCTATGTCAAACTGGGGCAGCATTCATGACGTGGAGATTTGTTCGCCGCTTGAGCTCAGCAAAATCGGCGGAACGGCTGTTGTCTGCAGGAGAATTTACACATAGAAATATCGGGCACAGCTCGATGGATAATGGCGGTTTGGCAAACAGCGACTACATGATCCTACTTTTCAACTTGGAAAGAAGGTTCATGTTAGCTATACGCAATACACTAAACATTGTCTAGAGTTAGGCATAAGACAACCTTTTAAGTTGCCGGACCACTACAGTATATTTCAAGCTGAGGTCTTTGCTTTGACGAAAGCCGCAGAGCTAGCCTCTAATCCAACTGTAGGCAATTCCAGAGTCTACTACTACCTAGACGGCCATGCAGCAATCAAGGCAGTAAGCTCGTATCGCATATCAGCCAGAAGTATCTTGGCCGGCAGTGGAAAGTGTTGGCAGAAGCAAGCAACTGTATTTATACTTTGTGCCAGGCCCCAAAGGATTCGAGGGAAATAGTGGACGAGATTGCCAAGAATGGTGTACAGCTAACATCCGAAAACGTGATCAACACTGGGAAACCCATGTATTGTCTATACGACGATCTCGACAGAAGCATGGTAAAGAAAATCACAACCCGATGGAGCAAGCTACCACGGTGTAAAACTGCAAAAGTCATCTACCACTCTATAGAATAGATTTCAGGAACATGATGGGAATACTAACTGGTCATTGTTTGATGGCGATAGTACGAAAAGACTACAGGAAATGGCATTAGCAAAACTACGCTGTAAGCATCTGCGGTCGCCACGGTATAATACACTGGAGGGAGTATCGATAGTATGGCCGTAGAATGTGTTAAAATTCGTGTTAAGCGCAGGCATCTTAAACGTAACGGTATCGCAAAGGACCTAACCTAACCTAAACTGCGCTTAGAAACAGCAGATACAGTGAATTATTTAGGACTCGTCCTAGGCTCATAAAGCATATCGAAAAGATATCAAGGAAAGTATTTATTGTTTTTTACTATTGCAGAGGATCCATTGACAAAAGGTGGGATCTCTCATCGAAAGTGGTCCTCTGGATCTGTAAAGTCACTGACGTTTACATTTGAAATACATTTGGAGAGTTCATCAGCATGTCTGGTTCAATTAATGTCATTTTGTATATAGAACCTTTAGATATCGCCGGTAGGCATATGGCCAAGAAAGTTGCTATCAGACTCGGCGAATCAGGGTCCTGGAGTCTGCAAACCAAACTCTGCCCCCATACTTACGACGGAGTTAGGCGTGGATAGAATCTGGTAGACAAGAGAGGTTCCTTGCAGTTGGGTCAAACGTTGGCGGAAGATTGGTGGAGGGATTTATTATCACTCACTTCGTGTTTTTTACCACTAGACAGCTGGGCTGCAGGCAATCTTGGCCAGCGCTGGCCTACCAACGATTCATGCGCCATTGTAAGATACTTTTGGCCCAAAAAACGATCGTAAGAATGAGCTCTTTGCTCTCAGTAAGACCAGCCCCTCCCTAGTTGTGTGGGTTCTAACAGATTGTTGCACTGTTGGCGTTCACGCAGTACGGCTAGGAGTCTTATGGTAGAATATGAGGTGAAAATAGCTCAACACTTCCTTCCAGATTGTTCGGAGTTTGCTAGTTTCAGACTTAAACAGTTTTTGGCTCACATTTTCTGATCCGAGCTCGTGCGAATAGAAATTAAACCTCTAAGCTAATTTTTATTGGCCACAAAGCGCTTTGTCGACTTATATATTATTTTTATGGCATTCTAAGTGTGATCTTCGGATCTGTTATCGAACCTAACCTTAAGGGGTTATATACTTTTAGGAGGTCGAAAAAAAGGCATTTTTCAAGAATTTTTTCTAAGCAAACTATTTGGTTTATTGATTTGAAACTTGGCAGGTATATTATGACAACCTTAAACTATATTCACATGTTTTTTTTTGCCAAAAATAATTATCGGGAACGTTGATATTGCCAATTTTGCAGAGGTCCGCAAAAAAAAGGCCTCTTGCGGTGAGCACGATATCTCTGGACTGGATCATCTAAAAAGCAAAAACCAGATAAATTTCATTAATATAAGAAATAAACTAGTGATTGATCGAAGGAATGAGCAAACTAAATTTTTTTGAAAAAATGGCGTCTACTCAAAGCAAAAGGTTCGATTTTCGACCAAAATTCGTGTCTTTAATTGTTTCTAAAAATAAGAAATTTTCATCGGATGGGGAAATCCTTCGATTAAGTACTAAAAAATATAGTTAAGAAGCTTATGTAAAAATTTCAGACCGATCGGTTCAGCCGTTTCTGAGAAATCTTGCTCACCGACTTTGAAAACACCGTTTCGAGAAAAACGAGTTTAAAGTTTTTGAAAGCACTTTACTTGTAGTCGGCGCGCCTTCACTAATGTGTCTATAACTTCGAAAATATTCTTCGGATCGACTTAAAATTTTGTATGTGTATAGGTAGGTAGGTATATATTAATAAAACGTAAAAACAAAAAAATCGATTTTTTGAAAATCCTAACTGTATATAACCCCTTAACAAAGGTATAGTCGATGTGGTTGAGGGCTTATTTTATTGTAAATTTATTGTTGCTATTACTTAGTATGAGTACTATTAGCGTCATTTAGTATAAATAAAGCCTTGTAATATGTATTCATAACCACGCAGCCATTTTAGCCGCTTAAAGCTACGCAATTTCACGCCAAACTTTATAGTCGGCTCTTTAGTACTGGAGTGCACTTGTACTCGTAACGATTTATGTATGGTATATATCTAATGTAAGCACATTTCAACTCGGATTGCGAGCGTGCTACAACTATAAGTAGCTCAGCTTAAACACACATAACTTTATAACTGTGCATATGTTCACACGTGCGAAGCGCATGGCATGCATAGACGCTTCTAAATATTTCGATATGCACAAATCTGTCTGTCTGTGTGTGTAAGTGTGTGCATGTATGTCAGCAATCAGTATTTAGCGCCCGAAGTGTGCAATCAATGCGCGTTCAAAAAAAATTGGCCGCTGGCAATGCAGCGATTACTATTCCGAATATCTACAACTGCAATTAAATGCTTTTTATCTCGTATATCAACACAACGATGCGTATGTGTGCGTTTGTGCATGCGTGTGTGTGTGTGGTGGCATGCATGAGCAGCTGCAATTGATATTTAAACCGACAACCGAGTTGTGAAACATTGTGGCCAATTGCGTTTCTATTTTCGTGCTGAAGACTCGGCGCAAATACACAACGCCACACACACACTCACATGTACGAGTACACGCGCAAACTAGCAGGTGTGCGTGGCACACACTCATGCACGATTCTGTGCAAATTTACCTGTGGCACGAAGCTTACATTTGCGCTCATTAATGCTCGGCAATTGGATAGCTGTATACTTCAATGACCAATTACTGCTTTCATTATTCGCATGCACAATACTGTCTGTCGGTTGACTGCTGCCAATTTGAGCAATTTGCTCGTGCACGTCGCTGTGAGCTGACATTCATTAATTTTCGGTTTTGTTTTTGAAAATCCATTTCAAATCAGAATTTCACAAATGCTTTGCATTTATACGATTTGATTGATATTTTGGCTATAATTTGAAAATGGCAAAGATGAAGCAAAAAACAGAAACCAAAAAAGCCAACAACAACAGTATGTAATTGGCTCGAAGCTCTCAGATTTTGTGTTTGATAGATGGATAGACGGTTGATTTGGCGTTGGAGCAGATAATTTGCGGATTTCAAAAGATTTCCAAAATGAAAAATGAAAATATGAAGGTTTTTGAGCAGAAGTGGCTTTCTTTCTGCGGTCAAATTACGTTATTTGTGATATGTTCTTTTTTGGCTGTTAAATTAATTTTTGATTCTTAACGTTTTCCTTTAAAAGTAGAGATAGTAGTCAACCTTACAAAAAAATACTTAAAAATTTTGATTTCCCAATGGAAGTAATCTTAGCATAAAATTAGATGTTACCTTCATATATAGTATATGTTTTTTCTCTTAGAAAATTTCTGCAGAGCGGTAGTAAATATTGTTGTTGTTATAGCGACAGAAAGCATGACTGAAGTAATTTGAAAGAATTCAGCCGAATCGACAGTTTTTGGCCGCTTAAAAATCCTGGTTACGTAAACCCGATTAAATATTCTGCCATGGCGACATACTCCGAGTTCCTTTATTTGATGTTCTTTGATTCCCAAGAATTTTTTTCTCTGGCTTTATAAGCAATAGTAACCAATATATGCATTATGAGTCTTCTAGAGTTTTTAGTTGATACCAACCTAAGTTCGAAGTCGATCTATAACAAAATCAAATCGTTAGAGAAAACTCGTAGATGACTCATCCTATCTGTGTATTTAATCTGCAATAGTTGCCTACTAAGATCGAAAAAGAATCGGTTATGTGATCAAATAGGATTGTCAAGTGCTGAGCATAAGGCAAGACTTGGCACCGATCTCTCCATATCTTTCCATCTTCCGACAGTAAAAGGATTGTTATCCTTAACTTCGAAAATTTCTTCCTCATATGAGATCATTGCCGGCAGATGTATTACTGAGAAGTACGCTCTAAGGCTCAGGGAAGCTGGGTAAATGAAGGACAACGAACAAGGACACACCGAAATTCTCTTCTCCTTCAAATAAGGGGTTGTCAAAAAAGTCTTGCGGTATTTTTATTGAATTTTTTTTTATTGAAATTGAAATGAATTTTTGATGACTCATGCCCAGCTCTTGACCGATGCTACGGCTGCTACTATGCCGGTCTCTTTCGACCAATTCAGCGATTTTATCGCAATTTTCGACGACAGGCCTTCCGTCCATAAACTGCACAAATTTTATTGGCGGCTTGAGATGCATTTGCCTTTATCGTAGTAGTACGCTATAACTCACGAAGAAACGACAATCAATCAAACACGTGTTAGCACGTGAAATGAGCTTTCCAAGAAGGTATAGTTTTGACAACCGTTTACATTACTGACTTTTATCACTGCCTTGTAGAGGATATTCGTGACGGCTTTTTGTCTGTAAACCCAGAGATGAGGGATATGTGGATGGGATGGAGACGCTGGTGAAGATACAGTGAGCTTTTTCATGAATAGTTCAAAGATATATGAGAATGTTGGAGGTGGAGTTTTTTGTAAAGAACTTTATGTCAATCTTAGCTTTAAGCAGTAGTGTTTTTTTAGGCACAAATGATGCAATCAAAGCTAGTCAAGGAGTGTCTGACCGCATGAAAAATATCACCAAGTTAATTTATCATCAGACTCGTCTGGGTGCCTAAGCATAGCGCAATGGATGACAACTGCGAAATCGATGAGCTAGCTAAAGGATACACCTTTATCACGCTCACATCAGTATGGGTCGGAGATAGATGCAAATCTTGCGTTATTGCTCTTGATAAATGGACGTCTCGTGAGCTTAGGAGGCGCTGGTCCAGGACCAGTCATATCTTCGGTGAACCAGGAGACATAGCCGAAGCTGATATTAACCGTCTCAACAAATTTGCAATATACTTAAAGTGCTTTGTCGATCGGTAAGGTTCTTATGATCCAGCTTTTTTAGGAGTTTTACCATAAAGTACCGACGTTCTTAACTATCCAAGTGAGATTCCTGTAATAATTGACCTCTTAACCCAACCTAACCTATGGGATATTGTATTCGTTCTGAAGCATGCTAAAATCGGGAATATCACATTCCAAGCTTAAGGTATACCGAATTTTAGCAAAATACCGGGTTGATGAAGACATTTTTTACAATAACTTCTGGTTGGCACAGGCGGTATCTTTAGAAATACATAGGCCTTATAGCGTTTGGCCTAATAAGTCCTTGTGTCTTTCGTTATTGTTCATGTTGCTTGGGTTTCCAATTTAAGAGTCGAAACGAGTTAGTCTCTAAGCTCATTTATGGGATTTTATTGGCTTACTTTCCTATTAGCATTCACCTTTCCCTTTTGTATTAGTTGAATACACTCTATATAGTAGATGTAGATGAGACATTTTCCAATATAAGCTCAGAGCAGTTATGTATATGCATTGAGGCCACTTCCATTTTTCCTTAACTTGAATCAATGGTGTGATTAAAAAGTCAACTTTCGTCCGCTATCGGATATTGACGTCACAGCACTCATCTAAAAATCAATAATAATCATTTTTCTTACTATCCTTTAATTGATAACTGTTCTCAAATTTAATATAATTAACATGTTTTTATGAAATAAACATAAAATATTGGAAAATCTACAAAATTTCTCTGCTTCCAATTTCTGATTTATTTAAGCAAGAGCAAAAATTTTTTATATTTACTCATATTTCAGCCACAGCAATTAACAAAATTTCCTTAAATTTTAGCAAAAGGCATTGATTATAGTAAATTTCAATGATAAATCGACGAAACGAAGAAATTTGAAATTGTGCTTATTATTTTTCAAAACAGCAAAAACATGAGTAATATGCCTCCTAAAAGTCTCACAAATACTTCGCAGTCGGAAATAAACCAAAAATGTAGCAGAATATGCTCTCATAAGGGAGAAATAAATCCAGCAGCGGAGCTGGTGAAAAGAAAGGCAATGAGAAATTCTGATTCAAAGCAAATACACTTTATGGAACAAAAGTGAATTACTGGGTGAATAGGCAAATGAGTGGGTGCAGAGAGTCAGCAGAGCGTGAGACACGTGTGTGTGTGTAGCCTTGAAGTATCTCATGCATAGCAAGTTCGGCACATCTAATATGCAATATGCAAATGCTTTTCACATGAAACGCATAACTTTCTAAGGAAGCACACACACACACATACACGCATACATACAAACGAATATTTGCACAAAATAGCTAAAAGCAAAAAATAGCAAAAAAAAAATGAATTAAAAAGCAAACATTAAGTAACTGGCAGCCTTGAAAACACACACAAGCGCACACATGTGTATTTGTATGTCAACGCAGAGCAAAATTAAATACCCCAGCGATCGCAGGCACATCCGCTGGATGTAAGTAAAGCAACGGAAACGGCGAGAGCGAGTAATTATGCTGACGGTATGTGTGTGCCTGTGTGTATGTGTCGCACATTTACATTACAAACGCAACGAGAGGCAGCCACAAACACACATTTCAATAAATATTGGAGATTCTTTTATATACACATATACATACAGACATACATATGCGCGCATAAGTGCATGCTCCATAATATATGTGTGTGTGTGCGTGCGCAAATATCCATTCGGATACAAATTATACTTAGTGTAAATGCTTTTGTCGCATGAGCGTGTAAGCGTGTGAGCTGGGGAGCGAACGCATCGCTGTAACCAACGTTCATCATTCATCAATAATTCAAAAGACATATTTCACATGAATTCAATGGGTAGTTGGCGCTTGGCGGCGACTCAGCTGCGGCGGCAGGGCGTCACTTGACTCATAAATACACATGTCTGAGCGCAAATATGAAAGCTTTCACGCACATAGACGATGAGTATGTAAATACAAATACAATTGGGATCAAAGTCTCAGTAGATTCGGCGAAGACTAGTTTCTGCTGAAACGCTGAAATTGGTTCGAAATGGGTGTGGAAGAAGTTGTAAGAGAATGAGTAGTTTTATAAGTTTAGGCAGTTAACGCCATCAAAAAAGCTTTCATACTCTACAGCAATCTGAAGAAGTTCCTGACCGTCGACGAAATGTGGATCCATGATACACACCAGAAACCAAGACAGAGTCGAAAATGTGGAATTTTTCGTGAACCTCTACTAAAAAGGCGGAAACTGCTCTATCAAACCGAAAGTGGATGGTCACCGTTCTTTGAAATTAAAAAGCTGTGAACCCCATCGACTGCTGCAAGAAAAATAAATCAGTCATGCAGCTATACTATATCGAAATGGATACCAAATTACAGAGAAGAAGGTACCATTTGGCGAGCAAGTGAGCTCATCGGCCCACAATTCCGCCATCGCAGCGGCCAAATTGATCAAACTATCTGACCGTCGACGAAACATGGATCCATGATACACACCAGATATCAAGGAAGAGTCGAAAACGTGGAATTCCTCCTGAACCTCGTCTAAAAAGGCGAATACTACATATCAGACCGAAAGGGAATGGCCACTGTTCTCAGAAATTCACAAGCTGTGAACTCCGTGTACTACTATGAATCTCATACAGCTCATCGTTGGGAATTCGCCATGGCAATGGTCCAATTGGTCGAACTAGACTACAAGCGCTCCAACCTACTCTCTAAATTGGGTTCCATTCGACTTATTTTTGTTTGTCAAACTTGGAAAAGACACTCCCCGGATAGAAATTGAGACGAATAAGGAAGTCTTCGACGAAAAATACTTTTCAGGCGTGTTGAAGAAATTGGAGATGTACAAGTGCAACGAGCTAAAATAAGATTACGTTGAGATTGAAATCGCAATTTTAGCAAAATTTTAATTTTTTCTTTTATTTCGAACAACTTTTCAGCTGAAACAGTGCCTCACAATATAAAAAAGTTTCATAAAACATTTACTAGTAACATGAAATGAATGCGAGTAGTACTCTATCCCAACAAACTAGTTACGCACTAGTCACACAGAGTTCATTTAACTGTACAGCGTTTCTTTCGGTGCTCACTTATTTTCTGACAGTGTCTGCTTCGGCGTTTAACAGACGTCTTTCGCAGTGCCATTTGGTAATGTGCAGCATTTGTGCCACGTACTCAGTGACACGCACACACACTGACACATACATAAGTATAAATGAACAGAATGACAACGAACAAGAAGTACCCACACGTTGCTATGGAATCCATCTACGAGTGTGTGCATATGTATTACCAAAGATAATATCATCGTCATCATCAGCTGTGATCATTAACTATGCGATGAAAAGACTTGACTCACTCGAATACACACACACACTTAAGGGAAGAGAAGTAAATAGTCGTACGTTTTTATGGAAATGTGTTAAGAGAATTCGCGCATGAGGGATTAGTGGTCTTCAAAGGGAATGACGCATCGGTATTTTATGTTTTGAGAGCATTTCACAGCGTGTTAGGGATATGATTACAAATCAAATTTGTTTCTTAACTAATATGTGCAGTAAAATACTGTTTTTTTTTTTTTAAGATTTGGTTAAGAGCATTCATTATAAATAGGAATTAAATTTTTAAATTTTTTATTCAAAATTTTCTTATTCCATAATAAATTATTGTAGGTTAGGTTAAGTTAAGTTGGAAGTCCTTGGTAGGACGAAACGGATTAAGTTAGGTTGTATTGGGCGGCTGTCATGTTCTACATGTACCAACTGTTGTAGTGCTGTATTGAAGTGTTGTTTAATTAAAGCTGAAGTATTCCTCATACAAGACGTTAGCTTTTTTTTGCGAATTTTTATAGCGACTTGATATCTGAGTTTGATATTTAGTCTAGTCCTTTAAATTGTGAAGCTCCTTAGATATTGAATACGAGTTCTAGATAATGCTGAACAGAGACATAGGAGGTGTTCCATCGTTTTTCGCATGCCAATTTCTTTGCAGTTTCTGTATGTATCGTCGTTACTTATGCTTATTGGGTTCATATGTGATGCCAGGAGGTTGTGACCTGTCAAGAGGCCAACAGCTGTCCGGCAGTCCTTTCGAGACAGTGTGAGTAAAAAGCTTTTTAGTTTTCCCATGGGGCTCTTGTACATGACTCTGCATGTACCTAAGGTATTCCATCTCGCTCTGAGCCGCCTGGCAGTTTTTTCAGACATTTCATTGTATGTCGTTTTTAGCGACTGGCATTTTATACTGAGCACTGTAGACTCAATAAGCACCTATCAAATAAAAGGTACAGCCTCTTGTGATTACTGAGGGTACTGCGACATGAAGCCGGAAATTCCTGAACACACAGGGTTTGTCCGGAAAGTAATAGGATTGATTTTCTTCCGACGACCAGAAATTGAAGGGGAGTGGAAGTGTGCCAAGAAAATTTGAACATGTGTGAAAGTAACCCCCAATTTTAGAATAACGTAATCTCAGGTGACGAGTCATGGATCTTTGAGTATGATCCCGAAATTTTGAGACATTTTGAGACGATAGAGTGAATCCTAGCAGCATGCACCTCGGCTGCCAATGCTATTTCGGAGAATGCCTTCCGTGACGCCTTCAATGCTTGGAAAACGCGCTGGCAGCGGTGCATCGACGCAGAAGAAGCCTATTTTGAAAGTTTTTGAAGAATTTTAATGATTGGTTCAATAAATTTTTTTTAAATCAACTCAGTCCTATTATTTTCCGGACAAACCCTTTATGTTACTACACGGCTCAAAAGTCTGTAGAGATCACATCGCCTCAAAAGCACTAGAGCTTACTAGTATTCGTGTGATGGGTCTATGTGATTCGGTGAGACGAAGGGGAGGGCACAATAGACTTTAGGTCACGCTGTACGTCTCAATTATATTTATCTTTCTATATATCTACAGACAGACAACAGAAAGGTATGGTTCAATCGACTCCGCTTGTCATCCGATCATTTCTATATACACTTTATACGGTCTCCGGCGATTCCTTTTGTGAGTTACAAACTTCGTGATAAACTTAATATATCCGTTTTAGGGTATAAAAATATAGAATGCAACTATGATTTATTAGTTTTCAGTTTCTACTGAACTTGCCAGGTCCAAAAATCAAATAGGTAAATATAAAGCCACTGTGCAGTTTTAAGATCCTTCGGGATCCATTTAAGTAGAAGAAAAGAGATCCATTGACCTTTTTGCTTTCAGTATCTTGACCTTTCATTTAGCCATTTGGTAGGCTCAAAGCATTTTCTTTATACCTGATTAACTCTATTCATACTTGGTACTTTTTTACATCTTAATGGATCAGTATTTGAAGAGGCCAAGTGTGATCCCGCGATTGCTGTTACGAGACTCATCCTCGAAAACTAATTTCATAGTAAGTTATTAACCTGCTTCTTCGTTTGATCAACAATCTATCAGCTTATAAGGATATGATCTTATATCGATCTAAGGTGGCTTTCACGAAAAAATATACCACTAATGTATAATTAATTATCGGTATTTTACTCGATACATTCTAATTGATCACCCTAATGCGTACATGAGTGCATGTCAGTGCTTAACCCAAATCTAGAATGGATGTGTAGTAGCTTCGCTGCAACAGCGAGTTTTCGAACGATTATCGGGAAGCTTTTTAATTTCAAACATTTCGCAAATAGTTGTGGTTTCGGCACACTTGCGTGCCTTCGACACAACCAAACACACTCACCCACACACACACACACATAAATGAAGCGGCATTTGTTTCAATTTGCTGTCGTGTATGTATGCACGCTTGTGAGCGTTGTAATCAAAGCGGCTGTCAATCTCAATGGAAAACTGTAACCAATATTGGCAGACTCAACTATTTGGCTAATGAAAGTACGACTATGAATTGCTCAATGTGGCAGTTAAAAATTTTTATTAGTCATCAGCAGTAGCAGCATCAAAGAGCATCCTTTTCGAAGGCGGCAGCACACCACCAACCGCACTTTGCGCTACCCCCCCACTCTCCTGCTGCTGTTATTCAAAGTAAAGGAAAACTTTTCAATTACAATGCCGACGGCGCGGCCACCAAAGGGTGCTGTGCGCCAGCAGATGTGCAGAGTGCTAGGGAGAAAAGGCAGATAGAGAAGATGGAGAAGTTGTGTGCAAAATGGCAGGGGGCGTGGCTGATGAATAATAATTTCGCAGCGAACGATTGACGACGATTTGGCGACCAGCTCAACGCAGCATCGTCGCATCAACGAGGACATTGAGGACGACAACAACAATAACAATCATCAGGCAATCTAGCTAATTTCAACTGATGCCAAAAGGCGCTACTACAACTACATAAGCCTCATGAACCCACACCATTATTGATTTGTGCCTAGAACTTTTTCGATGAACCCAAAATTCGAATCCAATAAAAATGAGCAAAGCATTTAATGCTGACGGCTGAGTCGATGGAGAGCGTATGGGGTGGTTGTAGCAAAAGGCTGGCAGGAAGCAGAACGGAAGTGAGTTTGAGACAAAAAAAACTCAGAAAATGTGGGATGAGAGTGAGGTTATGTGTGTGCATGTAAGTATATTTGCACGAAGGCTATGAGTGTCGGCTTGTGTGTGTGAGCTGCTCCTATTGGATTGCCGAAAATGACGATTACGATTTAACGATGGGACAGCAGACATGTCGATGACTTTGACGCTGGCGCTGCTGCTGACAACATGCTGTGCTCGCTTGGCAAGCCGGCAGGCTGAGAGGCCGACTAGCTTTACTGCGGTACGAAGTGTTTGGTGCGAGCGGTTCATATGCCATTTTAGATATACTATATATATATCTAAGTATTTCCGAAATGCCTGGAACTCAAACAAGTCGAATAATTTGTACCATGTATTTATATACATACATACATATATATGCAAGCTTAGGTACGAGTAGTGCCGACAAAGGGGGGACGGGCGCAGAGTAAATTAAAATAGACTTTGCCCCAAAGCAATGAAAGCGTTTCAATTATAAAATTGGCTTTCATGCCGGAGTAATTCAATTGGGAGCAAATAGCAAAGCCGACGCAGCAGCAGTGCAGACTTAACAGCAGCAGCAGCAGAAGTAGAAGACGAAGTAGATGGAGCAATACATACATATTAGACGTAGAAAAGTGTATAATGAAAAGTTCGGCGCAAAGAAAGCGAAGGAAATAAGCACGACAGCGGCAAAAGTAGGAAAAGTAGCAAAGTGTTGCATAGAAAAGTCAAAGTCGCTACAGAAAGCAACAGAGGATGTGGTAACGGAAGTGACAGAAATTCGCAAAAAGTTACTGGAACAAGTAAGCATAATGAAAGCGAGCGGCAAACAATGAAGGACCAAATTTTGGGTGAAATTGGGACAAATGCTCTTACCCCCATTTTAAAAGTTGTGTGCGCTCGTGTGTGTGTGTGTGTGTGTATGCATAGTGTGAGTATGATATTGCATTGGAGGCTGGACGCTGAGCCCGACTTGGCGCTCCGCACACACTCATACACAAACACTTAAGCGCGCCGAGCAAAAGTTGCTCCTTGAAGTTTTCTTTTGGTGGCAACTTTCGAACTCGGCGCAGCAATCACACACACACACACACATGCACAAACAGCCTGCATTTGCAAACGTATATGAATTGCCTGCAGAATATATGAATTTATAAAGCGCCCATATTAAGAAATAACTATACTTCAGTAGCAGTTGAGCAGTTGTTGTGCCGGGCGTTTATGTGGGTGTGTGTGTGTTTACCGCTAAGTAGGCGCCATTTAGCACACAACCGCAGAGTTGTGGCGGATTTTATTAAGGTCCTTTGTGCATACTAGTGGAAGATGTAAGTAATAGCCCGCAACACATGTACGCTGTGTTTGTATGTGTGTGTGTGTGCGCTTGTCTTAAAAAGTAAAGAAAAATGTTGTTGTAATTTTTCACTTTCATATAGAAGTGGGTCAGGAATGTTCTTTTTGCTGTTCTGCAAACATTCTTTTTGTCTTAAGTTTTTGTGAAGCGTAAATCAAATGTGAGTTTAGCTTTTATGAGAGCTTTTATAGAAGCCAAAACGTCAAAACCTTATCTTAACCCGTCAACTTGACTGTGAATAACCATTTTAAAAATTAAGAAAAAAAAAAATAATTTCCTCTTTCCCGAAGTTGCAATTTCTTGTCAAATAAAAAAAGTTCCCAGCCAGAACTTGAGTTTGATCAATTATTTTGTATGACAGCTATACGCTTTAGTTGTCTGATCTTATAATTTTGTTTGGCGATTGCAGCGATTACTTGGATGATGGATCCATAGAAAATTTCACGAAGCTACTTTCTCAAATAAAAAAAGGTTCCCATGCTAGGAATGTAGTTTAATCGGTCAGTTTATAAAGCAGCTATATCCTATAGTTGACTGATATTCTGTGGTTTCGACAAATGAGTAGCTGCTTTGGAAGAAAAGAACGTTTACAAAATTTCAGATCAATACCTCAAAACCTGAGGGAGTACCTCGCACGGAGCAAAACTATGACTAATAGGAAAAAATGTCAAGATAAGTACTGCCCCGAATAGTTTTTAAGGAGTGGAAAGTCCTCTGCTTCCCCCGGCGGGTACTGCGTCGAGATGGTTTTGCCTTGCTCTAGCAAAGGTGGGTCTTTCGATGAGGAAGTGTGAGATGATACAGTAAAATGTTTAACCATACTTGCTGAATCCCGATCGAACGGTGTTCATTTAAGACTCCTGCAACCATTGAAAGGTGGACTTTGCTGAAAGCGAAGCAGTTACTAGACCTTTTAGGATTTACTCTGGGCTAGAGGGATCTTCCAATTGCACAGCAGCTAGTAGTTGATCAACGCTTGCTGAGTTAGTTAAAGGTCTAAGAGTCAACAGAGTTCCTGCCTGTTATCTGTTCACTACTTCTGAGCGTTTAATCGGCGCGCTTAAGACTAATATTAGTGGCCTACGATGTGAGTGGACATTCACCACTCTAAAGGATGCTGACCCGCAATATCTACGCTACTTTTATGGAGCCACTCCTGCTTGGAAGATGCTGTTGTAGTCAGGAACCTGACAGTGTACCCCTTCACCAACCTTCCCTTCAAACATTGATCTATCCGTAAAACAGATCACCGTCTATATCTCTCTCATCGGGCCCTTACTTTCCATGCATCTCTAGAAGACTCGGCTACTCGGTAATCGAAGTGTTTTAGAATGAAGTCAAAATGTGTCAGGGTTTCAGAGCATCCAGGCTCTCAGTCAACCAAATAAGTGTCTGAGAGCAGGTTTCGCGGCCATAAACCTTTTGGGGGAGTACCTTTACTCTGAAACAACCCATAATCTTGAGAATTAAATAAAGTATATACTCAACTTTTAGCTCTTCGAATACCCACGGCATGGTTTCCCACTGCCCTCCGCACGGTTGAATCAATTTCGAGATTACACATCTCATATTCATTTCGTTTACTTTCCTTAAATTGCCGAAAGCCGTTGCAAATAATTTTACAATAATTAAATCGTTTCTGATGCCGTTAAAAAAAACTTTAAACCCAATATTTAAATTGTATATTTTTACAGTTAACTCGGAATTTAAAATGGATTCGTGTTTTTTGCCACGCTTACCAACCTTAAAATCACAATGAAATTATTGCGCACAAATGGAGTTTGGCAGCCGATAGGCAGATAAATACGTGGCTATATATGTGGGTATCTGTCGTTAGGTTGCCCAACGCTCGCAACAGCTGGTCCAACAACACTCTAAGGCTTGCGGGCAAACAAGCACAGTGCCCAGCCACCAACGAAATGAAAGCGAAGCTCACCGGCGGGCGGCAGAGCAGAGCAAAGAGTTTAAATAAATTTGCGAATATTGGGCAGAAGCCAGCAAAGTGAGGCTGCACTCCATATACTGTAAAAAAATCAACTGGCAGACCCTAGAAGCGCTGTGGAGTTGAAGAAGCACGGTCTCATCTCCTACTCACACCACATTGCTGACCTCATCGCTGGCGAATTGTGGTACCGTTTTGCCATGCTCTGAGCGGACTGCTCGGTGTGCTGGCCGCTGGGTCGCCTGAATGTTCGATTGCTCGTTCGCCGGGTTGTTGAACACTTTTTTGCGCTTCCGTTTGCACTTCCTGTCATTTCCGTTTTTTGTCGCTTCTCTCACAACTTAGCAGCAGCAACAGCAGCAGGTTTGAGTGCATAATTTTTTGCGCTGCTACGGGTACCTTAATGCTGCTGCCGTCGCTTGTTGTTTTCAGCTGTATTCTTTTTATGGGCTTCCGCCACCATTTCCGCCGCCAGCCCTGTGTTGCAGCGCTGCTCGCCGGCAAATTTAAAATGACAAATTCATTTGAGCATCGAACACTTTGTGCCAAAGAAGAAATGAATAATTTAACTTGGCAAAGGCGTTTGTGGCTGGCTGGGGACGAGGAGGCGGCGGCCAACTCGTGGCGCTGCATGAACATTCTAGTTGGCTACTGGTAGCTATTGTTGTTGTTTACGTGGGTTTTATTCTTACGTAAGGTGGCCGGCGCGTGGAGGCAAATGTTGCAGGGAGCGCGTTGAATGGAGTCTCTACATTGTCGCTGCATTGAGAAATTGTAAAGTAAGGCATCCGCTTCCGTTTGCCATTTTGTATCGCCCGAGAAAACAGTAGCGGCGACAATTGATCACCACCAACAAAACAACAAACAACAAAAGTGCGAATAGTGCAAAAAAAGAGGGCAACAAAACACACATTTAGTACCTCCACCTGGTGATATACGACGGTGGCACAGAAGTTGAAGAAGAATGAGCAGAAGAAGAAGCAGAACGTTGGCTTGCTTGTGCTCCACTTTGTTGCAGAAAATAATGGCATTGTAGTTTTAAAGTGAATTGCGCGCGAATGAAATGATATACCAAGCAACAAGGGACGAACTTGCGGCAACGTTGCAGGTGCATGTACATGTGTGGGTGTTTGTGTGTGTGTGTGTGCGTCTTCGTTTATTGTATTAAGCACAAAGTAAGAAAATTGAATGTTAAGTGTGCAATTTAAGCTAAGAATTTTCCAAACTTCATTGAAATAAATTCTATTGCATTTTCGCGAGAATAAAAATTGACTGAAATAAAAGTCGGAACATAAGGTATATATTGTATATATAAGTATAGGAAGATGGAATCACGTGTAGAAGTTCACGCAAGTGAGGAAAGTTCGCTGATCGCCATTCACTTGGCCAGAAACGATTCTTTTATACATGACTCAAGCAGCTCACGACTTCCGATCTTAAACCAAGTAACCTCTGCGTAACCAAAAACATCCGTTTCAAGGCGAGCTAAAGTGAGATGGCGAAACATCCCCTCCACTGTGTTGAGCGCTGGTACCCGCCACATAAAAAAAAATGCACCCAATGAAAAATATCAACCAGCCTACGACTGAGAGACCCCCCTTTTGATATCGCATTCGATGGAACGATGAGCTGCGGCTACGCTGGCCATGTTGTCCGAATGGCAGAAAACACTCCAGTTCTGAAAGTATTCGACGCAGCACCCGCCGGGGAGGCAGAGGAAGAGGAAAACCTCCACTCCGTTGGAAGGACGAGGTGGAGAAGGATCTGACTTCGCTTGAAATCTCCAATTGGCGCCACGTAGCGAAAAGAAGAAACGACTGACGCGCTGTTGTTAACTCGGCTATAATCGCGTAAGCGAATCTGTAGGGAGGTTTAATTCTTTCTTGTAAAAATAAAAAAACTCGTAACACTGTTTGGGTGGCAAGAACAAAGCTAATTGTCATCGAAATCATTTAACGGGAGGCCCAGTAAAGGTAGTCTTCCGACAAGGCCGGCCCATCGGGAGGGCAGTGTTAGATGAGTCGAATTCAATGAGCATGCAAAGATCTGGTTAGAGTCCTCCGGCGACACATTGCACTCAAGCAATATATTTGGTATGTCGGGGTCCATTATGGACAGGACAAAGTTTTAACTGTCTCATTGTCCAGAACTTAGTCGCAAGGGTCACTCTACCTACGCGATGCAACCCGAGCCCTTCGTGTGGGATGGGTGGTGATTTGACTCAAAATACACCATTTACTCGAAGGGAGCCGCTGAAGGTGTTAATGGTACCACTGTGAATGACGTTTAGTGTGTGTCCAAAGTAAGTTCAGTACGTAATCTGGTCGGTTTATTGTTCTTCGACTTCAATTTAATGAAGGAATAATGTGTTGATGCTCTTAGTGGTTCAGCTCCGCAGAAGACTGCATGAGGGATTTCTAAGAAAACTTCGTAGCATTAATGGGAGGCTTCCTATGATCATATGGAATGCAGTGTACCTCAAATCCGAAGCTTTTACGTCTACGTTCTACCACGTCTAGGCGGTAAGGCCGATTGTGTTGTAAGTTGCCAACAACGTTTCTTTGTTTCTTATCCATCCGGCTGCCGGCTATCGACTTGAGGAGTTTGTAGCGTTCCTTTACTTTGGCAATAATCGCGATCGTATGCGGAGTAAAAAAGTACACACTCTCGATTGCAATACCTAAAATCTCAGGTTTGTCTGTGCTCCTTCGTCAAGTTTGTTAATTTTTTTCGCAACAGATTTGGTGGGGTAGAGTGTTAAGCTCCTTGGAGAGAAAAAGTGATAAAGATCGGTGAGATTTCTGAACATATGCTATCAATTCCATTGCCTGAAATGGGGTTCATCGCCGAACAAAATATGGCTCGAAAAAGTCGGATCTTCTTGGAACCTTTCAAAAGACTATACAGAAAAGCCATCGTTTGAGAAGGTCGAGTGGCTTCAGTTCTTTCACAAGCTGTATTTCGTATGCTTTCAATTTAAGAGTCAGAGTTGCTGAGAATGATGCCGAATCGACTCTCGGTAGTCTTTGTATACACTCTCGCCTACAGGTGATACAATTTCTTCCCTGCGTGCTGGATGTGGTTTATTCGGTCGAATATCCTAAAATGAATACTGGGTCTGAGGAAGGTAAAGTGTTGCCAATGGTCCGCTCAATAGGTCGATTATATTGACCACAAGCTCAACGAAGAGCAAGAAACACATTCTTTACAGAACGTGCATTTTCGTAATAAAGTTGAACACTTTGTAAACTTTGTTCAGACGTAAATTTGTCCAGTATAAAATGCCAAAAAATACTGAACAAAAATAACAAAAATAACATGATAGCTTGACACGACTACGCGTGATCTGTCAAAAAAGGCTTACCTAGGAAAACTTTGGAAAATATTGTATGATAAATTTTAACCCTAGGCATTATTTTCTTATTATTTTCTATTACATGTTATATAAGTTAACAAAGAGACTCTTGTCAAACTAGTGGCATAAAAATTCAAACTTTGATGAAAGTGACATACCTAAGTGTCTACAAATAAGTTTTTATTGTTCTAAAACTTAGGCAGTAATCAGTGCAAAAACTATTAAAATCTCAGCTCCAACCGTTGAATAAATATAATAAATTATGTTTAAAGTACATTTAGCTTGGAGTGCTATGAATAAGTTTCCATCCATCTCTTTCCCGCCCACAGCCTCCCTTCATCGACGCTGTTAATTGCAGCCCACATTGACCCTAAAATGACCTACGGAATGTCCATGAAAATCCCCCCAGCATGGCATAACGGCCAGCATCAAGAAATTAATAAGTACTAGCGCACTCTGCAGGTGATGACTGTGAAAATATTTGCACATAATAAATCTTCAACTTTCATCAAAATTGTTTTGCTAAACAAAAAAAGAAAAAAAATTGTAAAAAAAACCAGAAACACAGCAGCGTAAATTGTCATTTAGGGGGACAATTTAAAACGTTCTTTTTGCCGCATGACAAAAGTTGGACAGCGAAAAAGGCAGAAAGAGATTCGTCGAGCTCCCACCGCGTTGCGAGGGCGGCAGCAATTACGGTGCAGCCAGCGAAAACAGAGCGTACTGCCTGTCGCCATTAGCATAAACATTAATGCGGGGAGCATACGAATGAATGAATCAACGAGCGAACGAGCGAACGAACCGGCGTACGGACTAGGGAGCCGGTTACATGGTGCGGGAACGCCAACTGTGGGCGAAAGTTACATGGATAGGTATTTTATTTTTTAACTTTGTAGTGTACAACTGTGATAAACCGCGCGGGAGGGCTGCCTACCGACCAACATTATACCGTTATTTCTGCACCGTTGGTCGTTAGGCAAAAGTGCGTTAGGCCATTTCGTTTCAACGCAGCTGAGATTTGACAATTTTTCAGTTTTATACCGTTACGAATGTCCATCGGCGAGGGTACATGGCGGGGGCGAGTTAGTAGTGTGTTGCCACAGGACATAACCGCACGTAGCGGCAGTCTCTCGGCTGCATGCAGGCTGTTGAAAACACACAGCATCGAATCGAGAGCATGAGAGATACCGGCACCGGCGTCACATGAACAGAACAATGCGCCATAATATGAAATTTATAGCGTTTATTATTAAAATGAAATTTGAACTTTCAACTCCATAACGGTGCAGTAGGCGGCGTGCATGGTGGGTGTCGCTGGCAGGCGTTTTACATGTGTAGAGCAGTAGGGAAGTGTATCATTGCTGTGGAGCCGTTGTCTAACTACAAGCCCATAAGCTGCTGTGGTCGCCTGGGTCCATGCTGGCTGATTTCATAACGATTTTTGTTGCAAGTGGAGCATTGTTCGGTTCGCTCGGGTGGTATGAGCCACAATGTTGATGTTTAAATTGGAGATGATGTGAAACTGATATGGACAGCACCCGCAGCGCTCGAGTATGGGACAGATTTTAGGTCCGAAACAATTTTGTGGAGGACAGTTGAAAATTATTAATCTGTTGTGCCGTTGTAATATGACATAAGGGGCGCTCGTAATGACAATGGTATTGCACAAGTGATACTTCTGAATTTATAACCCTCTCGATATGCTGGTTGTAATCATTGTTATTGTAGGCGGCGGTCCGAAATGAATTGATTTGTTTCTTTTTTGTATAGAAGTAAAATTTAAATATGTGTGTGTACCCAGTAAACATTTTCCTGAAATGCTCTTCTGCATTGTCATCTCTCTGGCCATTTTATGAACATTGAAGGGAGTACGTGTATTGCCTAACTCCCACAAGAGACGTCATTATGCCACATATCCGCCAGTTTTATGTACTTTTTATCTGAAGTGAAACGCTTGTGTGTTGGTCCGCCGATTGTTTTCTTGGTGCACTGTTAAATATATAGATACCTCTGTTTTAAATTTATCTAGTAAAGTATGTTTAAATGTTTTTGATAATATATGGATTAAAATCTGCCTTTCTGAAATATTTTCGTTATACCATTGAACCTTAAACTTGTATATGTAGATAAAGGAATAAGCATACTGGTCTAAGGGTTGCTGTTAAGGATGGAAATATAGTCTTATTAATAAAATAATAGTTGTCGAAAAAGTCTTTTCGTATTTTGTCATTAGGTGTCGTTGCAGTCGTATATCTCCAACGCTACCAATCATATTGTATCATACCAGATTACCAATGAAGTTACCGGAATAAAACTTTTTGCAAATAGCACAATACCTTTAGCTGACTTATAACCGAAAATCGCTGTAAATCTGTGAGATACAGCACTGAAATTGAAAGAACAGGTTTTTGGCGATAAAAAGTGTTAAAAACTGGCCAATGCGTATCAAA
Organism: Bactrocera dorsalis; assembly: GCF_023373825.1. Taxonomy (NCBI): domain Eukaryota; kingdom Metazoa; phylum Arthropoda; class Insecta; order Diptera; family Tephritidae; genus Bactrocera; species Bactrocera dorsalis. The sequence continues at coordinate 88,794,219 of NC_064305.1, forward strand.
GCACCCAAACACCTAATATAAAAAATTTTGAGGTTCTGGTTGTCCTTGTACCATAAATTTCGGTTAATATCTGAGTTATCTGCATAGAATTCAGAAAACAACTATTTCTGGTTATAATATGTGTTGATGTCAAAATGGATAACATCGGTTCAATGCTACACGTAGCCTATACCTATTGTAAACATTTTAAACTTTCGGTTCGATATATACCCTATGCTCGTATATTGACCAATCTATAACATATCTTAGCGAAACTAAGTTAACTTATAATTCTGGATATGTCATAGGAATAGCAATCGGGCTTTTAATTACTCTAGTTCTCATACTCGTATGCTATTTATAAGGATTTTCGTTATCCTGCCAGGTTGTGATCTGGTCTTCGGACAATCCACGTATAATCTACTCTCAATGAAAAAGAAACAGCAACCGCAAGTGGAAGTAGAGGTAGACAAGGTGGAGAAGGACATAGCTGCATTTGGTATCTTGAATTGGCGGCAAATATCGAAAAGAAGAAGCGACAGGCACGCTGTTGTTGGCGAAAGAAGAGAAGAAGAAGTATTATTATATGAAAGTTTGGTGGATATATTCTCCTAAAGATTTAACGAATTTGATTGAATTTAATCTACACGTTACCTCGTTTTTAATAGAAACAAGAAAAAATGTTAACTTCGGATTTAATATACCGTTCCCAGGTGCATTTCTTTTAGAAAGTATGTGTTCAGTTTGTATTGCAGCTATACGCTATAGTAATCCGATCTGAACAATTTTTTCTGAGATTATATTATTACCTTAGGCAGTAATCCTTGTCATATTTCGTGAACATACCACATCGAATGCAAAAGTTGTCCATAAAAGCCCTTGATTCCGATCGTTCGGTTTGTATGGTAGCTGTATGCTATAGTTAACCGATCTGAACAATTTCTTCTGGGATTACACTGTTGCCTTAGAAAATAATCTGTACCAAATTTCGTGAAGATATATCGTCAAATGAGGAAGTTTCCTATACAGTTTATATGGCAGCTATATGTTATAGTGAGCTGATCTGATAAATTTCTTCGGAGAATACATTGTTGCCATAGAAAATAACCTGTGCCAACTTTTGTGAAGATATATTGAAAGCTTTCTATATAAGAACTTGATGCCGATTGTTCAGTTTGTATGGCAGCTATATGTTATAGTGGTCCGATATCGGCAGTTTAGACAAATGAGCAGTTTCTTGAAGAAAAAATGACGCTTGCAAAATTTCAAAACGATATCTTAAAAACTGAGGGATTAGTTCGTATACAGACAGACGGACATGGCTAAATCGACTCAGCTCAACATACTGATCATTTATATATATACTTTATAGGGTCTCCGACGCTTCCTTCTAGGTGTTACAAACTTTGTGACAAACTTAATATACCCTGTTGAGCGTGTAAATATGTAAAAATGTGAGGTTCTCTATCTGATCTCTTCTTGGTATACCTACTATATTAATAAAGCAACACAATATACTTTAATAGGATACCTAATCTGATTGTTATTAGTTCACGGTTTCGGAATAATGAATGTTTAATTCTTTTGGACACCTGAAGATATTTCTATGGCAAATTGAGTGAGTATAAAACGGTCGGTTACATCGGAACTTAGCCCTTTCTTACCTGTTTAATAATCAAATATATTATTTAGGATATCTCACATAATTTTATTCCAATTCCACTACTGAGTATTATTGTGTATATACTATATCCGCACACACGTGGCTCCACTTTAGTGTCTGCCTAAATTTATGGCACAGCTTTCACAAACACACAGCCACAGAGGAAGATTTAAGAAAATAATGAATACTTTAATATATACATTATGGCTGGCTGCCAGTAAGTGCCTGCGTAAAAGACAAAGTAGACACACAAAATGTAATAAAATCCTTGCAGCCTCCTATAGGCGCACACACACATATATAAACAACGCTTGAAAAATGTAAATTTATTTCACCTTAACATCACACAATCTCCGCTGTACGCCATTGTTTGCCTGCGACTACTAGTTGCTAGCGCTGGAGCGCAGGTAAATACACCCACGCACGCTCACACACACACATATACACAGGCACACGCGCCAATGTTTTGAAACATCACGTTCAACGTCAACAACAAACAACACGTTCGCTGCCTTCGACCAGGCAGACGCAGCATCAGCGCGCCGCATTGATAACGAGGCCATATTTTCAAAGTCATCACGCATGCGTTTTTTCATAAGCTCCGGCTGAAACAACACCATTTCGTTGCAAAAACAATGCCACAAGCGGAAATGTGAATTACGCGTGTGTTGTCACAGATGCCTGTCTGCCTGTCTGCCTGTGTGTGTGTGTATGAGTGTACACCTATTCAAATGGGTTGCCTACAAGTCTGATTCGTGGGTGTCATAGTCCTAGCCCTCTTTGGCTGGTCGACCCGTTGACTGAACGTGCGACCGTCGACAGGGAGCAGTCACTGCTGCCGCTGCCTGGCGCTCGTTGCCTGCTTGTGGATGAGATATGATAATCATAATGGCAAATTTGTGTTAGGCGAAATAAATAAATGGCTTTGTTATTGTGAGCGGGTGAGTAATTGTCAACGCCATCGTTGTTGCTTTTATTGTATTATGTTGTTGTTGTCGTCGATAACATCGCCATTGGCGTAATTTCGGAATGCCTGCGCCATGCCAGAGTACACATTAATAAATATATCTTTTGAAACGTCTGCTTGTACCCACACATAAACACGCACACAAATACACGTGCAGCCAATATACAATGCAAATACAAATATGAATTGTGGACAGCGCGTTGCATAAATTTAGGCGTTTTGGATGGCTTTATTTCACAGACGCGTTCTCAATGGCTCGTGATGGCCGTGGTATGGCCGCTTTTGTGGAGACCACACAATCCTCTGCAGCTTGGACACTTCTACTCGTTCTTAGTGGGCACTCTTCAAGTTTTTATAAACACACTTACTTAGCTGATTTCCATCAAGCGGACTGTGCGAAACGCTAAAGATTTTATTATTAAATGCTCTTCACAAGCCCACTTTTGTTATTCATTTTCCTCGTTTATGGCCACATAAATCACATCGAATGGGATTTGACTGCGCTCTTGAATGGGCCTTATCTTCGACGAGGAGTGAATAAACGAATAAATATGCCATCACTGTCATTTCGCATGACGGCTAGGCAAGTTATGAAAGGAGGCGTTGGAGTGTTTAAGCCGTTTGTTGCTTTGACAATTTCTAAAGTTATTCTTATTATGAGAAAGAGCGATGGGAATCAGGCTTAACAATAAATATTAGGTACATGAATTGCTTGTGGGCTCCATATAAGTTTTTGCTTTGAAAATTTTAACTTTCTTAAATTAAATATGTAGTTTAAATATATAAATTATGTATTTTTTTTTCATTGGTATACATTTTCAAAAGCTTCATTGTTCTACTGTGCTTTTGTTGCCTTATGTTAAAGGCAGACATATGGTTTACGTACTATAATAAAATCTCTGGAGGACAAAGTACCAGTATAGTGGCACCCACATGCCATGCTATGAGTTTGACACTCATCAGCTGATGCAGAAGACTACAATCAACCAAAAGAAAGTAAATATAAAGCAGGAAAATAAAGTCAAGTTGCTTATAACAGCAAAGAGTTTTAAGACATTTTATTCCACGAAGAAGAAAAGATAATCTTTTACACCATCTCTACGTGCCTTAAAAAGGAGCAAACAATACATACATACGACTCATTCCAACAAAAGGGCTTTACAGCAAAATTTTTCAATTTTTTGTTTTTGATTTTCACTTTTATTTTGATTTTAAATATTTTTGGAAAATATCAAAATGACAGAAAACATCACCACATAATTTCAATGGTTTCTTGAGCCGCATTGTAGTACAGAACTCCATTTGCTTTGGAACAAAAATTTAAAATGCGGTTGACACACTTATGGTTTCTTTAACACACCACAATGTATGTACTATGTGTATGCCTTTGGCATTAGATATGATATATTGTAGATTTGAAAATATTCAATTCATGAAATTGTCAGGGATTTTGTTAAATTTGCTTTCGTTTATTTGTAGATCTTTCATTTCATTTAATATCAAAAAATTAGAAAATATGAAAAAAATAACAGGCATGTTTAAAATGTTAGTTTTGGTTTGGAAAATAAAGATACATGGAAGTAAAAAGAGAAAAGATGTCGAAAACATATGGTATATTTCAAAAAAATGCTTCACACCCAAGCGTTAGTTTACGGTACAGTCATAAGCTTGATAAAATCTATACCTTCTATTAGTTGTCGCAGTTGAGGACCATCAAATATTCTACCTTTCAACTATTCCATACTATGCTACGGCTTTACAGTTTTCTACAAATAACTCAAATAATACCTAGAACTTAAATTGAGAACGTACAAAATACAGTTTGTGCAAGAACTGAAACCGTCTGGGCTTCACTTGCGACATAGCTTCGCTCTATGGGCTCTTAAAAAGTTTCAAGAAGATCCAGCGTTTACGAGGCAAATTTTGTTCAGCGATGAGCCCCATATTTGGTTAAATAATCATGCAAACAAATAAACTTACCACATTTGGGAAATTTGGTTTCAACAAGACGTCGCCAGCTCCCACACATTGCATCAATCAATGGAGTTATTGAGAGAGCACTACGGTGAGTAGATAATTTAATGATTTGGGCTGGTCGATTGACCACCAAGATCATGTGATATCACATCGTTAGACTTTTTCCTGTTGTAAAGTCTAAAGTCTATGCGGATAATCCCTCTTTGATTCGGGCTTTAAGATATTCAAGCCAACCAAATTTCATATTTTTAGAGCTATGTTATTAATGTCTCTATAATTTTTGGACTAAAATTAAAAAAATGTTCATTCAAAACTTAGACCAAGTTTGCCGTGTTTAAAAATATTCAATTATTAAATATTATCTTCTTTGATAAAGTGGATGTGCTCGCCCATTTAATTTTGTTGTAAATATCTGGGAACAAATCTAGTATGAGCTTAAAATGCCAATAATCAAATAGAGATGATTCACAATTTATGCTAAAATACTTTTGATTTAGCATTTTACCTACATAAATTCATAATTTGCTGATAAATATATTAAACTTTAGATGAAACACAGTTTTTTCATATGTATAGTATATCATTTCTAAATTGAGACTACATAATTTACATATTTATCGAATTATAAGGCTTGAGTTAAGCTGGAATGGTAATTGTATGTTTCAGGACTACTGTCAGTTCTTCAGTTCCTCACACACTCGAATTCTTTGCTTACAAAATTCAGTTTGGTGGTAAAATGCTGAAGTTGTTATCTATGCTAAAATGTTATCTAGCAATAGATTAGACAATATCGAAAAGTGTTTTAGGTAACCCTAAGTAATTAAGTCGATAGAATGGTTACATTATTCGAAGAAAAACAGGTTGTAAATAACCCAGTCGAAATAAGATAAATTTTTGAAACATTTTGTAATCATATGACATGCGTCCAAAATCGATAGAAAAGGCAATAATAAACTTACTAAAAACAGGATTTTAGAAATCGCTTTGGACTAATTAGGCATGCACATCCAACTCAGATGCTGATTTAAAATCGAATTACGCCGAATGACGACCAACAAGTGCTTCTGCCATAACGAGATTGCTCAATAATGTTATATTTATTGACTTTTTCTCGTTTTTCTTAGCTTTCTGATAGAAAAGAGTATGTTAGGACGATAAGGTGTTCATTGTAGAAAGAAAATACATTTATTTATTTTGAGTGCAACAAGAAGTAATCAAATAGTTCTAATAAAAATGCAAAAAATAAAAATATTCATTAACTTGTCAAAATACATTTGACAAACTAGGACTTGCTAGAAATCGAACAAAGACGCTCATAAATAAATGAATATTTCGTAAACTAACGAACTACATACATATGCCGAAGAATGTGTATACGTGCAGAGTAGAAGTTGGTTATTAATGCAGTTATTTTGCAGAAACTTTTAATTTAACACATTTATTTTTGGTATTTTTAGAGAATACGTAGTCATGTATTGTATATGTAAGTAAATATAGACTGCATTTAGCAAGAAACCATATATATGTACATGTATTTCGTTAACTTAAATGCAAAACAGCGTATTATCAAAAAAATCGAAAATCACTGCCAGATATAATAATCAATATATAACCATTTTATAATCAGAACTCAAATTTTGTTTCAATATGAGTGTGTGATAACCGATATATAACCGTTTCATAACCAAAATTCATTTTCTACGAGGGAATGATAACCAATAGATAACCGTTTTATAACCAATACTCTTTTTTTCTATTGAGTATATGATAACCAATATACCGTTTTATAACCACATCTCGAATTTTGTTTCAATATGAGTGTATGTTAACCAATATACATATAACCACTTTATAACCAAAACTCAAATTTTGTTTCAATATGAGTGTATGATAACCAATATATAACCACTTTATAACCAAAACTCTAATTTTGTTTAAATATGAGGGTATGATAACCAATATATAACCACTTTATAACCAAAACTCAAATTTTGTTTCAATATGAGTGTATGATAACCCATATATAACCGTTTCATTATGATATGATAACCAATATATAACCACTTTATAACCAAAACTCAAATTTTGTTTCAATATGAGTGTATGATAACCAATATATAACCGTTTCATAACCAAAACTCAAATTTTGTTTCAATAAGCTTGGTTTCTATTAACTCGTTTTTCCTTCGCCTATGAACTTATGAAAAGCGATGTTACTTTATTTTGCGTTTGAGGTGACGATATACTATATACATACGAGTATGTATGTATGTATGTACAAATACATCATAACAGTAAGTAAGGTTGTCAACACCCCTCAAGTTTGCTCAAGCATACGAGCATATTGTACCTTTACATTACGTTTACACAGGTACAATTTCCTAGTACATATTACACGTATGTACACATATACATACTTAATATGCATGTATGTTTGTATGTATGCTGCTTCCTGTGCATTTGACCAACCACTTTCAAATTAGAAAACAAATTCTATGAACTTTTGCTTTCAACCAGCACATGTTAACGACTTCCAACACAAAGAAGCACACACATACACATACACGTATGCATTTACGTTAGACGTAAGCGCAACGTAACAGTTGCACAGCTGAAAAACACGGAACGGACGCACTCACTGAGTGCCAACAGCGATAAGATTGTGTTTTAATTATGCGATATGACGATATGACTCCATCTGACCAAAGGAAAGGAAAGTGAGCTTTCAATGAGCATAGCCATGAATACAGAATTAGCAAATGAAGGGAAGCTAGCGGTAAGTGTTAGTACGAGCGCAAATGAGGTGACTGATGAGCTCACTATATAAACAGTACATTTGTGTGTTTGTTTTGGCCATTTGCTTAACTTTACTTGTTTAAATGCCAGCGAGCGCGCGCATTGAAATGTTGGCCCAAATGCTTGGGGGGATGTCCATCAAGTTGATATCAGCTGTTAGTGGCCATTAGACGCGTTGACGTCGACAGGATATTTATATCAGCACATTTGTTTTTGTTGTTTTCGTTTTTTATTTCACTTCCCCCGCACTTTTCGTGTTCGCCGTCGCGGTTTTGCCCATAAGTGACCTGTAAGTGGTCGACTGTAAATCTAAATTTTTGTCCATTTCGGTTCCATTCACTGATTTCAATTAGTGCCACACTTTTTACCGTTAAACGCGCAGAAAACGTGGAGGAAGCATGTTGGCAAGGCGCGTGTTCGCATTTTTTCTTAGAACCGGGAAATTTATTTCACTTTAGAAAGCTTTGCGATCAAACGCAGTTAACATTAACGTAATTGAACACACACATTCATGCAACAACAACACTAATAAAATAAACAACTACAGATTGAACTTAGCCACGCGCTCACATTACATAGCGTTTGGCTGACGCATTACAAATATCAAATGGCCACGTTAGTGTGAGCTTGCCCTTTTTTCAGCGCTTATCAACGCATACTTCAACACACACATACACATTCATATGTGTGTGTGTGTTTGTTGGCGGTTAGTCACGCAAATGTAAATCTGCTGTAAAAGGACATTATTGCAGGAAATATTTGCTCAGTGCGCTTCGTTAGCGAGCGTGTGAAGCGCGCTAGTTGAGCGTGGTGTGGCGTGGTCGAGCATATTTATCGGCGCGTAAATGCCTCAGCTCGAGTGTGGCGAAGCATATTAAAATGACGCTCTCATTTAGCATGTAAGTGCATATGTATTAGTTCCATATACATGCATGTGCGTGTGTGCGCTTGTGGAGCATTTCAAGTGATGGCGTTGTGTTTGATAACGCTAAAGCGGGTTCAAGGGGCGGCAGGCGTTTCAGTAACGTTAGACGCGCATTAGAATAAACAAGCTTGTTTGCCCGTCTGTATGTATGCGCATGCACATACATATTTATCTATGTAAATAACGGCAGATAAATATGTAAATCTGTGTAGCCCATTCATGGCAGCGAATAAAGTGCTGAACAGTTGCTGTTTGCTTTAATAAGGCGTCTGGTCAAAGGCGTCGATGTAAATATGTAGGTCGCAGATTAAAAGTAAAAGGATAATAAATCTTAAGGAAGCAAAATTAGGTGGATATCTTTTGTTGGCAATTAAGTGTGCTTTTATTATTTAGTTTAGAGGATCCATTAAGGATGATATTAATTTCATTTACTTATTTCAGTTTTTCTATTTAGTGTTCTGTTGCAAAAAATTGAAATTTTATTAGCAGATTGAGCTTATTGCAAATATCATTATTAATTACAGTATGTAAGTATTTAAACAAGTAAAAATATGAGCGTCGTCTATGTTTTCCTTTTATTTCAATGCGATTACTGTTTTGGTAAAGTTTATATAATCGATGCTGTAAGGGGTCAATATCGGGTATTCGGAAACAAGATTTTCTCCTTATAATTTTAAATAAAAAAATTGAACAAAGAATGAATACAGAGAAATTCAAAGTTTATGTAAAATTTCGAGAAAAGGAAAAAATTTCTGCATAAGATAAAAATAAAAAACCCAAAAACTTTGCTTTTTGAATTTTTCACATAAATTTTGAGATCGTGTTAAAAGGGTATATTAACTAAACTACAACGTTACCGTATAATTGTTTTCTGTAGGACTCATAGTTCTACCAGTAAACGAGAAAAACTGTTTTTATAAACTTCTATCGCGACCTCTCCTTCTTTCCCGACTCAACTAGTCGTCAACCGCTCGACAACTATTTTTCCTTTAATGTTTGTTATTTTAGTTTTCGTTTGCTATGGCTTTCAACCTGCTACGAATTTCTTTATTTTTTTCAAAGACTTTTGTCTTAGGCTTGTACCAAACAACATAATTTTCTTCATTTGGAGCTTCGGTATGCCACTTAGCAGGTTTTCGATTAAAGCATTGTGCTGGCGTGGCAATAATCCTGCCATCTGCAATATCAACTTTCCCGAAGTGCTAAAGAGCACATGTACTAAGTTTCGCGCGAAACTTAACACTCTTGTTATCCTGATCATTTATATATAAATAACTATTTACTTGTCCCGATTAGTTATTAGTTTAGTCGTTAAAACCAACCATTAGATAAGCAAAACTTTTATACTCTAGAGCAACAGAGAGTTGGCAGATAACCATTGAGGGTTATCGCCCTCGATTACTACGAGTACATTAAATCAAAAAATCGATTTTTGGCAAAAAAAATGGGTTTTGCTTAAAATGATATAAGGTTGTGAGCTTGTATTTATTTTATTTTTTGTTTGAACGCAAAGATTTGGCTTTACCTTTTAGTAATAAAAAAATAGAAACTTTTGCTACATTTCTATGAAGGGAAAGCCTGCTCTTGATATAAAATTTTCGAATTTGTTGGTGCCAAGAAAAATTATTCACGTATTTCTCTTCAATGACAGAATCATACTATCACCAAAAAAGCCACATCAATTTGAAGTTTGGTTATGAAAAGTTGTTAGACTGTTGTAAAAATAGCTAAACTTTTAAGAAGCATACCTTGAATCGGCGCTGTTTTATTCGCCACTTCGCGGCCCCTATTAAAATGACTTGGCTCTTCTCTTTCATCTCTTAACTTTTTGATCTACTCTAGTTGCTTATTGGATATAACTATCTTGTTACAAATAGTAACGAAGACAACTTACGCTTACAATTTTCATTATATAATACTAAAGAGATTGGAAGAAAAAATAATAACTAAGAATAATAGTTACTTAGTTGAACAATGAAATTAAACTCCGTAATCACCCAAGTCCATCAGCCAATGGTTTGCTACAGTCCCGTGGTCAAACTCGCTTAAAACGAAAATATTTACATGTCTTCTAAAGAGCAACGTATTCCCAAACAGTCTCAATTAGAATCTTGAGCTTGTCTAGTTTTAAATAATATTAATAACCCAGCGATTACCCCCCTCGCGTGGAATAAGCCGAGTCATTAAAATCAAGAAAGTTTTTAAGCGTCGAGAACTAAAACTGCTCAGCTTCAGAACCAAAGATTTCAACAACTATGATTTAAAATACGTTATAACCAATTGTTACGATTTTATTTATTGCGAGAAAGCAATATAATCTTTTAAATTTCAAAAAGTGGGTCAGATAAATCAAATGTGCAGGAATGAGAATTAAAATAATGATATATGCGACGGAGTGGTTCGTTCAGTTTAAAAATTGATCTAAAAGATTTTAACAGTAACGGCCTAAACTGCCTCGAAAAGCGAACCGAGATATAAAATTTAAATTCAGACAGGAAAAAAGAACAACAAACAGTTTTATTCAGGATATTTAATACGAATATAATGTCAAAAATTTCCCTACGCTTCCCTTCCCTTTTCATAAGTTTTAAACCTACTAGTATTAGAGGTAAACTTAACTTAGAATCTAATCGGAAATGGCCAAAGATGAAAAAAAATATTAATATTGAACAAACTCTATGGAAAAACTTTTCAGAATGAATTTGATAATTAGGATTCCATACAACAAAGCCATATCTTAATAGAGGTTCAATCAACGTTTAGATTTAAGCTTTTATTACTTACTTTTAGGCTTTGAACAAGCAGATTAAATAAATGAAGAAATATTAACAAAAAAAAATTATAATGCAAACACTCTCTTAAAAAGCAATTTGAATAAGTATTGGAAGAGTTAGAGTAAAAGGCCTTGAAAAGTTAAGGCAGATATTTACTAAGGCTTGATTAATACCGAAATGGCAACTACAAATCGGTTTTAATTTTGAAAAATTATTTAAAACTTTTTCTTATGAAAAATCAAATAGTTTTAAAACATAGAATACAATTCAGTAGACATACATACATTAAACAACAACATCAAGAGCTTAAATAATACAACTTTTGACTTCTTTAAATAATCCAATAACTTTATATTTCCAGCTTTCTATTAAACATTTTTATTTAATTTAGAGAATAATGGAAAAAGTGAGATACCTTCTAATAGCAAAATCCAATTTGAAAAGCGGAGCAGTAACTCTTCTCAATTTAAATCAACGCTGACGACATTATTGAATCACATTTCACAGGGAGGTGTGAGTTCAAAGCGAAAAGGATTATTAAAGGTATACGAGGCGCCAAAATAAAAACATATAATGGAAGTTCTCAAATGTTGCTAATGCTTATGGCTTGAACTTTTAAGTCGCTTTTGGGTTCATACATGAAGTTATATGAGATAGATAAGTACATGTGTGTTATAGAGTGAGTATGGTAATATATATGCAAAGCAGGGCGCCACCGAAAACAGTGAAAGCGAAAAGAAAGAAGTAGAACTGGCGCAAACTGTTTATGCTGTTTATGAAAAACACATTAAATCCTTACTTATCAAAATGCAATCAGCTTAAATGGTGTTGCGGTCGCCAGCCCGAACGCCCGGACGCCTGAGCACAGTTGAATGGCTGAGCAGCTTACGCGCCAGACTAGCTAACTGCCTGACCGGCTGACACGTTTGACTCGCTGACACGCCGACGCGCTAACGGCTGCTCCGGCCTGGGCCGTCTGGATAACTGCTATTGTGGACGGTCGCTTGAATATAATCTAGCTGTAGCGTTGGTGTGTCGTCGTAGAGCAGCTCTCGACCGAAATTGATGTGAAATAATATCCTACGACAAGAACATTCCGCATAAACCGAATACAGGCGCATATAACTGTATAAATAATATGTGTATATATCCTTTTTGGTAATTCGACACGCTCACAATTTACACGTATCACTAGTCAAGCGGAGGAGTTGGTTCGTGGATAGGCTTACGCTTGCAAAGGCCAAGTGCGGCGTCGCATACAATATATGCGCAATATATCACCAACACCTATACATACACACACACTTTCGCACTAACAAAATCAAACGCGCACGATTTCACACACTTGAATTTCCATATATTTGCACATGTGCGTGTGAGTGTGCTGCTTGGGTGTCAGCGCGCTTTTGGGCGCTTTTCGTAATTGTGTACGCAGCGTGCACAGACAGACACAATAACTGGCAAAGGACTAACGCAACAAAGTAACTGCTGAAAGCGCAGACGCGCACAAAAGATCCGAAGTCTGGAGCGTTGCACGTTTGGGGTCTGGAGTTAAGGCACCGCCGTGCGCGTCATACATACAGTTAAAGAAATTTTTTACTTTATATTTACTCACTTTTGTTGTTGTTGTTATTATTACAATGTCGCTTTTGCTTAAGCGCACTTATCCCGGTGATTTTGCACTTTCAGCATTTCCACAGGATAATATTTCAACTAGCCTTAACAGCAAGCGTTTGCGTAGCGCCCGCCGCCTGCGTTCCCACGGACGCCTTCAAATGTGTTTTGTTGGCTTCTCAACAAAAAAACATTAAACTTTCTTGTTGGTTGGAACAAAGACATTTGCTTGTTAGTGTCCTTTGCAAGGCGCGCGACCAAGCATTGTATTCGGATACTTTCAACACTCTTCTAATCCTTTTAATAATCTACTATTGTTAGCGCGCGCGGCGTCAAAGCGGGTTCTTTTTGCTCCTGCTACAAATGTGTAGGGATGCTTTTGTTGTTGTTTTTGCTGTTGTTAAAACCACAGTAACAGCATGACAACAGAAACTTTTTATGACACTTTAATGAGGCGTGAGCTGCGACGCGCGGCGAGTTGGCTTATGCGTAACGCGGTCGCGCGTTGCTAATGCAGTGGCGCTCTGGGCGGATTGCTGCGCGTTGCTGGTCGGAAGTTAGTTAGTAAAATTGGCTTATAGTATACCGATATCGTTGTGCATTTTTTGTGAGTTGGTAATGGTGTGCGCGCTTGGCGACTCATTAATATGCACGCGTGATAGCAGCGCGCAATGTTCGCGCTCTTTTGACAGGTAAAGTTGCAAAGCACTTGAACGCGGATAGTGATTACAGAGCAGCGCGAAGCGTTAGCGTTTTACTTAATGAACAGCGTAACTTAAAGGCGCACGTACACTTTTTACAATAAGCTTTCAGCTGAGAGCAAACACTTTAAGCGGATTAAATTTTTCGCTCCGTTTAATTGCAATTTGTATATCTTAACAACACCAAGGCTGGGCGCGCGTCCAGCGCTATCTGTTACTCTTTATTTTCACTCTTTTCTTAACTGCGTTAAACCGTCGATTGTTTGTTGTTGTAATGGTAAATTGAAAACACAACGCGCACGTAATGGATTATCAGTGCTGACACTGACAGCGACAGCGTTGAGAAGAATGCACGTCGTTAAGTGAAAACCGCTGAATAGGCCGGCTTTGCGGGCGCGGCACGACGCGAAGCGTATAAACAAAGCACACACGCGCACCGACTGTTACAGCGTCCACTTCAAACCGCCTCGAGACGAGTGCCGAACGTATGACCGGAAATTAAAGAATTTGTTTCAGGACTGGGAAGATTAGCTGAGGATTCAAAAGAGCAGCGTTCGGAGTTAGAACAACACCAATAGTTGTGTTTATGTTTGGAGTTGTGCAAACACCGGCTCGTTTATGCTTCTTCTTTTTCCGTCACTCAAAAGCAAACACACAATTTCTTCCTCTTGTTCATTTGCTTGCTTTCGGTTAGCTCTGTACCGTGTTGCGCTTATCGGTTCACCAGCGCACCGTCTACCGCTCAACGCGAATGCCAAAGTACGACTGAAACCGAGCTGCAACGGCTAACAGCTCGGCAGGATATCAATTTACAAAATGTTGAGTTGGCTTTCACAAATTGTTTACATAACGAAAGCCACCACAGCGCACCGCCGCCCGCCGCGCGTTCTCTAACACCCCATCAAACGTAGAAGGCAAACTAATAATATTGCAATGCTAACAAGCGCGCTCGCTAGCGCCTCGTGTGGGCACATGCGCCGCGCAAGCCGGTCTCTGCACAAACAGAGAGCCACTGTTTGCTATTTTGATGAGAGAGCGCAACACAAATAAGCTCAGCGTAAAGGACAACAAAGAGCACACACAGTATTTGCCTGGCATTCCTTTGAATCTACAACAGCCCACACATACGCGCATATCCTTACAGGCATAGAATGTGAGGCGCGCATATGGCGACTGCAGGACACATGTCACTAGGACATTAATGGCCCTACAAGCCATCATACCAATGCACTAAATGGTGTATAAGTGTGTGTATTTGTCAGCTTGCTTGCTGGCAGCTCACATTCGGCCAAAAGTGTTGTCAATTGGCACGTCTGTGGCTGCGTTATGTTGTTGGCTAGTCAGTTCAGCCGTCACCGGCAGTCAGCATGTGTCCGTTTGCGGGCCAGGATGTGCTGCTGATGCTGCTGCTGTCACTTTTCTCTGTCTCTGGTCGCGCCTGCTGCTTGCAATGTGGTCGTGCGGACAATGCTGCAGTTGCTTTATCGAGGAGGCGGCTGTGCTGAGGCTGCTCTTGGGAGTTCAGCAACTGAAGCCGGTTGGCTCAAACGGACATTTGTTATTCATAGCGGTATTACGAATTGCGTAAAGGACTTCATTTTAGTTTAACAGTTTTAGCCAAATAATGTAAAAACGAGAAAAAATGTTTTTATTTTCTTAATGCCATTCGACTTAGCTAAGTTTCAAACCTCATAGGGGGTTTCGGGAAGAAATTGAGAACTGTCCGTCGAGTTTTCTATTTATAATCGGGAAAACTTCTGATATGACGGTATTATCTGGCACCATTTCTAATCTCATACTATCTGGCGCCCCTGGTGCCTACTGCTTTCTTGATGCTGAGGTCAACTAGGTTAATATCTGAACCGTGAAAACCCCAATTAACCTTGCTATTCATAACTAACGAATATTTCCAGAGCTCGCGAAACGCTTACAAAATTGTTGAATCAAAATTATGTTCTCGGTTTTGGGTTTAATATTTATTCCAAACCTTAGAAATTCTTCAAACTTGATATATTTATACTCGAAAGCTGGAAATAGGATCTGATTAAGAAAAAGTAAAAAAAAACTTATTGGATTATAATTGCAAACCTATTCCAAAGAGATATTTTCTTCTCATGCGACCAGATAACCAAGTTCATATAGGAAAAATCCTTAACATCAAAGATCCAAACTGCTGGCCTTTTCAGGCAAGGAAACAAAAAAAAGTCCGGTGGCACATCTGGATGGCTGCGGAAGCGTTGGGATGCCGGCTTTTGTTAGGTAGCTGTTCGCAAGAAAGTTCGGGGCGTTGTTGTGGTGCAACTTCCAATCGGACCCGATTGACCCTTCGGACCCGATTGATCCTTCGTTTGAGTCTCTCGAGGACTTCCACGTAAAACTTGGCGTTGTCGGTTTGTCCAGGAGGAATAAATTCATGGAGGACGATGCCTTTGCTGTCAAAAACAACAATGAGCATCGTTTTCACTTTTGATTTGCTCATTCTTCCGGCCTTCATCAGCGACCTCTTCACGGCTCTCCACTTTTCAAGATTGTCGTCGGATTAAGCAACTTTCACAGCTTCCCAGAAAGCAAAGTCTAATGACTTTTAGTACCTAAGGTACGCAGCTATGCATTACGAGTAAAACCTATAAGTCTACCAGCCTGTCGCCATAACTCACAATTTGTTTGTGTATGCTTTTCGGTGTTTGCGGTTGCTATCAACCAAGTGTTACAACTGGCAACGCCGTTGATAGGAGAGACCGCCTTGCTCCACATCCACAACGACTGCTATCTCCAAGTCGTACACACTTGCAAGCGACGTTGAAGCCAATCTAACCACTTGCAACGTCACGCTTCCATGGTTTTCACTTTGCCCATTTCGGTTCAACATTTACAGCTGCCGACGAAAGCCCAACAACAAAACCAACACGAACATGCCGTCAGCTGAGCAAACTTCGGCTGAGCACTGAACTCAGTCTGGCTGAGGTGGAAATGAGAAAACTTACCGCAGGATATGTTTGCGCTGCTATACTACGCTCGCTTGCTGTCTTGCCGGCCGACCGACCAAACGACCAACTAACCGACCGACCGTAGTCTACCATGGCTGGCTGCGCGTTCGTTGCGTCTGGCGAGACTACGTCCGTGCGACGCGGACTGCTTGCTTGCTGTGTTGATTGCTGCTGTTGGCCTAACTGCTGGTTATTGTTGCTCTTGTTGTTGGCGCTTCATAAATGCAACTGTTGCGCATTTTTTGCTATTGTTTGGCGCTTTTGTTGATTTTCCCTCGCTCGACTTTTTTGTCGCTTCCTCCTTTTATTTCGTTGCGTTTCAGGTGTGCGCAAGGATTGCGGGTTCGAGGCGGCGCTTCATTGTTGTTGTTGTTAACTTGCTCCTTTGCTTTGTGTTTAAGCAGTCGCACAGTTTGAGCGAATACGCTAAGGCGTGTTGCCGACGGCGGCTTGCGTGCTGCGCTAAAAGGCGTGCTTCTTACAGTTGAGGGGAGTTTTGTATGCGGCGGATGCGTGGCACTTGGCGCTTGACGGCTGCAGGTGGCAAGTAACCGCAAGTCAATTTTATGTACTTTTTATGTACTTTCGCTTATGCATTGCTGCTGTGGGGTGGCGGGTGTAGGAAGGCGCGTGTGTGCTTTTCAGCAGCTGTCTTTGTGAGTTCATTGTGGTCGCGCAATATTATTATCATATATTTTCGAACTGTCTTGCTATGCACCGGCGCTACAATTGCGCACCACCTTTGTATTTACTAACTGTGTTGCACGTCTGCTACGCCGCCACCGCCGACGACGCCCTAACAATATTCAAATATTGCTTTCGGCGCGGCGCGCTCACCTCAGCGTTTTACCAAATGACTCAGTTGACGCGCGTGCACATGCTAATGTCCTTTGTGCAGCTTGTCGCCGCTTGCATGCCGCCTTTGAAGTTACTAACAAACGGCGGCGGTGGCACCTCCGACCGGCGCTAAATCGTTTTGGTCTGTCAGCTAGTTTCTTAGCGGCGCGCTCGTAAATATTCATTCACTTCATCTAAATCACTTTTCCTTTTCTTTTGCTGGCACTTTACACTTCCTTTCCACTACGACCGCCGTAGCACACGCTGACTTTTTAGCGAATTTTTCAAAACCATATTTTATTAGTGACAATTTTTCAGCGCAACCCGGGCTCGGCGCGCACCCTGCGGAGTAAATTCGAAATAAAAAAGTTATGCAACAAAAAGGGAAATGAGTTGAAAGGAAAAAATACATCAAAGCTGGCGATTTCCTTGAAAATTGGTGACGAAAACTTTTCTGTTGTCCAGCACCATTTTTCTATGTACCGTTAAGCCCACCACCGCTATGTACTAACGCCTGGCTGGTTTTCGAAACTCTTGTTCTTCACTTATCGCCTTTGCGACTGTCGCACGTTCGCTTGAGTTGATTTGCCGGAAAATGTCCGTCAATTAAAATTTTAATGAAATAACTTCAGTGCCAGAATTGTATGCTGGTCTGGGTGCAAATTGGCATGGCCCTGGTGCCTTGGGCATGTGGGTGCCAGGGAAAAAACTTGCTGCTATGACTCGTCGAATCGATCGCTCACACCATTCTGTGCATTTGCGTGCTTCACATAGAGCCCTCATTCCATGCGCTGCGCTGCCAATCAACACTTTTAACTTCTTAAGTGATTATTTCTCTTTTTATAAATTCATACTCACTCTCGCTCCAGCGTCTACAACTGACTTTTTCCGATCAATTTTAATTTTTGTTACAGTCTCGTGTTGTTCTTATAATTAAGTTTGCGCTATAGCAACCGTTATTTCGCCCTTATTCCGGTTTTTTATGCATGGTGTTGTTGTTGTATTTTTATTTTTTTTTGCTTTTTTTGTCACTCAACGGTGAGCTGTTGCTGGCCGGCGCTGCGAACTCCTGTGTTGCCGGTGTCGAGAAGTACTAAATTAAAATTGAAGAAGTTTAATTAATTTAGCAGCTTGTCAGCAGCAGCATTCGGTTGGTGTGTGCTACAAAAACAACAAACGAGCAAAAAAGAAATCATTACAGTATAAAACCAATAGAGCGTAAAAACAAATAGCAATTCTAATAGCTCCATAGCGTATGGAATTTGCATTTCCCCTCACCTCACTTTTAACTCTCCCGCCGCAGCTATTTATTCAAATCTGTCGCATATTAGGCGGCAGTCCACCACCCCGCACCAGCTGGCTTGTTGTCCGCCACAGTTGTTATAATTTGCTTTGGAAACATAAAAAATGCAAATAGCCTCGAACGAGCTTGCCTTTTTGTTCTGTGGCTGAATCTGTGCTGAACTTCTAATGTCTCTGTTTTCGTAAATCAGTTCGGAGTTCAGTTGAATGGTCTATTTTTCGTATTTTTTTCTATTTTATTATAATTTCATGCCTTCCAAATTAAAAGCGTATTTAAAACTTGTCAAGTGTATTTGCCAAGGGATTACAAATACGAAATAAATATAAATTTTTTTCACTGTGACAAGGGTTTGTTTAACTTTCTAATCTTACTGTGACCGCACACGGATTTGTAGAATGATGTCGCTGGGCTTATGGCCGAATGTCATAGACATTACTTTTTTTTAATATATTTTGAGGTAATAAATATAAAATTTGGTAGATGAACTGTTGCTGAAATTCAATTATTAATCGATTTTGGGATTTGTGAGATTACCGACGAAAATGTTGCTGTTTTATATACATACTTGTGGATGCAGCCACGCGTTGCTGTGGTATACATTTTGTACTATTGTTCATATAATAAACTATTCAATACAGTGACTTCTTTATTTGCGAATAAAGTCAAAATGTCTTTGTCGGTATAAGAATCCAAGGGATTTTACTTGAGGTTGAATTTCGAATATGTTCATAGAAATAAATCATTGGAAAATAACGAATTTAAGGCTACTTTCTTAATATCTGGTTACCAGCCTTAATAGAGTTGTCCGCTTAATAGATTGCGCTTAATAAACATGAAAAAATTATGGGACCGTCTAGGTGCATGGCTAGTGGAGATGTCCACTTAATAGAGCGCCCGCTCACTGTAATAATTTATTTGTGAATTGTTTTTACTATCCCATCTTCTAAGTTGGTTCGAACCGGTAAAAGTGTGCTAAATTTGACGAAAATCGGTTCAGTAGTTTAGGAGTCCATCGCGGCCAAAGATATTATTATTTCGCGGTTTTCTTATTGCACGTTATCTCTTTTCTAAAGTTTTTTTCAAAACCTTATTGGCATTAACATTTCCTCGTGGTAATTCTTTATTTTATTGGGTACTTCACTAAGCAAATTCGGTTTTTTTAATGCAAAGTAAATACGATTTTTTTTTTGTGTAAAACATTTTTTGAATTTATAAATTCTCCATTGGGATCCAATACCTTTACCATCTTTCGGGCAAGATATTGATTCCGGGTTCATTAAATTTTTGGATTCTTACATGCAAAAAACTGGTTTAAATGGTACTGTTTTGAGGTTAAGGTTCTCTCATTCAAGAAAGTTTTTGAAGTAATACTTCGAAGAGAATAGAATAGACAATATGGTGAGTGTGTTAGAACATCCAATTAAAACTGCAAAAGCTTATGGTGAGTCATCAAACCTGTATGAGGTCTCGCATTATCCTGGTGCAACACTACACCTCTTTCTCTGGTCTCTTTTGTTTGAGTGCATGACTCAGTTTGTAAAGCTGCTCATAAAACAGAGTTAATCAGAGTTAATCGTGGTATTATCGGACAAAAACTAAAAGTAAACGATTACTTTGAAATTGCACCAAACAGACAAAATAACTTGTTTTTGGTAACTATCGGTCTTCGAAGTGGCTTGAGCGGGTTCATCCTTTTTAGACTATAACCTCTACCGCTTCGCATTATTGTAAACAACCCAATTTTCGCTTTTTATTAGGGCATATTCTTTGTCAGTGTCTTTATAATTCTAGTCTATTAGATAATCTCCTTATTTCCTTCGGCGATTTGGACATAAATGTCAGATTGAGCAGACAAGTATTAAATATTATTTCCGCACTTTTACAGATATGGAATTTACCCCCAAAAATAAATTTTTGACTGCCTTTAATCATTAACGACTTTGAAGTTTATTGTGATACTTACTCGTACAACTCCGTTTTGCAACAAGATACGTCCGATTGAAAAACTTGGCATCCAAGATAGACTAAAAACAATTATTTGTCAAAAATGTTTTAACTCATAATGTCAGAAACAGCTTCTTTGCTTTGTTTTGACTCTTTTTCTTTTTGTGCTTAAGACAGTTTGACCGCTCGGAAGGAATCCGGAAGTCACCACTCCTCGATAATCAAAGTAAACTGTCAACATAACCTTGATTTTCACCTGTCTTGACGCCCGATTGATCTTCTGTTGAATTTAGAACCAATTGGAATCACTTGTGCTATCACTTTTCTTAGGCCCAAAGATCTTTCAAAATGATTTTCACTAATCCTTTCGATATTCCAACTATGCCAGTAAGATCTCTGCCTGTTCATTGTCAATGCTCAACCACCAAGTCCTTTATTTTATTGACGTGTTGATCGTTAGTTGATGTTGAGAGCCGTTCTGGACGTGGTTCGTCGTCAACCTCTTCTCTACCCTCTTGGAACAATTTATAGTAAACAAAAACACTTGCTCGCGAAAAATAATTATTACCAAATGCTTTTTCCAACATTCTGAACATTTCGGTACCAGAAATTTGATTCCACACACAAAACTTAATGGATTTTCTTTGTTTCATAATTTCACTCACCGTAAAAATCGCCAAAAGCACTGTACTTCAGAAAGACAAGCGTTTAATGATTATTTTGTTGGGACATTTGGCACAGATATCACTGACAGTGACACTAACCTAAAAAAGAATATTTCGACGAATGGATATGGCGCGAAATTTAAATTAAAAAGTCTTACTATTTTTTGTTCACAGTAGTATATCTGCTAAACAGGTTCTTTAACATACAACTTTAAACTTTTAACTTTTGAATAATAATTTCCAGAGGTCAATAATTGTTCGATGCTTCCATGATTAAAGCTTGAAGCGTATTACTATACGCATAATATTTTTAATATACACGTCATTTAATATATTCGCCGATTGAAATGTCCATAATCTGGTGTCGCGTCATCATTTTGAACATAACAGTATGCTTCACTTAATTTATTCGTTAAAAAATGCAAATTTAAGTTTTTGCACATTTTTCGTATATTTACATTCAGTCTTAAAAATATGCAAACTAAAGTGATAACAAGTAAAATAATAAAAAAAAACACGGTTTTTCACTCCTGAAGTCATGAGACAAGCTTTAACTGCTATGTGAATGTTTTGGTAAAACACTTTCGCTTTAAAATGTTAAATAAGTAAATATTTAAAAGATATTATATTAGATAAGCCGAGTTCAACTGCTTCATTCATCTAAATTCAATATTTTCGAGCCGATTAAATGATATTAAATTCGATAAAATGAGTGAAAATTCAAAGGCTTTTTTGCTTTCACACAAACTGTCAAAAGATTCGGCCATTGATCAGTAGCAGTCTTTCTATTGGTATTGATGTTGCTGCTTGAACCTTTTTTAAAACTCTCAAAATTTCAGTAAGAAATTTGGCAGGCCATACACACCTACTCTGACCACAAACTGTAGTCCAGTGGATTCAAATCTGGATTTACAGGCGGACAAACATCTGCAGTTATGAAACTAGAAATACTGCTTTTGAGCCTGCTGTGTGGGTTTTGCTCTGTGTGCTGGAGCAGATTCTTGCTGGAAAATCCAATGAAGATAATAGTGATAAACTGCTTTACCACGACTTCTAAACCATCCTGCTCGAATTCGAATCACTTTTGCGCAGAACTGAAAATGTGGCTTTACAGTAGATTCCCCACAAAATTCTTACAGCAGCTGGCATTTTAAAACCTTATTTAAAAGTGACAATTTTTCATTTCATTCATAAAAAGGATACTTTCATTCCATTGATCGCATCCCACTGAAGAAGCCACTTACAGCTGTTTAGCTTAATTTGCTTCAAGCGCAGAAGATGAAGGCTTTCTTATGAAGATCGACTCGAAAAAGTTTTGACATTGTTCTGGTCGATATATTCATTCCCCTAGATATAATTTTCTGTTTGCCAAGTGTACTTCTGCTAATGCGTTCGTGTACAGCTTTTATGGCTGAATTGGTTCGAGTATCTTCTCATTTTGTCGTCTACTGTAGACGTTTGCGAAAAACGATCAAAGGTACGGTAAACAAATATTCTCGAAATATTAATTTCTTTGAGAGGTCGTAAATTTCATTTGAGTTTCTACCACACATCTGTAAACAATCACCGGGATACGATTACCAACACAGCTAATCTTCAACCAGTGTTAAATGACTTTAGTTAGATGAGCCACTCAGATGAGGCTTAAAGCTTTAAATACTCTCTACTTGTAGGGCAGCATTAAGGAAAAGGAACAGAAGTCCTACCCTTATTAGTAAGGACTAATATGTATTTAACGGGCGATCGAAGTAGAGGTACTTTTTTCAATAGCCTGTTTTCGACAGATTACGCGTGAGTCTTGTGCTACCGCCTGAACAACGTTTACAAATCGTTCCACTTTATTACGAAAGTTCAAGATCTGTATAGAATTTGTTTCGCACGCTTGGCTCAACTTATGGTCAACATAATCAGCCTACTGAGCGTACTATTCTCAACACAATCTGCCATCTTGAGATCCAGCATTCATTATTGGATAATATTCGACCGAATAGACCATGTCTCATACGTAGTTAAGAAAATATGGCAGCCGTAGCTGAGATTGTACACGAAGATCGTTCGTATCAACTCGGACAGACGCATAGAACGACGTGGCGCATTTTAAGTCGACATCTTAAATTGAAAGCGTACAAAATACAGCTCATACAAGAACTGAACCTACCCTACCGACCTACCCTATGGACATCGCTTCGCTCTAGGGACAAGTTTCAAAGCCCTATTTTGTTCAATGATGAGGCTCATATCTGAAACAATGGGCATGTAAACAATTAAAATTGCCACATTTAGGACGAAGAGCAACCTGAAAAAATTCAAGAACTGCAATTTCATCCAGAGAAAAAAAAACGGTTTGATCTGGTTTGGAATTATCGGTCTATACTTTTTTTTTTAAATGATGCCGGTGAGAACGTAACCGTCAATGGCGACCGGTATCGCGCCAAGCTTAACGACTATTCGATACCTGAAATTGGAGCCCGTGATCTCGGCGACACTTGGTTTCAACGAGACAGCGACACCTCCCACACGTCTCAGAAATCAGTGGATTTCTTGAGAGAAAACTTCGGTGAGCAAGAATTAGAATTAGACTCAACGGATGGACCATCTGAGACGTTGGCTGCGGCAACGTTTGAAAGAGATAAGATTCAAAAAATAGATACCAAAGAATGTACTTTCGAATGATAACAAACAGTCCTCATTAAATTTAGAGTTTCTGCATTTTTTCTTTAAAAAAGTAGGCAGCCTCGACATGGTTCAACCTTTATTAAGGGTCTGCTAATTTAAACCTCTACTTTTCATGAATGATGTTCTAAATTCTTTCCTGTTCGAAACACAAGCTTGTAGAAAACTTCCAAACTATTCAAACAAATTATCATACCTTGAAATGTGAATAAAGACATCATGACGGGAAATTGAATATTAAAGCATACAGCTGGCCTGGTTTCGACAAACCCTCCACCATCTTTATCCTCTTAGAAAGTAATTTAACACTTTCAATTTCCGAGTGAAATATTTTTAATGTGAAACAAATCCTTTTACTTAAGTGTTATTTACTCCCGTTTCTATTTACTCATCTACTTGCTGCTTCATTATTGATTTGTACGCAATAAATCGAAAAAGTCGAGCGAATATAAGCACTTCGGTTGTCACCCTTCGATGGCGGCTGGTGATGACATCCTGGTGTTGAATCTTACACCATACACAGCGCGCAGCATAAACAACAACAACAATAACATGAAAACAACAGGAAAAAGCGCTGCCTATAAGGCACATACACATACATACAAATACATCTCTGGTGAGCCGGTAGTTGAACAGATTTTGATTGAGTATTGGACTTCGCAGCACTGACATCAACAGATTGTTGTGCCGATGGTGGTGCGCCGATGGCGAGGGTAAGAAGTGCAGCGCAAATAAACAATGGAGCCTGCATTCAGACTGAGTATACACACACACACAACTTATAGTTATGCAATCACAACAAATATATTTGTGAGCAAAACAGTGCTGGCAGGAGTAAGTTGGGAATATAGCGCATAAATATATGGACTTTTGTGAAGGAAGTGCAGGAAATAAAGCAGAAATATGTAATGAGCGATAAGAACATATAAGAGGGATATACTCAACGCCCGGGGGTTGCGAGCTGCAAAGTATTTTGTTTACAATTCACGCACGTGTTAACCGGTTGCAAGCATTGCAAATATGTACACTCTTTTAAATATGGAAAACTATGTACACAAAAGCGACTGCCTGTCGGTGTATTTGTATGCCAAATGCTTTGACTGGGTCTGTGGGTCGTTGGTTTATCCGCCCGCGATGAGGTAATTGGTGGCGATAAAATTGTGATTTGCGCGAAAGCCGGTGTGGCGCGTGTGCCGTCAATGAAACGCGTCATCTGTTTGCAGTGAACAACAGTGAGGCAATTATATAAGTAATAGCGATAAAAGCTACGTGCATAAGCGAGAATGTTAGAAACATCACGGAAAATAACGATTTGGACCTTGGGTTATCGTGTTTTAAGTGGGAATTTTTACCAAAAATAATGGATTATAATTTAAAAAGTTTTTAAATAAGACATTCTTGAAAACCTCAATGTGTATTAAGTTCCAAGAATTACCTGAAAAAATCAGAAAATATTAGTTATCCACGAAGTTTATAACAACATGAAAGAAACGGAAACCCTATACAATATGCATTGTGATAAAAAAGTACCGGGAAATTGTAAATGACACCCAAAATACTTAATTATTCGTCAGTCTTTATTATGTCGCCTTTAAAGTAATCCCCACCAGATGTGATATACTTATGCCAACGATTTTTCCAATCCTCGAACCACTTTTCTTAAGCATTTTTTGGATGGCCTTCAGTTCCTTCAGCTTATCTTGTTTTATCTCTTCGATCAACTGAAAATAGGTTCCATTCCGATGTTTGTGGATGTCAAACTCATAAATCCATGTCTCATCTTCTTCTTCTTTTCTTCACTTGCATGAACTTCTACACATGACCCCATCCTCCTGTCTCATAGGCAGTTATAATAACGGGTGATTTTGAGGTTAGGATTTTCATGCATTAGTATTTGACAGATCACGTTGAATGGCGATCGCTATCGTTCGATGCTAACAAACTTTTTGTTGCCAAAAATGGAAGAACTGACTTGGATACATTCATAATCCATTCATCTCTGTATGAATGTGGATCGGAGTTCGTACAACCAAGCATGTCCAAAAACGCGTTTTATACCCAAAATATCCCCCAAAATCATTCGAACGGACTCGCGAGAACTACCGAGTCCTCTTGCCATGTCTCTAACACTTGCCTGACGATTTTGAAGCATCATATCCTTCATTTTTTTAATACTTTCATCAGTTGAAGAGGTCGAAGGTCGTACAGAACAAGTCATGGCTTCACCGATACCTCGATTGTCTTTGAAGGCTTTGTACCACTCGTAGATCCTTATTTTTGATAAAACTGAATCATTGTAAGCATTGTCCAAAATTTCCAAAGATTCGACACGCGAAATTTGGTTAGTCATACAAAATTGGAGGCGAATTCTTTATTCGACATTTTCATCCAGTATAAAAATCACAACGCACTACTGACTGAGGTGTGTCGACTTAAGCAACTGCTGTAAAAAAATTGGTTGACAGATCGCGCTCATATTTGGCGTAGAATTTAAGGACAGTCCTAGCAACTTAGCAAAATGTTTTTTTTTTTTGAAATATAGTTTACCCGAAGAGTTTAAATACAAATTTCGGGTACTTTTTTGTCACAATGTATATATACGAGTAAATGATCAGCGTGACGGTATTAAAGCCTCGTTATTATAGCCTCTGTAGAACCAAAGTCAACTTTTTTGGTTTTTGATTATTTTTATTTACTTTTAATAATATTTCAAGGTCTTTGAGAGTTATGTCAGTTCTTGATGTTTATAAATATAATGAGGATGTATAAAAAATTTTTTGTTTTTCTACGGAAAATCAGCCTTTTCCATCCACAACTTGGAACAACTGGTTGGGCTGAGGAAGGAAATTAAGTTTTAAATCGTAATGATAAGAAAAATTGCTATGAAAAACGTTGCCTACCTTTCGGCGCTAAGCCAAATGAAAATGCCTAAATCCTGTTTTAGATAGAGGGACATAAACATATGTAACATATGTAAAACAGGGACATAACATATGTAAAACAGTTAGCTGTTTTCCTTGGAAAAAATCTAGAAAAATTCTGATCGTGTAGGCATCTAATGACGTTTAGCATGATCAGAGCATAGTGCTACGGAAAACGTTGCCTACATTTCGGAGCGATGGCAAGAAAAAAATCGCCCAAAGGCTATGTACTGTCTAAAGCTCTTGCTGTGTATGTATCAAATTGGATAATATTGAAGCTTTACATAAAATGGTCAAAAAAAAATTCACAAATTGTGGGGTTTTTTAAAAATGTTAATTTTTGTCCAAAAAAATTCGAAATAGCCCAGATAAAAAACTGGAGAACTTTATGTTACATAGAGCATACAGACAATTTGATAAGATTAATTGGTAGAGCTGATTGAACTGAGCGGCAATAGAGAAGCCTGTATTTGAAAAAAAAATTGAATTACACTTTTAAAATTTTTGTATGGTATTTTTGAAGGTATGAACTAGAAATTTGAGAAAATATTAAATTACGATTTTTTTTTTAAATAAGGTACGCGTTATGCTCTATAAAAGCAAGCACATATAAACACACAAAAATTCCGTTTTTTTTTATTTCTAAAAATAATTTAGTTGTCATCTTTAACAACATAGTTTAACAATGTCTTATGCTATGTGTTGCACTTACATTTAAATAATATTTTGGCGAACTCACTTTCCCAAAATAAACCACCGTCCATTGCACCTACTGAAGCCTTGCTTAGTCACTGCTAATCAGCCGCAATGACGGGCAACAGTAACCACCTTTCCCGTCGCCGTTCTCCCAATGCCAAATTGTTGTAGTTGTCGAGAGGATGCTGTGGCAGCTTGCCTGCAACTCTATTAAACCATTACGGGGTGTGAAAAATGCGTATTAAATACTTCTACGTAAATATGAGCCACGTTCGGTGGATTGGGGTTAGAGTATTTTGTATTTGTGGACGTGTGTGTTTGAGACAGTATGTGTAGATTAGCGCAAAACGAAAATCCCTGTACGCTTTTTGCGAACGTGCAACACACACACAACAACAACGACCGCGTGGCAATATGGCAGTGCATTTTTTCGTGATAACAGGCCACTAATCTGCGCTCAGCCACCCAAACATATTAACTGCAAAATGTGTACAAATGGACGATGAGTACACCCAGCACGTTAAATATGTATGTATGTGTGGGCATCGGTGACATACACACACATAAGCATATAAGTGCATGTAAGCGTGTATAATGGCAGCGCAGAGGGGTTTGTGTGCCACTAGTGTTGTATGCAACGTGGCCGCGGAGTGGGCGCCATGTGATGCGGTACACTTATCTCCAGTGCAAACACTTATCACACCCACTTAATGATCCCTTCCGGTGCAACACGGCTAACACACGCCAGAACAACAACAGCTGTTGTTGCTACTGCTGGCCGCTGTCGCTCCTGTTTCCCATCCTACTGCCTCCCATTATCTCTCCCACCACCACTCGTTCGTGTTCGTTTGCTTGATGCTGTGCAAATAAATGCTTGGAAATATTAATGGAAAGTAGACACGTTGTTGTTATTTACTTTCGCATTTGTAAGCTGCGCCATTGTTGTTGTTGTAGCTGTTATATTTGCACATACGCTTGCGCCTGCAACGCCTGCGGCTCAGATTGCATTGCATTGTTCGAGTATAACTAGTAATATGAGTTGAGCGACGCGCCGCGGCTGTGCTGGCCGGCGGTTGTGTGCTTGTGCGGCAGGCGGCAAGACAAGCAAGTGTGAAAATTTACACCAAATCTTACTGCAACTTCACCCGCAGCCTCCGCGCTACGGCCAGTGCGAATTCTACTACCCATAGAGCGGTTCTTTACCTCCCCGGTTTGCTTGTGAAGGTAGAAGTTTTGTTTGCCGGGCAAAGAAAAAGAACTAAAGGGTAACGGGAGCATTGTCCGACCGCTTTCAAAATAAATATTTTATATACATAAATACATACAGTTCTGCAAAAAATAACGGAAATATATGTATACAACGTTTCAATGCTGTATACTATGTAACTACATCCGCACTAGTTACAAAGGGAGGCAATATGGGACAGTTAAGTTTTGTAACCGCTAAAAGGAAACGTTGGGAACCTTATATAGTATTAGGTGAGCCGATAACTTCCCTCAAAGACGGTCATTTCGATATTAACGACCGTCCACGAGAAGCCAAAAGCTTTTTAACACGGTGAATTGGAGACCATGCTATTTGAGGAACCGTATCAACCACAAGAAGAGCTTGCTTAAGTATTGGCAGTTACCCCCTAGCCATTTAAAAGCGACAACATGCGCTGGGAGTGGATTAGCAACAAGAAACTTGAATTCCTTATGGCCTCAATACCAGGAAAGGCATAAAAAATAATTCTGCTACCTAACAACACTCGACTTCACGTTGCCAATCTCGTTAAAACCTACTTAGAAACGCTTGTTCCGCAGATACTGCACCGTCCGATTATTATTTGTTCCGTTCGATGGCACATAGTCTGGCTCAGAAGCAGTTCCACTCACAAGACGACGTCGGAAAATGGCTTGATTTTTGGATAGCATCACAAGATTTACACTTTTACCGTAATGATATTCAAAAAAGTTATGACTAGCGATTTCATAGCCAACCAGAATTCACCCTAACAACAACGACAGCCTCGAAATCCAACGCAGAATAACTCTTGCCAACAGGTGCTACTTCGGACTGAGTAGGCAGTTGAGAAGTAAAGTTCTCTCTTGACGAACAAATTCCAAACTCCGCAACTCACTCAACATCCCCGTTCTGCTATACGATGCAGAGGCATGGACGATGACAACATCTGATGAGTCGACATTACGAGTTTTCGAGAGAAAGGTTATGCGGAAGATTTATGGTTCTTTACGCATTGACCACGACGAATATCGCAGTCGATGGAACGAAAATTTGCACGAGCTATACGACGACATTGACATAGTTCAGGGAATGAAGAGACAGCGGTTGCGCTGGCTTCGTCCTGTCATCCGAACGGATAAAATCGCCCCAATTCTGAGGGTATTCGGTGAATATCGGGAATAGAGGAAGAGGAAGACCTCCACTCCGTTGGAAAGACCAGGTGGGGAAGGACCCGGCTTCGCTTGGAATCTCCAATTAACGCCACGTAGCGAAAAGAAAAAACGACTGGCTTGCTGTAAATTCGTATTTAATCGCGTAAGCGGTGTGTAGAAACGACTTTTTTACAATAAAATTTATTTTCTCCCCAAGAAGCTGATGATTTGCCGAAACCGCTGATATCGAGTCACTAAAGGCTGTCGCACCAACTCACACAAAAACGAAAAAGAACAAACGATTCGAAAAATTTTTCTATGCCGTTATAACCAGTCTCTTCCTGAAATGAACTACTTTCAAAACCAAATCTAAATATTAGTCATTCCCCAAAATTTTGCTAGCCATTCCACCATACAAAATGCGCATAAGTGCAACAATCGCGCAAAATAATCAAAATCACGGGGTATTGCCGACCGACTGTATGAAGAGGAGAAAAAAGTGAATGCGAACACTTAACCCACCTATTTGTAATCGAAATAATGCCAAGCATTGTTGTCACTTCTAAAATTTCCCTTTACACTTTTTCGCACTATCGCACTTACATTGGCGTCGCCAGCCGAAGAAATGAAATCCTTTAATGCGCAATGTAAACAAAACGGACACGTGACCAAATCTCGCTATTTGTAGCTGAGTGCGCATTCACACACACACACACACATCACACTTGTTTGCATGCATGTGTATGTAGTACATGAATTTGTATAGGAAACCCTATAAGTAGACTCATTGTCTTGCAAGTGTTCCCACAAGCCCTAGAACTGTGTAAGAACACAAGTCCTTGCCGCAACTAAGATGGCGCACAAGAAGAAATGAAGAAATGTACGTGTGCAAAGTGCAATGGCGGGGAGCGGTGGCAATGAGTTGAAAAACAGTAGCCGGAAAACAAATCGCCCAAGCTGGCCAGACACGACACGTAGCAGCCGGCCAACCGAAAGATGTTCTAGATACCGACCGCGGTGGAGCTGTTGAAAGCGAGGCTAGTATTTAGTTGTTATACTTGTACAGTGCATGGGAGCGAAAATATTGTTGAGTAAATGATAAAAATATGCTTATGAAATTTAGCTCGACTTTCGATACAGATTAAGCAAAGTTGTAGCTTAAAAACTCGCTCGCCTTGTCCGAAACAAAACTTTCACATTAAATTGCCTGTCTTCTATTTGAAAAGGGTTGGCTAGTGGCGTATCGAACTAACTATATTATTTGTATTACAGGCTGGCAGCTTCTTCTTTGAAGAAATCTTTCCTTCACCCTAAAAATATTTTTGAAATTCTTAGTTTCGAGTAGCATAAACAACGTTCTGTATAAACAAATACACCATCTGATCAAACTTGACCCAGACTTGTTATAAGTCTCGGCTTATCGGTTTCAGCACATTTTAGGATGATCATTGTCCAGATTGTTGGACAGTTTCGACGTCTTTTCCATAAACCCACGTCTCATCACTGGTAAATATGTCTTTAAAAAATGGACTCTCCATCAGCCACGTTGTGAAGCATCTCTTTTACGACCTCTACTTGACATCTGTTTTGCAAAAAATTCAGGTCTTTTGGTAAGAGTCTGATCCTTTGACACGATTCATACCCAAACCTTTAACCAAAATGTGATTACTCGACCCATAAAAGATTTTGAGATTCTCTGTTTGTATCTTGTTTCTGTTTTCAAGGTCATCGTCTTTAACAGAGGTTGAACGACTCGCATGAGACAAGTTTTCGAAGACTTCCCGACTTTCACTGTCTTGTGTTCCCGATAATGTAGACACTCTAATCCTCAATGCTGCTGCCCACTATATGGGGGTTAAAATGTAATATGACTCTCATTGATTGCCTGGTGTTCTTGATATAGAGTACTCTCTAAGGCAGCTTTGTTCCACCATATGATGGTTGTACCACAAAATGAGATATCCTTCGCCTTGCATCGAATCCGACTCGCTAATTTTGTTTTTACTCCTGTATGCAAATTTCTTCACAAGAAGTGCTTCAATTAATCGTTTCATATAGAAAACATTAGAATAATTTTGCTCCACACTTGGCCCACTGTGAGGTTTTGGTGTTAAACACATTGGAGTCGAGGGCAACAGCTTGCCATATTGTGTCATTATAAAACGACACAGAACAATGGACATTGGCCAACAAAACGCTCCCCAACATACACGCATTTGAACACTTAGAAGACACACTCATACATACTTATGTACATATGTAAACACAAACACATATAAGAAGAGTGCAACAAAAAGCTGAACATGAAAGAGGACCGCAAAAAAGTGTACAACAGGCGGAGGAGAATAACGAAAACATAACACAAAGGACAACCATGCTGGCAAAATAACAACAGCAGCAACAGCTAATACAACAAAAACAACAACAGTAAAAGCGTTAAACAGTTAATAGCGGCAGTGGGGGAGTTGTGGGGCGAGCACTTACAAGTTGTTCGGACATGCCGATAATGAGGCGGCCAGCTGGCGCGCTCCACCGTCTCCACGCACACACATACAAACTTATACATGTGCTTGCAATATTGTTTGCTCGAATAACAGTGTCTGCGTTATAATTTCCGACTGCAACAACTGGCCAAGTCGTCCGTCCGCTTGCAAGGGCCACCACCAAAGGAGGCAGCAGAGGAGCAGCGGTACAAAAGAAAACCCCTCAGCGACGCGGAACACTTATAATAAGAGAGGCGCTACGCCACCAACATGCATACATACACATACATACAATCACTGCCCAAAGCACACACAATGAATTATTAATTTGATATTTCTCTTTATGTACAATAATTTCTTATGTAATATCAACGTCTTTTACGCTTAAGCGATTGCCTGCATAAATGCCAGCGTTGGTTTGTGTCCTTTCAGGACCTTTTGGTTGCTGGCATTGTGCTTTTCCTGCGGGAATTTTCACAGCCAACGTTTGTCTACTTAATTTCGCAAATGTTTTTTCAATGAATACTCTTTATCTCCACTTCATTCTTTTTTCCGCTGTGCTTCAGCGACGGCCAGTGTTTGCTTTGTATCGTTTGGGTAAAAAGTTGCAGAAGAAACCAGAAGAAACATGAAATACTGCAGCATAATCGTTTAATCGTGAGTGCCTTTAAGGCTTTCGACGATAATGCAATTGTGTTTGAAGTGAAAAAATATTACAACAACTCTTACCCTTACTTACGGAATTAAGTAATACATATGTGTGCGCATATGTTTGAGTCGAGACTAGAGTTGGAAGTTATCTTGATTGCTTACAAATGGCAGTAAATGAGTGGACTTAAATCTAACTTATTCGGAAGTTGTTAAGTTAACTGTTTGTCATTTCTGCAAATTCACTTGGATATTAATTGTTTGGCTGTATTTTGTCTTCACTTTTGTGTGGGTGAAATAACTTTAAATTTAAAATAATTCTGAAAACATACATACATACATACATACATATTTGCTATAAAACAATATGTTCGCAGATTTTAGATCTTCGATAATAATTTATGCCAAATTTCTTGAAAATAACTAGTCAATTACAAAGCGGTCCATACAAGAACTTGGTTTTGATCTAACAGTTTCTATGAATCTTGAATTCTTATAATCTATAATAATCTACTTAACCTATCTAGACTTATACCTTAGTAGTCTGACTTATGCAATGTATTGGGAATTTATAGCGCTGCCTTGAATAAAAAACATAGCAAATTTCGTGAAGAGTCTATGTAAAATAAAAAAGTTTCCTCTACATGGACTTGTTTTCGAACGGTCAGTTTGTATGGCAGTTACATCATATAGTGCTCCGATATCATCGGTTCAAACAAAGGAGCATATTTTGGGAACGGACACACAGATAAACATATTTATATTTATCTACTAAGATATTTTTGTAAGAAAATATTGATTCCCATCTTGATCAAATTCTGATAGTCGCGATGTCGAATGCGGTAGAGATAAGTAACGGGTGATTTTTTTGAGGTTAGGATTTTCATGCATTAGTATTTGACAGATCACGTGGGATTTCAGACATGGTGTCAAAGAGAAAGATGCTCAGTATGCTTTGACATTTCATCATGAATAGACTTACTAACGAGCAACGCTTGCAAATCATTGAATTTTATTACCAAAATCAGTGTTCGGTTCGAAATGTGTTTCGCGCTTTACGTCCGACAAATTTTGTTCAGCGATGAGGCTCATTTCTGGTTGAATGGCTACGTAAATAAGCAAAATTGCCGCATTTGGGGTGAAGAGCAACCAGAAGCCGTTCAAGAACTGCCCATGCATCCCGAAAAATGCACTGTTTGGTGTGGTTTGTACGCTGGTGGAATCATTGGACCGTATTTTTTCAAAGATGCTGTTGGACGCAACGTTACGGTGAATGGCGATCGCTATCGTTCAATGCTAACAAACTTTTTGTTGCCAAAAATGGAAGAACTGAACTTGGTTGACATGTGGTTTCAACAAGATGGCGCTACATGCCACACAGCTCGCGATTCTATGGCCATTTTGAGGGAAAACTTCGGACAACAATTCATCTCAAGAAATGGACCCGTAAGTTGGCCACCAAGATCATGCGATTTAACGCCTTTAGACTATTTTTTGTGGGGCTACGTCAAGTCTAAAGTCTACAGAAATAAGCCAGCAACTATTCCAGCTTTGGAAGACAACATTTCCGAAGAAATTCGGGCTATTCCGGCCGAAATGCTCGAAAAAGTTGCCCAAAATTGGACTTTCCGAATGGACCACCTAAGACGCAGCCGCGGTCAACATTTAAATGAAATTATCTTCAAAAAGTAAATGTCATGAACCAATCTAACGTTTCAAATAAAGAACCGATGAGATTTTGCAAATTTTATGCGTTTTTTTTTAAAAAAAGTTATCAAGCTCTTAAAAAATCACCCTTTAGTAGGATACGCGCACGACATTGCGGTCGTAGTTGTGGCGAAAGCCCTTCACAAGGCGAGGAACAAATATGTATAATGAAAAAATTAGCGTTGTTAAAAAATGACTTTAGACCGCTGGCTTACAACTAGCTGCTCACAAAACGAAAGTGGTGTTAATGAGTAGTCGTAAGAGAGTGAAAACAATTGAGAATTATATTGCTAGGCTTACCATAAAATCGAGACCACATCTCAAATATACATATGTATGTGAATAGTTTTGGATAACAGACTTTCATTCAAGCAGCACCAAATAGCCACATACACTAAAGCGGCGAAGTCTGTGTCGGCAATTGCTAGAATAATGCCCAATGACAGGTGTCAGAAAGCTGCTGATAGGTGTCAGAATTTGGTTATCTGCTACTAGACATACATAGGTTGTACATGAGAGGAGTTGCTTCGGTACACAGTTTGGCGTCATTAAAACCTGCTGCGCATTCACAGTTGCGGATGATTTAATCAATATTATATCAGGAAGGCTCACCATAGATGTAGGAGCAGAGCGTTGCTCATCAGTCCGAGCCATGAGGACTAAGAAAACACCTAGTCAATATACACAAGACTGCAACATTATGGTCGGCTTCAGTTTTGAAGAAGTATGGTCCAATGATACCCTTTTCCATAGAGCCTACCAAACAGTGACTGGCTTGTAGACTATCATTATTACAAATTCGACAATTTTGCTTATAAACTTACCATAACATACCCAAAAGTGAACTTCATCCTTCAACAAAATTTTTTTTTTTTGAAAATCGGGATCGGTGGCCATTTTGTTTTGGACCCATTCAACGAACGTGCGAAATGCTGGATGGCCGTTCGGCTCCAATTCTTGCGCAAGTTTGATTTTGTAAACAGGCAAGCCCAGATCGCAATTTCAAAATCTTTCAAAAAGTGAATGGAAACAGCTCCAATTGTTGCCCGATATGGCGGATAGACTCATTGGGTTACTCTTCGGAGCTCTTGCTTCACAACAGCAGTAACGTATGTAGGTGCGCATTGTACGGCGTCTGTGAGAATACGCTATCCACTGATCCCTGATTGCTTGGATTACCGACTCTGCTGGACGCTTTTGTCGACCAAGCTTTGGACACAGCTCGCGATTAAAAATCGTAAGTTCAACTGAGTATAAATAAAGTAATAGCAGTCAAAATACCAACCGATAAAAGTATTGTCTCATTGAAAACAACAGATCTAAAAAAACATTATTTTAACATACTAAAAATAGATCAGCAGGCTTAGAATTAAACTAATTTGTTCTTTTACGTTATACTATTTCTTAATTTACTTAAATATGTCAGAAAATATTCATTAAATAATGTTATTGAATGCTGTCAGTGCTTGAGCTGAGAAAAATGCAGATCCGTTCAGGATTTACTGACAAATTTTCGACGGACTCACATTTCAGTCGCCTCATTGACAATCATACCAGATGTTTTGGGCTTTTAACCTTCTCATGTGCATATTTCAAAACATCAATATCACGTTCTTTTAATTTTTTCATATTTTATCTTTTATCATATTGATACACACATACTTATACGAGTAGACATAAAATATTTTTTATTATTATATTATATTACATTCTTTGTTGAAGCTTCTGCGCTTGACAAATCATTTCCTATACTAAAAAGCCTCACTAATTACCTCAACATTGTAGGAGCGTTACAAAACTGTAGATATGTATGTATATACATATATAAAATTCTATGTAATTACTGCAAAATTCTATTTTTCACATTTGCTTATTCACTCGAAAACAGAAACATATGTTTATTAATTATAAAGCAGCGCTATGCAGCAATGTCGTGTATTAATTAGTGGCATCTGGTTTCGCTGAAATCACGTTTTTTGTTCCGTTGTAATGAGTTTACATTCTGCGGAGCTGTCATTTAAATGGGCGTTATCAAAAATATATTTCGAAAATGATGCTTCTGTGCCAATGAAATAATATTAAAAACAATTACAATTAGCAAAATTGACACAAACACGCATTTATTCACACTTCCTCGATTACATGAATTAATATGTAAAATTGGCGAGTGTTTTTGTATACTGCTTAAATATAGATATGCATCCACGAACATATTATATGCACAACCATGTACATATGTATGTATATAGGGTCGGTTGTTGTATGCGTAATTTTGTGCGAATTAGGTAATGGAATGCAGCAATATTCTAGTTATAGAGTTTCCATCTACGGAAAAAGTTGAACTGAGAAAAATAAAAAAAATTTGTATCAAAAACAGAGACTTTCGAAAAAAATTGTTGAAGATGTAATTAAAAAAATAAATTCTAAAGGAGTTGCCTTCTATTCTTAATAAACATAATAAATTTCGAATGTGAGGAGTTTAAGACATCCGTCAGGAGTCTCTCTCCCAGCTCGAATCCCACACCGAATTCTTTATATAGCCACTGTAGTAAATGCCACAAGGACCTACTCGCCCCAGTCCTTGTCCCGTCCACCGTCAGCCTTTACTTTAACAAGGACATCAAACAGCTGGGCAGCGGCACCTTCCCAATTAAAGTACTGAACATTCCCAGTGCATGCCTTTAAATCGTAACCCTCAACGCGTTTACAGGGGTTATCATCAAAAGGAGGGGCTCTTATCCGATGCTGGAAGGGATGTTTCATCTTCTCACTTTAGCTCGCACTAAAATGAATGTTTTTTGTTTCTTCCATAGGAGTGTTCAGCTGTTGGCGTACGCCGATGGTATTAATATCATTGAATGAGGTTAAGATGAAATATCTCCTGTCATGAAACAAATAGTCGTCGCTCTCGTGGTGACAGTCATAACTTCAAAGTCGTAGATAATATCGTCTAATTTGAAACCAGTAGTAACACCAACGACAATGTCAGCCTCAAAATCCAACGCAGAATAACTCTTGCCAACATTTGTTACTTCGGACTGAGTGGGCAATTTAGGAGTAAAGTCCCCTCTCGACGAACAAAGAACAAATTTAACAAATCATTCATCACTCCCGTCCTGCTATATGGTGCGGACAAAGAAACATCTGATAAGTCGGCGTTAGGAGTGTTCGAAAGAAAGGTTTTTCGGAAGACTTCTAATGCTTTGCGCTTTGACACCGGTGAGTACCGCAGTCGATGGAATAATGAGCAGTACGAGATATACAGCGACTAGTTCAGCGAATCAAGAGACAACGGATACGCAGGCTAGATCGCTTTGTCTGTATGGATGAGAACACTCCGGCTCTGGAAGTATTCGATTCAGTAGCTATCGGTGGAAGTAGAGGCAAATCTAGACTTTCACTATGTTGGAGAGATCAGGTGGAGAAGGATCTGCACTAGGTATCTCAAATTGACGCCAAATAGCGAAAAGAAGAAACGACTAACTCGGCTATAGTCTAATCCGGTAAAGAAGAAGAATATATAAATATGGAGATTTTCAAATGTGAAGAAGAGAGAATGTGATATGAAAAGGAATGTAGAAATCTATCCTGCAACAAACACCAAAAGCGAATTATCTGATGATGAGCGCCAATAGTCTTCGCGTGTAAACCCGATCTAAGTAAATTGAGCCAATTGGCTTCAAAATGGTGCTAAACGAAAGGCGTCTTGAGTTGCCTGGACTTAGGCTACCCACATGATATGCCTAGGTCAGTTATTGTTTCAAGTTCTTATAAATATTTTCTACCAGTAATTCTGCAAAAATCGTGACAAAACTTTAACTAAAGCACCCTATATTAAACATTCATTTGAGGCTTAAATTTTTCTTCACACTTGAGAGCATTAATTACGGTATTTTCACACAGATGTGAAAAATTGTTTACGACTTGCTTAGACAGACACTGTTTTTGGTTGTTCATCAACAGTTTGGCAACGGCTGCTGAGACATGCAACTGATAATTGCCACACACGCACATAAACAGGCATATAACGGTACATATCCGTGTGACATATGTATATTTTATAGAATTTATGTGCTTCGACGTTCTACAAGCGGGAGTCGTTATACTATGTTGTTGGGGAGTCCCTTATGAGCCTGCCTACTTCGACTAGACTCTCGTCTTGGGCCGCACTAACTCGTTAAGCATTGATCACATAGTTGAAGTGCCGCGCAGATACTTTACCCAAGCGACTGCCGTCACAACTTCGTTGATAATTTTATTTGTTTGTTGGCGGTGAGCCAAAATGAGCTGCTCCGCTGCCTCTGCAGCAACGATTTTCCAATTATCGCCCGGCGTTGTTATTGCTGTTGGCTTGTTGAAAATTATAATTGCTGGCAATGGTGCCAGAGCGTGCTAAAGCCAAAAATGATATGGCAAACATGCGCAGCGCACACACTTCAACGCACAAACACACACACACTCGCTTATATGAACACACAAATTAAATTTTAGCACCGCACAAGCGAGTATTCACACACTCACACACACGCACGAGCGCGCGCCAAAACTCATATCGCATATCACAAAATTAACTTTCCATCGCCTGCGAAAGAATATTTCCACTTTTTATACAAATTATAATTTTATACGATTTTTTACGTGCGCACGCTAACAATATTACTTTCCGCTTTCTTTGCACTCAGCTTGCGTGTAATCAACTCGTGCCGTTGCATGGCGTGTATGTGTGCCTGTGTGTGCGTGCGTTCGCTATTATTATTATTATTGCTGTTTTTTGTTGTTGTTGTTGAGGCTTGTCACTTGCCGTTTGGCACAGCTTGTCTCGCTTGTTATGGCCTGTCATGCAGCCGCAGTCGAAGTCACCATGAAGAAAAGACAAAGTCTGCGGCAGTGGCAGCGCCACATCCGGCGCGCGACCTCGCCTCTGTATCGAAGGAGCATCGCGCAGAATTATGAAGTTCTAAAGATAATAATGCGCCAACACTTTACACTTGGCATAAATTCAAATCCGTCGCGCCGCAGCCGACCGCCAGTCGACAGCCATTGTGCGTCGGCCCGTGCGCCACTCTGTACGTCTGTCCATTAGTCGGTTAGTCCCTTAGTCCGTCCGTTACTTTGGTACTTTGGTAGGCGTCTTCTTGTGCCAACTTTTCGCGCCTTGTCATTTGCGACTTAATGCGAATAAGTTTGCAGCAATGGCATCCGCATTGATGACGGCGCAAACGCACACTCCAACACATGAGCTTGAGCGAGAGTTTGTTTGTATGTAGGCATCTTCTTTGATAACTTTTAACCAAACGTCTAAGAATTTCAGAAATACTTGCGCGCACAAACTCACATGTGTTCGGGTGTGTGTGTGTGTGTGTATAAGCATATGGATATTTGCTTTTGTATCGGTGGGAGGACATCAATTCCTTCCTAACTCTATGCTGAATTGTCCAGTAATGGCATTTAACATATGTCAACTCGTTCGTTTTTATTGACTGAACATTCACAAAGCGCGTACGAGCATTTTTTAATATTTCGTTCTCGACTTTATCGAGAGTATGTGTGCTCATAAAAGGCAATAATGCATAATTGAATTGAACTTTTACTGCGTCGCGTCTAAATGGATTTTATAGGCGTTCGTAGAACTTTGGCAGGGCGCATGCTCTTTACGGGGCCAGATGAGCTCAGAGTGAGACATGGAATTTATCAAAAGCCGTTAAAAAGCATATTTTTCTATGAGTTCCTAAGTTTTTGGTAGAAAAAAATGGGAAAATATATACATATTTGTATAAAGCCAATAAATAATTCCAACATAACAGTCAGAAATAATATCTTGAATATTTTTTGAGTGTTGGATCAATGAGTTGCTCTGTGCGACGATATTTGTTTAACTGTCATTTGCAACTACGTCGCCAGCTGAACATACATATAATGATGTATATCCCGAGGTAGGTTCCTTCAAGATTGACTACTCATACTTGTATGATCCCTCAGCTTGGATACTGACTCTGACATATTGAGAAATCATTGTAAAAAGAGTTGTAAAAGGTGGTCAAGTCGACCATATAACTGACACCTATGAACACTTTTGTAATGCTCTATTCCTCCCCATGTAGGACCCCATCCATGCCTCTGCAGGACGGAGATGTGGGTGATATACAATGTATAATACTGTAATCAGTTCGTGTATTGAATAGAAAAATTTCGCAAAACAATACGATGTGGACTAATTTTTGAGAATCTTTCGGGTTATAGGTCTACTTCGCAGTTCTTCAGCGAAGTAGTCGGTAACTTGTTGTCTTTTGACTTTTGCCTTTGCCCCCATTGGCACTGCCAGTGACCAAGTTCACCTTTGACTTTGAATCGTCGCATGATGTTGTCATTATCCAAAAGGCCTTTGGATCTATCTATCAAGCAATCAATATATGTAGTTTTCCATTTCTTTAATTTTCAAAGCACATACTTTTTCTGGAAGCAGCAAACTCAGTTGCAATTCATCAAATACTTCTCTAGAAAAGCGCATCTTTAAATCTTCGCCGATAGTATATAAAAGAGGAATGTACACTGAGACCTTGTAGTGTTCTTCGCAAGTTCTCACACAGAAACTTTCGCCCTTCTTCTTGGTTTTTCTTCGTCAGCTTTCAGTTTTGTCGCCGTTTTTTTCGTGACTGAATAAATGAATCAAAACCAATTTAGCTCTTGAGGGGAGGGGGTAAATCTCCCCTATTTCCTCCTCTGAATCCGCAGCTGGCTTGTATCACTCTGTCTGGCAGCATAGGTATTATGTTTATTTAAAGAGCTTTTGATGATTTCTGTTTCTATATGCTAATGCCTATCGACAACAATACTTCATTTTAGGTTATGTTTTCATGTTGTCCGACATTTTTAACAAAAACAAGCAGTTTATCGAAAATATATATATTACAGTTTTTAAAATACAATTTCAGACTAAGCCTAAGACGTCCAGGATGTAGTTTGAACTTATGTCGAGACTAATAGTGGATTATGGTGTATTCTTCGATAGAATACTTTCATGAAAGCATTCGTGATAGACGGGAACTCAATTACTCCTCTTCTTTTACCAATACTAATAAGAGTAATGATATGCTTTCAAATACAAATCAGTACTATAATAAGAAAGTATATTCCAAACCAAACAGTACTTGAAGTAATAATCTAAGTAGTCTAGGTACTTTGTCAGCTGAGTGAAGCTTCGAATTATATTGCCTTTCTGATTTAGAGAAGCTTTAAGAGCAGAAGTCTCAGCTTGAAAATGTTACAGTAATGTAGAAGACGAAAATAACCTAGCTTCTCTTATTTGTGGCTTAATTTGTTAAAGCACTAAAATCAAGTAAAATCTTCCAAAAACTTGTAAGTGTGGGCGAGTGTGTCTCTCTTCAATTTATCGTTGGCGTTGTTACACATACTATTGCCATAAGAAAATGCGATATTTTTGGCACACTCTGTCCTTGGAGTGAGTTCTGTCTAATATATTGAGAGCACAATTCTTACGACCAAAAAATATTGCCTTCTTTGTTGTCGTTGTAACGACGATAACACCAATTTTCGCACTTATTGTCGTTTTAAAGAACTTCATATCCATACATTCATGATTTTTTTCCCCTTTGTCGTTGTTGTAATGAAGATTTTTTGAAGGCGCATAAAAATCCGCTTTAATATCACGGCTCGCATCACTTTGCAATTTTCAACGTCGTCAACAACTGAGACATTCGCGTTTTTATTAAGCTTCTTTCGCGGCAATTGCCCCACATACCTCACACCACTCTTCTCCCCCCTGTTTTCTTTAAATAAATTTTGAATTTTTAATCTTTTTACGCGGCAACTTAACTACAGCTTGCTCTCGTGCGAAAATGTGACCGAGTCTCGGGGACTCCCAACCGCTTTATTCAATTCCAGCCATTTAAGGCCGACGCGGCTGCAAAACTGCCAAACATCGAAAGTCGAGTCGTAAATTGTTTTTGTTTGCGCCAATATCATTGCATTTGTAGGCTTGCATGTGTGTGGGTGCGAGTTTCAAGTTTAACCGCAACGCTGGGTGTCAACAACAATGATACTTACTGCCAAAGTTTGAGTAATCTTATCACTCCACCCAATCGCCTAACCTATTAACTTATAAAGGCCCCATCGAGTGTCATACTTAATGCCCCAAATGGCAGCAGCAGCAGCAGCGGGTGTTGGAGGCGTGGAAGGTGTGAGTATTGGCACGCTCGCGAAATATCGAGCAGACACATACTTCGCATGTGATGGTTGTCTGCCTGTGTGTGTGTGTGTTTCGCACTCACATATGAGTTGTAGTCCTTAACTGCCGCACTTAGGTCCTGGCGCTTGTTTTTGTTTGCAGTTTATTATTCCGTTCCCTTTATTTGATTTTTTTCTGGCGCAGACATTGCAGCTGCTGACTCCTACTGCTGCGCCTGCACTATGCCTGGCTGGCTGACGCCTACTTTGCCAACGACACTTCCCTTTCGTCCTCGTCGCTCCCGTTCCGACAGTTCGCAGCACATCTCCATTATATGCGTGTGTCTCGCCAGCTTCTGGCGTGCCTGTCAATTTCGTTGATGTCTGATCTGCGCGGGAGTGTGGGTGTATGGGTGTGCTGTCTGCTCCTACCGCCAG
This sequence comes from Bactrocera dorsalis, assembly GCF_023373825.1. NCBI lineage: Eukaryota > Metazoa > Arthropoda > Insecta > Diptera > Tephritidae > Bactrocera > Bactrocera dorsalis. The sequence continues at coordinate 88,837,480 of NC_064305.1, forward strand.
CGACTGGGCCGGTTGGCTGCTGGCTGCTAGCTTTAGCACTTGGCTGCTTGTCAATGCCGACTCCGTCTGTCGCCCGGTCGCCCTGTTGCAGTAGGAAGCTCGCTTTGCGGGCGCATAAAAATAAATGAAGCGTGACGCTTTGTTTTCCTTTGATTTAGTTTTATGAGTCTACATCGGATGTAATTGAATTATGCAAGTTGGCGCCATATCACCCATATCTCACTCACACCCCCACAGACAGACATACACACTCATATGCATACAAGTGAGTGCTTCGAAAATCACGAGACCGAGTCCCCAACAACATCCAACAAACAAAGCACCTTACACACATACAAACATTCACTGAATAACCCACACATCGGTGGCAGAGAACAGTGAACTATGTCGTCTCCCTACTGTGTGTAATGTGTGTGCCGCAGTTATAGCCTGAACAGGGCATATTAAGTTTGCCATGAAGTTTATAATACCTAACACGGGCTTATAAAGTATATATATTTGTATATATAACTGATCTGCGTGTAGAGTCGATATGTCTAGCTTTCTATCCGATATTCCGTTCGTCCATCCATCAGTATGTAAAGGGTGTTTTAATATAGACGCTATAAAAGTAGACCGATAAGGACAGCAAACGACGTCATATTTTCCTGCTCTTTTGACACTTCTCTTCATTAAGGTTTGAGATTTCATCATGGACAGATATTCGATCCAACAACTAGTTGAAATTATTAAAATTTACTACCGAAATTCGGAGTCAGTGGCCTCAACTTTAAGAGTTATACACGAACTTAGTTTTGAGATATCGATTTGAAATTTTGTAAACATCTTTATCTTCTCAAGAAACTGCTCATTTGTCAGAACCGCTGATATCAGACCACTATAGCATATACTGATCGATCAAATCAAGTCTTTGTATAGAAGACTTTTTTTGAAGGGACAATGGTACAAGCTTCCAAAATGTTGCTCAAATCGAATCAGTCATCTCAGATTTTGTTACACATACATTTGCTATACAAACTACTTCTGTGAATGGTATTAATAGTTCAGTGCAGCCGAAGTTAACGTTTTTTCTTATTTTTGCTTCCATCTGGCACAGAAGTGGTTAGCGGCGGGAAGATGACGACACAACTTTATTAGCATTCGATCTTAATATACTCCCTTATGCGGGCATACACTCATCAGCCGTTCATTCCCAGTTCGCATACTTTATTGTTATAATTCTTTTAAAGCACTCACTCTACATTGAACGAAAAAGTTTCTGTCATAGTTTCCACCTAACTATGAGGTTGATAATGCGAATTTGTGAGAAATGATGATTAATTATATGTACTGTAAACATATGTGCATTAATTAATCACTTGAAAACTTTTCTGATTCAAAGTAGGGCAATATTCCTTGGTATGATATAAAATTATATTTTAGCCTTTTCAGAGTTTTACTTGGGAGAAGAGTTTTCAAAGTCGATAGTGGCAAAATAATCATTAAATTTTCGCATTCGAGTTGGAGAATTGGGAGAAAAGAAGATTAATGAAATTCAAATTAAACTCGTTCTCATATACTGGACTCAAATAGATGGATTAATAAAATCCAATAGAGTACGCCTTTTTAGACACGAAAACCAACCAAATTTGTTCCCATAAAACATTTATTGATATCTTAGTGCGAATCCAGAAGTTTGGCAATATTTAATTTTATATTTGTTAGCAGTTGTTAGACGTTTGTTATATGTAGAAGGTATGTAAACTTTCAATTGGAAGAGAGGAAAAGGAATTAAAATCGTCGAATATCAAGACAGCTCCGTTTATTGTCTGCTTTAAAATAATGTCAGAACGACTGTTTCATGAGAATACTTCAGGGATTATGGATGTCTCCTTTCTTTTCTGGAATGAATTTGACTATGATCGATAGGTAATGATATTTGTATACACTCTAAATACTGTTGAGTCCTTAATCATGGCAAACGCGATAGAACTTCTGGATCTAAACTTTTTAGTTATAATATTATTATAACATTAATGACAGTAATCCCTGAATTCTTCACATCAAACTTTCATATATCCAATCGAAGTACCATCTGATCAAAAATGACCCAGACCTGGCCATGTGAACTGATAGATTGATGCAACATTTTTTTATGTACGTGTGAAGTTTGATCTCCATAAGTCAATTAGTGTGTTGCTTGACAGCGCAAGTTTGCTAAATGATTTTTATCCTAAAAAAAATTACAAACTAGTATGCTTTGAAATTTTGCGTTTCCAATAAAATCACGTCTACGGAATAGTTGAAAAAGTTCGAGAACTGTTTTGAGGAGTCTATTTAGTCGCGAACCTGACAAGTTTAGTGGGACAAAGTATTCAGTGAAGTTCGTGTTAATGACGATATCATCCAAAAATGTAAAGAACCCGTCCCTGAAATCGGCGTGTTGGCATCAGAGAGATAGCGAGATAGCGAGAATCTCCACATCTTGTACGGCTTATAACAAGCGTGCGGGAAATTGGATTAAGCTGAGCATCTTGTATGGATCGACTCAGCACATTTTGGTTAATATAAGGTGGGCCATATAAAATTTTAAATTTCGAAGATAGGGCGTAAAAGATTTCGTGTAGCGTTTGCTGCTGTATCGCACGTAGCGCCGTCCTGCTGGAACCAAATGTCGTCCAAGTCTTCCTCTTCAATTTGCTTGAAGAAAGACTCGGTTAACATTGCGCGATATCGCTTTTCATTTTTAAAGAAAAATGGGCCGATGATTGCACCAGACCAAAATCCGCACCATACAGTAATTCGTGCTGGGTGCATTGACTTCTCGACGATTACGTGCGGGTTTTCTGTGCCCCAAATGCGACAATTCTGCTTGTTAACGTAACCATCGAGGTGGAAATGAGCCTCGTCCGAAAAGATGATGTTTCGGTAAAATTGACTATCCTCGTTCAAACGATCTTTTGCCCAATCTGCGAAATGTAGAATAGTGAATAGCGACCTGTTTCGTAAATTTTAGACTTTTTACTGAACATCTGTCCCTTTCCGAATGGTATTTGACGTTTCCAATGTCTAAAAATATAGATAATTCAAATTTAAAAACGTTAGATGGCCCACCCGTTATTTAGGGTATGAAGGGTGTCAATGCTAAATTCGAACGAAAAGTCTTGAAACTTATGCAAAAACAACGTCGTCGACGTGAAAATTTAGTTATCCGGGTCAAATTTGATCACATTTTAAGTTCAAAATTTGTGAATATTTATTGGACAAATCCTGTCCTAACATTATCGCTTAACCATTGAAAAATTTATTAATTCTGAAATTCTTTTAAGCCGATATTATCGCTTTAAACCCTGGATTCGAAAGTTCAGTTTTAGTTACCTGAAGTATTTAGAATCTACCACTAAGCTGAATTGGCTCTCACTGCTAATAAATTTACATCCAGAAACAGTAACTCCCCAAAGAATAAATTTTCATTCCCTTCTCTATCATCCACCACCCCTCAATATACTCATAAATATAAAGTTTCGCATAACCTATAAGTAGAAACTTTTTTTTGCGTGTAACTACTAATCCTTAATAAGGTTTTGTGTTTTCGCTGTGACACTTTTCACACAGTTTTCACTTGTCACCCACACCGCTACGCCCACACAAGAGTCAGCAGCAATCCTTGCCAGTGGCAGCAACTAAGTATCACACGGCTGCTGCTGCCAGGCTTCTCACATTGTTTGTATGCGTGCTTATTATCCTTTCCTTCCTGTTAAGCGCACAGTCAAGCGCACATGACGAGCGCTATTCTCTACGGCTGCTGCTGCTCCATTGTTATTATGCGAGGATGTGTGCGTGTGTGGGTGGCTGTGTGTGAGTCGATACATGGATTCGCTCTTCGGTAATAAAATGATATTTGCATTTTAGATGCTTCATAGGAGCAGTAAATGAGTTGGAAAATATGTCTGTGGTTTTATTTTTGATACAGACAACAACAACGACAACATGATGAGGAAATACGTAGAATGTAAAGAACACGAATATCAAGCAGGAAATTGCAAAAAATGCGAAATAAAATCGCTCTGCAAAAAGAAAGAAAGGAATAAAGATTGAGTGTGCAAGTGGCTGAGTGAGTGGCGTGCCGGATGAGTATGAGTGAAGAGTCGCTGCGAGACAAGCAGCAAATGTAAACGAAGAACAAATTGAATGAAAAAAGTTCCTAATCGAAAATGCTAAAATGCTGGCTAATCACCACTGATGGTTTTTCGTTGCCTCAACCGGCCGACACTCGAGTGGCTTTAAACGTTTCTACCAGCCTATCATGGTCTACCGGTACTGGATTTGCGGGTATGAGGCGCTGGAGCATGCGTTGTATTACTGCCATCGCCGGTTACTTGGCCAGTGGCTTAATACCGGCTATTGGTGCTTTACCGCATTCGGTTTCAATCATATTGCGTGGCATATTTGTACATGGATTTGCTCTCCGAGTTCTCTGGGGAGCACATGATAAATCGATTTACTAAAGGTCGCCCAAAAATGCATCTGAAGTAGCCCTTCGTCAAACTTGAATTAAGGCAGTGAGAATTTTGTATTGGTTGCTTGTACAGTGGGTTCAAGTAGTTAAAATATCGAATGATTTTTGCCCCAGCAGATAAGAAAAGCGCTACTATACATATTTCACTATTTCGGCTTTCGAAGAGTTATGTGCAAAGGAATCGCAGAAACAATAGGTCGAGTTTACTATAACAGCTATCGTTTAGGCCAGTGCCTGTTGATCCAAGCCAAGAATCTTCCATGACATTTGGCCAAAATTTGATTGAGCAACTCGGTTGGGTCCCTTAGCGGGGCCGATCAGTTTTGTAGATGAGGATTACTCGAAATCAATTCCGCTGGTAGAAATGACTTTCATAGGGCAGCGGGTAGATCTCTGAGCTGTTGGAACATCCAGATATTAAATGTGCTGTTTGAGGATTTTTCGACATTTTCGATTGGAATTCATATAGTGAAGATCATAAAAACAAGAAAAGAGTTTTATGTAACGGGGTTTTCAATAAGATTTTACAAAAGTTCAATTATGTATGGAATTCGATTTCTTTTACGTTACCACCACGGGCATGCTTGCAGAAGTTCAGACACCGAACCCAATTCTCGACGGTTTTCAAGCATAAGTCGGCCGTTACTGCTACAATTTCACGTTCGATATTCGCACGAAGTTCATCAATCGTCGCTGGCTATTCCCGAACATAACGCGATTCTGGGGGTCAAGGGGCTTCAGTTCTTGCGTCAATTTGATCTTGTAAGGATGTAGGTCAAGATCAAGAGCCTAATGTTTGAGAACGACGTGTGAGAGACTGATTTGGGTCTTCCTCAGACCTCTCTTAATGAAGAGAAATGTCAAAAGAGTTTGCTGTCCCTATTGGTCTACTTTTCTAAGGTTCTTATTGAAAAACCCGTTAGTAGCTATATCAAGAACGATATCGAGAAATCCACGTTTAATCTCTAAATTTAATGTCAGTCTTTTGTTCATTTGTAGTGCACCTTTCTTTAAAGAATATATTCGAGCTAACTGTATGTAAAAAATATTATGGGGCTTTTTTGCACATTGTACTTTAGCTTGGTCACCGTTAGCCGTCTGCCTTGTTAGTTTACTGCGCTGGGTTCAATATTCGCGTTAATCACCCAAGCAGGCAATCAGTCAGTCAAATGGACGCGCAGACCAACACGAATATGGGCGCGTGGAAAAATTGGAAGGCATATTGATGAGAGGGCAAAGAAACTGATACGCTAGCAGTGCTAGGCTTGTAGGCCGCTGATAGTGAAAGCACGATTTTCGACCACAAATCGCGTTGCCTAGCGAATCTATCAGATTGGGCTCGGCTTAACGAAGCGACAGATGGATGAACGTATGGGTGGGTTGGCAGGTGGGCACACGCTCAGTCACATTGACATAAGCACATAGCTTGTCACTCAGCGGCAACTTGCGCCGCATTCGTCAACAACGCCAAAGGCAAAGTTGCGTTTGTATGTATGATGGAGGACAGTGATCAACCATTTACCTCTAGCACCCCTTGTAGACTTTATAATCCAATTACATTTTTTCCTACTTTCCGTTTCATTTGTTGTTGTCGCTTTCATTGATGCTAGCTTACGAAATTACAGCTGAAATGTCAGATCCTGAGTGATTTGAGTGGTTGTTAGCCGAAATCGAGACGAGTTAAGATAACTGCGAATTAAGAGGAACGAGTAAGAGTGATAAAAGCGCACGAGGTGATGTGAACGAAAACCGAGCTAAAGGGGGGTTGTCATGTCACAGTAGTCGAAATAAAAATTTCTGCTGCAACAACACCAACAAGCGGCAGACACATACACAACTTTGCACGCGTGCCTCACTCCAAGTTGATTTCCGCCAGCCCATCGCCATCCGCCCTCTCTTCCCACAACTTTTTCATTGCTGCGACAAATCGAACTCAAGTATCGAATATCAAAATATGTCGAACAACGACATCTTTGACACTCCCTTCAAGGGGAGTTCGATCGAAATGGAAACGTGTATGCCGCACCTCACAAAGGCAGGTTAAAGGGAAATGGTCGAGTGTGTGCAGTGAGTCGCAGCGAGTGCCATGGCCACCACCAAGCATCAGGTACACCATAGGATAGTGAATATTTTTATTGCCAACGACATTGATACCTAAAGCTAGGTGCTCCAACTGTCCTCCACCGTTGCAGTGATGCATGAGCACAGGCGCACACGTGCTGGCTGGCGGGTCGCTTCAATGAGACCTGATAGCCTTGGTGGTGTAGTAGTGTGGTGGTGAAGTGTGTGTGAATATAGGGATTCCATATTTGTAAGTTTGTATTGGCGTGTGCGTATAATAATTGGCTGAGGCTTGCTGTGCTTCAGCCTTCGACAATGTTTTTCGGTAGGGTAATCCGTAATCCTCTTTGTGGTTGATATCGAAGGCCCCAGTAGAAGATACTAATGGATTAATAAAAAATATACTGAAAAAGAATAAGAAATGGGGCTAATGAAGACAAAATGGTGCCAATATATACGGTATACCTATTTTTGAAATAAGTTCTAAAACTAAGTAGAAAATTCGTTAAATGCTTTGATGTTATCCGAAAAGAATTGAAACATTGTTTGCCGAAGGACTGTCGCCATTTGGAAAATAAATTTTTTAACTTTGGATTTAGAAAGCATCAGCAATTGTACCCTGGATCCACAGCTCACCTGATCATCATCATCAGCTCCACAACCAGCGCGATTTACAAACATTGAAGGCGTCACGGCAGACATTCTCTGGAATAGCCTTGAGAGCCGAGGTGCATGCTGCTTGGATTCCCTCTGCCGTTTTAAAATGCTTGCCTTTCATCGACATTTTTCAGGCAAGGAAACAAAAATAGTCCGGGGTGGCCACATCTGGGCTCTAGGGCGGCTGCGGAAGTGTTGGGATGCCGGTCTTGGTTAGGTAGCTGTTCACAAGAAAGGCGGTGTGAGCCGGGGCGTTATCGTGGTGGAGCTTCCAATCGGCTACGATGTCTTGTCGGACTCTTCGTTTGAGCCTTTTGAGAACTTCCACGTAAAACTGGCGTTGACGGTTTGTCCAGAAGGATCAAACTTATGGTGGACGATGCCTTTGATGTCAGAAAAGACAATGAGCATCGTTTTCATATTGGATTTGCTCATTCATCAGCGACCTCTTCCCAGCCCTCCAAAAAGTCCTGGTGCCACTAAAACACACCACTTCTTGCTAACGCAATATCTGGGTCCTGAGCCTGCTTGATCATATCAAACGTCTGCGTCGCAGATTTACCGAGTTTCACACAGAATTTAATCGCGTACCTCTGCTACAGAGAACTCTGCATTTTCGCCTTGCTCGAAGACAACTGACTAGCCGTTCTTTCTTTAGACAGGAACGCCCTCTACCGAAGCCTGTGTGTGCGCGCATGCTCCAAAGTACAGTCGCGATGGAAAAAAATCAGTCCTATTACTTTGCGGACAAACCCTGTTTATGAGTAATATGGGTTGGTATTTCTGAATGGTTTTATTGAATATTTTATGTGTGAAATGTTATACTCCTTGATTCGATCTTAGACAATATGTGCAAAGTCATGAAGAAACCCAAAATGTTAATTTTTGTTGGGGATTATCACCATTGTCCCAGGCAAAGGACATATCGCTGTTGTTATATTAACTTTTATGAGAACCCTAAATATTTTTAAGACGTCAGAAATGACCATCAACGTTGTTTAACGGGAACCGGCTGTCTGCAATTGGAAGATGAGAGAAATGTTAGCAACCATCTAGGAAGATCTCGTAGTTAAGGTGAAAGCGCCTATTTATGATATTAAATCTTGTTCCTAACTCTATACATGCTATAAGAGCAAGAATCACAATAATAATTGGAGTGCTTACGGAATTGCAATCGACAGAATTGGCTACCTGGATCTTTGAACTTCCAGTGGCACCCTGTGATAGTTACTTGCGACACTGCTTCCAACGCATACTACACCTCCTGCCTCACCGGTCTTACGGCAGCCTATCAAACATTATCCTTATATACTCCAAAGCATTTTGGCATATGGGTGTAATCCCAGCACGAATTGGGAAAGGTCGATGCAGCATGTCCAGTCACGTGATGATGAACGAGCGTAGCGTGGGCCAACCGAAAATAAAACGTTGCCGCCACATTTTATGCGAACATTATCACGCTGGCTGTTGCGTTTGCTTTAACGAGCTTTGTGAACGCACAACAACAACAAGAAACTCTGAAAAGAGAAGCAAAAACAGTGCGTGCCCAACACCGGCCCGGAGTGGAGCGCTGCTGGAAATGCGTTTGGCGATTTCAACCGCAAAGTGGATTTGGTGCATGTAAAACAAGCGAATCGCCAGGCACACACGCATGCGTTCACATCAAATATTCTGTCATGGCAAATAAAACACGTCCAAAATAATGCTGATGCCATAAAAAGGAAATTTATTGACGGGGTCAAGAGCATTGGCGGCGAGCAGTCAGGAAGGAAGGAAGGATGGACGGACGGAAACAAGCCATAAAGCATGCATGGGCACCGGCTTCAGCTGCATGAAATTTACGAGTCGAACGCCGTAGGAGTAGCGTGTCACCTATATTGAAGGCTCTGGCGTGGAAACAGTTAAGAGGTTCTGTGATGACGAATGGCGCAGCGGAAATTACCGAACACCTACATGGCGTCTTAATCTATACTGGATATTAATGTATTGATTGTAAATTATGTCAAATGTGTTGTTGTTGTTGTTACTATTTTTATCACTTATTGCCCAGCGCGGCATATTTGCCACAAAACTGCGCCGATAAATAATGGTTTATCGTGTTTGTTGTGTTCGCTTTGCTATGCTTGCATGAGCGTGGCGTGGCTTAGCGCCTGGAAGCCCCCGACTCTGGACTTTCGCTCGCTTTACGTTCGTTGGTCGCTGGTGGCTATTAACCCTAATGAATTTTCTTAATGGCTCATTAGGTCAGTGGGAAAGTCATTGACGCTGCCCTTGTGGCCCTCCACCAACGCCCAACTCTCAACGCCCAACGCATCACGTCACACATTTCACTTTCCACACAAACACTAACACACACACACTCAAATATATACTATTTCGTTCGCAGCATTTGTATTTGCACAAAGCATTAAGCCATAAATCCTTGCGCAAAACCGCAAACATAGTGTCGTCCATTGACGTTTGCTCGACTGCCCGACTGCTCGAGCGCTCGACCGCTTGGCTGCGTGGTCAATGTTCATTATGGAAATTTTATAGCCACAGCGTTTAATTCGCACACAGCAGCGCCGCTCTATCCGTCCGGCCTGCCCCAACGGACGCACCCAATTCGGCGTTTTGAGGTTTGGGGTTTACGCATTAGTATGTGCCGTTGTACGCACGCCCTCAACTAGCACCTGACCCACTAATAATCGGACTCCAAACTAAATAAACCAAAAATGAAAACGGAAATGAAAAACCGTCGTTGTTTTCCTTGTTTACAAGACAAAACATTTGTTTGTGGTTTTCATTGGCGATTTTCATTGCTACTCTGGCTTCGTGTTGTGCTTATTTCACGTTTGTTGTTGTTGCTGCAGTTACAGTTTGTTGCCGTAATCCACTCCAGTTCGATTCACCCGGAATTCCTCGCATTCCAGCCCAACCTAACACAATTGAAATTTTTGTAGTTCCCCATTTGGACGGGTTCAACACTTCGGGTAGCATTGTATTTGTTGTTGTTTACATAGTAGAACTAACACTGAAGCTTTTGTATTCAGTTGGCATTGAATTTTCTATTTCCAATACCAGTTAACTGGGAACTTGTTATTCAGGACGAACAATTAAAGTTGCAAGTGCTTGGAAAACGTTCGTTGAGAGGAGTGGCGAGCTTTCATGCGTTTCGTGTGAAAATATTTAAGCTTAAGCGGAAAAGAATGTCGCACTGAATTAAAGATGGGATGGGAAAACGCGCTTAAACTCTTTTGAAAGGAAATTAAAGTTAATACAATATTTAAACTGTAGGTACAAGGTAACTATATAACTATTGGTAATAGGGATATATCCCCATATGAATTTCATAAAAACCCTTTTCAATAAAATAAAGGAACTTGGTGCTTGAGAATCGACTATTTAAAGTTAGTGATCTTACTAGCATCGTTGGAATATCGAAAGTATCAGTCAAAACCATTTTGAAAGATCGTTTGGGTCTAAGAAAAGTGAAAGCACTCTTGGTTCCAAAATCACCCAGACTACACTAGGACACTAGGATGTCATGAAACATATTATTACTGGCAATGAGTCTTGAATCTGTGCTTACGACCCGGAAACAGTCATCAACTGACCGAATATCGTGACAAAGATGAGCTGAAGCTGAAAAAACTACATCAAGGTGGGTCAAAAATCAAGGTTATGTTCACAGTTTTCTTTGATTATCGACGTGTGAAGAACTCCGAATTCGACTGATTGATTTTCTGATTTGTAAATGTATATAGGTGTATCACACCTTTACTAGATTTTCGGCAAAGCTTATTTTTCCTTATGAGCCTTCTTTGAACGGCCTTTATAGTTATGAGAAGTTATATACGGTAAGAAGACAGTCGTTGGTTGTAAATAACTGATCCTCTATATTTACATGAAATTTTCAGAGTTGAACTATAAAACGATAATGGTATTGGAAATAATCTTTGAAAGTCGATGAGTGCCTTATAACTACGACTGAATAATTTTGAGAACGTTTTTGGGGTTTGAGCGGGGTTCCACAGTAAATTGCTAACGGTGCCATTAAAAGACTTAGACATTATCCTGAGTTAGCATGAGACTATGTTGAATGTTTAAAATTAGAGGTAATCGAAAATTCATTGAAGACTTCGTACTCGATACCTTTACCTTTGCTTTCGTAATACATAAGTAGCGTGTTCCAGGTTGAAGCGGTCGTAAGAAACAGCCGACACTGTAATTACAGTGAAATTTTTACAAGAAGAGTTTTAGTCCACGATTCTATTATAATGATAAATTGGTGATACGAGTATATTTTTTGTCTCAGCTGATTTTAAAAGCGAATTCAATTTAGACTTGCATTCACGAAATCATTTTTATATTTAATATTCCTTAAAAACAACAATCAAGTGGATTATATATACATATTTCCAACATGTAGGGCATTCAGTTTGTTGAAGTATATTCGTAACAATTTGTAGTTACCGAGAACTTGCACTCAGTTCATACAACAACAATTGCCAAACCGGGCTCGTCATCAAGCTGCAAACAGACTGCTGGTGACACTAATTGTAAATGCATTCACGTTGATCTGCGCGCACCAAAAAAAGAGAAGGCAAACACAACAAAGAGAAGATATGGAAAATATAAAATTGAGTGCAGGACACAATAGGCATTGTACAACAACAACAAAATAACTGACAGCGCAACAAAGCGTTGTTGTACACAGTAACAAGAACATGTCGCGCGTTAGTTGCATTTATGCCACCTCCACACGTCATTTGCAAGCAAATCGGCACGCGATGTCGGCGTTGTAGGCGATGAGCGTGTCACATCCTATCGCGTTTTGGGCGCCTACAAGTTAAAATACATAAATGCATGTGTAAGCACTTACAGCGGTGGACTATAATATAGTGTTATCGGTTTCGATGCCTTTGAATGGGAGGAAATTAAGGCGCACTCCTAGTGGGAGAGCCTAAAAACTCGATTTTTGGGAATTAAAAAGAGTACTAAGTATATCAATTATCAAGTGAAGTTGAAAAAAGCATCAAGAACTGATTAAATTGCAGTTCCAAAAAAGAAAATTGTCTTCAAAATTTTAGTGGTTTCTGGTCAATATAAGGAAAAATTTTAGTATGTTATAATCCCACAACGCCAACTACGACTAGTCCGAAGTAGCACCTGTTGGCAAAACATATTCTGGGTTGGATTTCGAGGTCGAGGTTGTTGTTGGTGTTAATGCTATTTCCAAGATAAACCCAGCATTCGGTCGAATAGACCACGTTCAGCACGCAATGAAGAAAGCTAATAGTGTACACGAAGAGCGTGGAGAGTCGATTCAGCGCCGGTCGCAGAAACTCGGACTGACATATAGAACGACTGGGCGCTTTTTAAGTCGAGATCTTATATTGAAAGCGTACAAAATATAGCTTGTGTAAGAATTGAAGCCGCTCGACCTTCCCAAGCGACATCGCTTCGTTCTATGGGCTCCTGAAAAGTTGCGAAAAGATTCGACTTTTTCGAGCCAAATTTTGTTCAGCGGTTTCTGGCTCAATGGGTATGTAAACAAGCAAAGTTTCCACATCTGGGACGAAGGGCAACCCAAAAAGATACTGCTCCTGCTCATCCAGAAAAAAACGATGGATGAAAACCACGGTTTGTGGACTGGCGGAATCATCGGCCCATATTTCTTAAAAAATATAGCTGAGAACGTAATGGTCAATGGTGACTGTTATCGCGCCTAGATAACCAACTATTTGATGCCTAATTGAAGCTCGTGATCTCGGCAACATTTGGTTTCAACAAGACGGCGCTACTTCCCACACTATACATCAATCAATGAATTTATGGGAATACTTCGGTGAGCACATAGCTCCACGTTTTTGGTCGGTTGATTGGACATTAACTAAGGTCGTGTGATATCACACCTTTACACTTTCTTCTGTGGGGATATGTAAAGTCGAAAGTCTATGCGGACAATCCTTCTTCAAATGATGCCTTCAAGCAAAATATCACCCGTGTTATTCGCCAGTTGTCAGTCGAAATGCTCGATCGAGTCATTGAAAGTGGGTTCAACGCATGGACTATCTGAGACGTACCCGTGGACAACATTTTAAAGAGATAATCATAAAAAAATTCCAAAGAATGTTCTTTCGAACATTCTCTATAGTAGTGAACCTTGAAATGGATTATATAAGTTTATGTCCAATGGGCAATACAAGAGTATCGAAAGAGAATCTTCCGTAGTACAAAAGTAATATTATAAACTATGATTATTAGATACTAGAAGCACAGTTCAGAAGTAAGGTGAAATAAGGCTTTAACCGACGGCTAACTTAGCGCATGCTTCTATTTTTGCTCATTAGTGCCTAAAGCAGTATACTAGGCATTTCGACTGATTGCTGCACCGCCATACAGCGACACTGTACTATTTTCTTGTTCAACACTGTAAAATCATATGCACATGCCTCACCAGTTTCAATATTTGTTTGTCCATTTGTGCATTCACAGTATTGTGTTTGCTTAAGCATTGTAGTTGCAGTAGAGGTCACGCCTCCACAATTTCACACGCGCACACGCTGTATGTTGTCGGTGCGCCAGCACTTTCGACGTCGCCTTCCGCGTCGCAGGCGTCAGCAGTCGAGTCAATTTAGTTAGTTACACAGTGTAACTTTAAATGCCAAGTGCTTTGATTTCGAAATGATGATGACCGCCTACCGCGACAACAACAACAACAATATTGAGCGCTTTCAACACCTCTATGCCCGCCGGTTGTTTGGTTTGTCGGCCCATTCAACGCCGCCTCTTAGACTGGTCGTCTGTTGTCGTTTGAGCGCTGAGTGGATGGTGGCGCGCACGTCTCGCCGCCGCAGGACAACAGCGTTTGTAGTGTTGACTTTCGTGTACAATATGCTACTATTGTTGTTGTTGTTTTAGTTGTAGTTGATGTAGTCATCATAGTCGCTACACAAACGGAGCAGTAATAATTGCTTAATTTGATTACGTGTCCCCGTACAAAAAGCAGCACAGGAAATTGCCGCATACACGCGTCCGCAATGGTGTGAGTGTGAAACGAGCGCGGGCGCGAGCGCGCCTGGCAATTTCATTTGCTCCAACTACCAACTAACTAAATATATAGTAAAGCATATTGGCGTATTGCATGTGGCCCCATTTATTAGTTGCGCTTTTGATGGCGGTGTGAGCGTTGCTTCAACAACTTAATTTATATTTTGTGTTTTAACATTTTCGCACATGTCGCGCATATGAAATATTCGCGCCGCGGAACGGTAGCCGCTCCATGAGCGGTTTGCACGAACATAACTAACTTGCAATCATTGAAAAAAGTCACAACACAATATACAACAATAATAACATGACACATACCTTATGTTTAAGTGCACGTAGGAGTTGCGCGCCAATCGAGCGCATGCGAAGGCCACAAAGCGTTTAAGAGCAAGCAAGCGCTCAAATTGGTGGCGCGATAGAGCGTATGAAATGTCTTAATTAACCGAGAAAATGCGGCAGCCTTCATATGCCAGCGCCGTGACGTCCACTTACTGCACTGGCATGTAGGTAAAAGCAACAGCGAAAATCACCGCAGCCCCCGCGCGTCATGCAACTCGAGCGCTGTATCGCAATTGTCAATGTTGGCGGCGGTTGGAAGTGTTGCATGCGACGCGTCGCGCGCCGCTCACCGCTCACTTTTTGCGCCCCACAGCCTATTTGGCTTTTCGTACGCTCAATAGAGTGCCTGCCATTCAACTGCCCACCAAAGCTTTTGGCTTTCGGTTTTAATGGACAGCATAGCTAACGAAATTACAAATTGCTGTAACTCCGCCCGCGGGCAGGCGAGCAGGCGCGCAGACGAGCTTTAAATGCAACTGTGCGCGCGCTTGAAAGCCATACGTTATTGGGGCAGCCAGCTATGTGGCGCGCGGCAGTGTGGGGAGCAAGCTAGTAAAGTGCTACGAACTCACACGACTGGCGCCAGACAAAGTGCCGGCGACAACGACAATGACATGGACAGCCAAGGCAAAAACGCGCTGGCAGGAGTCATAAAGCAGCGCGTAAAAACAAGAGAAAGGGTAATAAGCAGCGCAGCAGGGAGAAAGGCCGTTTACTGCCGCGCGCCCACCATATATGCACACGCTGGGGCTCTCGCAGACAGCGGTGTGTGCGCGCTGATGTTCGCTCCTTGTGAAACAACTAGCTGGGGCAGTCGCTGATGGTTGTACGCTAGTTGTGTGGCTGGATGTTGCACTGCGCTGGTGTTGGCAAGGCGGCTGGCTGGTGATGCTTTCGCAGGCTTACATGTCACTTGGTCATAAAAAGTTTATGTCTGACATGAAGCAAAAACAATTTGCATATTTTTTCCCGAGTATAACAACTTAATTTGGTTGTACGAAATTCGTGAGTGAGCGTATGAGTAACTGACGGAGTGCGCGCCGAGCGAGCGCGTGAGTTAGTGTGACGGCGAGCATTCTGTGTGCGGTATGCACAAGTTTCGGGTAGTAAAAGCACGTTTGCATGCCGGCTTTAATGGATGGCTTTGGATGGTGGGCGGCGCGGCGTGTGAGCGCGGAAGGGTTGAATTGCACTGCATGCTTGCATACATTCGTAGTTTGCCTGTTTGCTGGCGCTTAATTTTGTGCGTTTGTTTGTAGCTTCATACGTGTGCGTTGATATGTTTACGGATTTATGTTTTTGTTTTCCGTTTTTTTCCTATTTTTATTTTTTTTTGCCCCACTGCACATTAAACAAAGTGGAAAGGCGGTGAAAGTGTTGACGTTGAAGACTACAATTTTTATTCGCAGCGCCATTAGAGCGCCCCAAACTTTATAGTGCACAGCAGTTATGCTCACATGCAAATATACAAACATACACTGAGGGTACTTGCATAACACACTCATTTATTTGAAAATAGCGGTGTGTGGTGGCGCCCTTTTTATAGCATTTGCACATATTTGTACGCCTTCTTTGGTCTGCTTTTTGTCTGCTGAGGTCCCCATTCTCATCGTGTCCATTTGTTTCTCCTCCCTTTAACTGTGAATTTTTTTCATTTGAGTTATGCCATTAGCTGGAAGTGAGTTAGTTTATTTATTGCAACAACTCATCCAATCTCAGCTAAGCACTTACAAAGATGAGCTCTTCAGATTTTATGTTCAACTGCACGACAACCGGTTAACATTAAGAAGCCTTCTAATTGGCTTAAAGCAAAGCATGCGAAATAATGCTTTGCTTAGAAGGGTAAATCAAATATTGTCTTTGTTTGTAAAGATATTTCATGCAGATAAACTGTAGCGGCTTTATTTTGTAGACCTGCCGACAGTTAAATAATGCATTAACAACTCTTCA